>NC_060068.1:106848529-107157070 GCF_922984935.1 Meles meles
AAATATAAACACAACTTATAGAAAATGAACAAGAAACTATATGAATAGTTATAGTATTCAAATAAAAAACCTATTTCAAATGCAATCACCAAATAAATCCAAAATGAATGGGAAAGAATAATGAAGAGGTTTTATACAGAGATGCCTATACAAAACTCAATGAAGAGAATGAACATTGATGATCAGGGCCCTGCTTCCCCATGCCAGACAACTCAGAATTAACTATAAAGAAGTATGTCAGACCCAAGCAAAATATACATTTTAATAGTACAGAGAACATATTATGAATCTGGGAATAAGGCCACCAACTTCAGGCAAGACAGTTAAGACAAACGGAGAGCAATAAAATAACCTCTCCCAACACAATCAGCAAGAACACATTTGGCTAAAAAACTAATGCAGTCTTTAGACATTATTACCAGAATGCACATAAAAAAGGGATAATTCTCCAAATGTATTTGACCACTGCAGAAAGAGAAGAGGGAGAAGGTAGATGGAGGGAAGGAAGGAATTAGCTCCTTCACTCAGCAGAATGAGAAATTGAACTACTCTTAAAAAAAGAAAGAAAGAAAGAAAGAAATTTAACTACTCTAAGAGATCACCGTAAAGTAGTAAAGCAGAACAGGTGAAAGTGACAAACAGAGAACCTGAAGGTTTAAACCATTCAAAATACGAAAATTTGTTAGTAATAATACTGATAACAGTAGCAGTAGTATTAAAACCCTTTCCAACCATGCTGTGATATAGGTACAATCCTCATCCCCAACTGTATTTAGGCCACAAACACTTGAGGAATTTAGGTTATTTTTCAAACTCACTGTAGCTGTCAAGAACTGTATCACTCCACAGAAAACCTTTTAGGTACAAAAAGTTGTTCTCGTGCCATAATTAATACATACTGGTAAACGTGTAGTTCAAACATCCCTGGAGAGAAATCAAAGCTTCAAATTTGATAGATTCATCAAACCAGTAGGAGGACCACTAAATCTCAACTAAGAGAATTTTAAAGATAGAGAAGAGCCGCATGATTTTAACTGCAATGTAGTTAACATACATTGTAGTATTAGTTCCAGGGAACAATACAGTGATTTAAATATAAAAAGTCCCATATATTACTCCATACTCATCAAGATAGGTGGGCTATTAATTCCTTCCCCTATTTCAACTATGCCCCATCCACCACCCCCCTGGTAACCAACTGTTCTCTACAGTTAAGACTGTTGTGTGTTTGTTCATTTCTTTCTTAAATCACACATGAGTGAAATCTAAAGTATTTGTTGTTCTCTGACTTATTTTGCTTAGCACTGTACTCTCTAGATCCATTCCTGTTGTTGCAAACGGCAAAACCTCATTCTTTTTTAGGGATGAGTAAATATTCCATTGCATACCTGTATCACTTCCTTACCCATTCATTAATCAATGGACATTTGGGATATTACCATAATTTGGCTACTATAAATAATGCTGCCATATAAACACAGGGGTGGATGTATCCCTTGGAGTTAGTATTTTTGTATTCTTTGGGTAAATACCCAGTAGTGTGACTGCTAGATTCTAGGACAGTTTTATTTTTAGTTTTCTGAGGAACCTCCATCCTGTTTTGCAGAGTGGTTGCACCAGTTTGCATTCCCACCAACCGTGCATGAGAGTTCCTTTTTTTTAAAAAAAAAATATTTATTTATTTATTTATTTGACAGAGAGAGAGAGAGAGAGAGATCACAAGTAGTCAGAGAGGCAGGCAGAGAGAGAGGAGGAAGCAGGCTCCCTGCTGAGCAGAGAGCCCGATGCGGGGCTCGATCCCAGGACCCTGGGATCATGACCTGAGCCGAAGGCAGAGGCTTTAACCCACTGAGCCACCCAGGCGCCCCGAGAGTTCCTTTTTATACACATCTTTACCAACACCTGTTGTTTCTTGTCTTGTTGATTTTAGCCATTCTGACAGGTGCGAGGTGATAACTCATTGTGGTTCTGATTTGCATTTCCCTAATAATGAGTGATGCTGAGCACTTTCTCACATGTATGTTGGTCACTTATAGGTCTTCACTGGAGAAATGTCTGCTCATGTCTTCCGCCTATTTTTTAAAGATTTTATTTATTTATTTGACAGAAAGAGATCACAAGTAGGCGGAGAGGCGGTCAGAGAGAGAGGAAGAAGCAGACTCCCTGCAGAGCAGAGAGCCGGAAGGAGGGCTCGATCCCAGGATCCCGGGATCATGACCTGAGCCAAAGGCAGAGGCTTTAACCCACTGAGCCACCCAGACACCCCTATTCCGCCCATTTTTTAACTGAATTAATCATTTTGGGAGTGTTGAGGTGTGTAAGTTTATGTATTTTGAATTCATACTAACACTTTATCAGATTGTGTCATTTGCAAGTATTTTCTCCCATTCAGTAGGTTGTCCTTTAGTTTTGTTGTTTTCTTAGCTGTGCAGAGGCTTTATTTTGAGATCCTAATAGTTTATTTCTGCTTTTGTTTCCCTTGCCTCAGAAGACATATCTAGAAAGATGCTGCTACAAAGTCAGAGAAATTACTGTCTGTCCTCTCTTCTATGATTTTGACAGTTTCAGGTCTCACATTTAGGCTCTTAATCCATTCTGAGTTTACTTTTGTGTATGATGTAAGAAAGAGGTCCAGTTTTATTCTTTTGCATGTTACTACCCAGTTTTCCCAGCACCATTTTTTGAAGACACTGTCTTTTTCCCATTGTATATTCTTGCCTTCTCTGTCAAAGATTAATTGATCACATATTTACAGGTTTACTTCTGGGATTTCTATTCAATTCCATTGATCTATGTTGTCTATTTTTGTGCCTATGTCGTACTGTTTCCATTACTATAGCTTTGTAAGACAACCTAAGTCTGAAACTGTGATGCCTGATGCTTTGTTTTCCTTTTTCAAGGTTGCTTTGACTCTACAGGGTCTTTTGTGGTTCCATACAAATTTCTGATTGTTCTAGTTCTGTGAAAAATGCTATTGGTGTCTGGATGAGGATTACATAAAATGTGTAGGTTACTTTGGGTATTACAGGCACTTTTAACAATATTTGCTCTTCCAACCCATTAGCATAGGATGTCTTCCCATTTTCTGGGGTCCTCTTCAATTTCTTTCATCAACGTTTTACAGTTTTCAGAATAAAGGTCTTAAACCTCTTTGGTTAAGTTTATTATTTTGGGTTCAACTGTAAACAGGACTGTTTCCTTCATTATTAGTATACAGAAATTCAATGGTTCTCTGCATGCTGACTTTGTATCTTATGAATTTACTGAACTCATTTATGAATTCTAGCAGTTTTCTGGTGCAGTCTTCAGGGTTTTCTACATATAGTAAGTACCTCGTCATCTGCAAACAGTGAATGTTTTACTTCTTTCTTCCCAATTTGGGTGCCTTTATTCCTTTTCACTGTCTGACTGCTGTGGTTAGGACTTCCAGTACTACGTTGAATAAAAGTGATGAGAGTGGACATCCCAGTCTTTTTCCTGACCTTAGGGGGAAAGCTCTGTTTTTCAACGAGTATGATGTTGGCTGTAGGTTTCTCATATAAGGTCTTTATTAGGTTATGTTCCCTCTAGACCTACTCTGAGGAAGAGTTTTTATCATGAATCAATGTTATACTTTGTTGAATGATTTTCCTGTACCTCTTGAAATGATCATATGGTTTTTATCCTTTCTCTCACCAATGTGACATATTATGGTGTTTTGCAAATACTGAACCACCCTTGCATCCTGGGAATAAATTCCACTTGATAGTGGTGTATGATTTTTTTAATGTATTGTTGGATTCAGTTGGAGACTATCATGTTGAGGATTTTTCCATCCATATTCATGAGAAATATTAGCGGGTAGTTTTCTTTTCTTGTGGTGTCTTTACCTTGTTTTGCTATCAGGTTGATACTGGTCTCATAGAATGAGTTTGTAAGTTTTTCTTTCTCTTATTTATTTTTTAAAGTTCGAGAAGAATAGGTATCAACTCTACTTTAAATGTTAGGTAGAATTCACCTGTGAAGCCATCTGGTCCTGCACTTGTTTGTTGGGAGCTTTTTTATTACTAATTCAACTTAACTGCTGGTAAATCAGTCTGTTCAAATATTCTCTTTCTTCCTGCTTCAATTTTGGTAAATTCTCTATTTCTATGAATTTATCCATTTCCTCTGGCTGTCCAATTTGTTGGCATAACATTTTTCATAATATTGTCTATAATTCTTTGTGCTTCTGTGATGGCACTGGTTATTTCTCCTCTTATGTGATTTTGAGTCCTTTTGTGTTTTGCCCCCCCTTTTTTGAGTCTGACTACAGACATCAATTTTGTTGAGCTTTTGAAAGAAACAGCTCTTTGTTTCATGGTTTTATTCTATTGGTTTCTTTTGTTTCTTTTATCATTTATTTCAGCTGCTAATAATAATCTTTATTATTTCCTTCCTTCTACTGGTTTGGGGTTTCTTCTTTTTCTAGCTCCTTTAGGTGTAATGGGGATTTTTCTTGCTTCTTAATGTATGCCTATATTGCTATAAATTTCCCTCTTAGAAACTGTTTTTGCTGTAGCCCAAAGATTTTGTACCACTGTGTTTTCATTTCCATTTTTTCCGTACAAATTTTTATTTCTTCTTTGATTTCTTGGTTGACCAATCCATTGTTTAGTAGCATGTTATCTGACATACATATATTTGCACTTTCTTTCCAGATTTTTTCTGGTGGTTGATTTCCAGTTTTGTGGTCAGAAAAGATGCATGATACAAGTTGGATCTTTTTTAATTTGTTGAGACTTGTTTTGTGGCTTCTTAGTATGTGATCTCTCCTGGAGAATGTTGCATGTGCACTTAAAAATATGTGTATTTTGCTGTTTTAGGATGGAATGTTCTGAATTTATCTGTTAAATCCATCTGGTCTAGTGTGTCATTCAAAGTCACTGTTTCCTTGATGATTCTGTTTGGATGATCTGTCCAATGAAGTAAGTGGAGTGTTAAAGATCCCTAGTATTATTGTATTACTATCAATTATGTTCCATTATGTTGTTATTAACTGTTTTATGTATTTGACTGTTCCCAAGTTAGGTGCATAAATATTTACCATTGCTCAATCTTCTTGTTGGACTATCCCCTTTATTATCATGCAGTGTCCTTCTTTGGTCTCTTGTTCCAGTTTTTGTTTTAAAGCCTATTTTGACCAGCAGAAGTATTGCTGCTTGGTTTTTGTTTTTTTTTTTTTTAATATTCACTTGAATGATAAATATTTCTCCATCCCCTCACTTTTAGTCTGCATTTGTCTTAAGGTCTGAAATGAGTCTCTTATAGGCAGCATATAAATGTGTCTTCTTTTTGTTTACCCATTCCCATCACCCCATGTCTTTTGACTGCAGTATTCAGTCCATTTACATTCTAAGTAATGGTTGGTAAGTACATATTTATTGCCATTTTGTTACTTGTTTTGTGGTTGTTTTTGTAGTCTTCTCTATCCTTTCTTCTCTTTCTTTCATAGTCCACTGGCTTTCTTCAGTGATATACTTAGATTCTTTTCTCTTTAATTTCTGGATACCTTAGGTTTGTATATAACTTCTTCCACATATAGCAGTCTGCATTAAGCTGATGGTCACTTAAGTTTGAACTCATTCTTTACTCCTCTCACCCACATATACGGTGTGATACTTTACAAACTTTTGAGTCCCCGGACTAACTTTTACAGATACACTTATGTTTACTGCTTTTATGCTTCCTACTCTTCTTACTCTCACTTATGGTCTTTTCTTCCCACTCAAACACTCCCCTTTAAATTTCTTGTCGAGCCGGTTTAATGGTCATGAAGAGGAGCCACTAGATTTATCTCCAGATACTAGCATATATAATCTTTGTCATTTTCAACTTTTCTCTTTAACTCCTCAGTCCCAGATAAAGAAACCAAATTCATAATACTGGTATAGCTCTAAACAGCAGCAACGAAAACTGGGAGATGACCAAATATTTCCTTCCTGTAATTCACTAAAATTTTACTTGGGGCAGCGAAGATATGTTCCATCTCCCAGACATCAATTTAGAGAGTTTACCACTCCTCAAATGACCCCAATGACCTGACCATAACCAACTCCATCAAAACACATCTTTCGGGGCACCTGGGTGGCTCAGTGGGTTAAGTCTCTGCCTTCAGCTCAGGTCATGATCTCAGGGTCCTGGGATCGAGCCCCGCATCGGGCTCTCTGCTCAGCGGGGAGCCTGCTTCCTCCTCTCTCTCTGCCTGCCTCTCTGCTTACTCGTGATCTCTCTCTGTCAAATAAATAAATCTTTAAAAAACAAAAACCAAAAAACAAAAAAACACATCTTTCTCACTTCCTGCCCCAGTGCCTGAATTTCCACTATCAGGCTTCTCTTTGAGAATTTACAAAGAAAGGAAAAAAAAGGAAAAGGAAGGAAAGAAGAAGAGGAGAAGAATGCAAATATCTTCAAATAAAGCAATAGTAAAAAGTGGGCAATGAGTACTATTTGACTTTTTCATCTAACATTTTAACTAATAAATTATAACAGCTAAAAAGGGAATGTTTTCAGTTTTTTCCCTAGTTGCACAAAATGCTTAAGAAGAATTAAATTCTTCCCATCATATTAATTTGTTTTTATTGCCTGTTACAGCTTGGTCTGGTAGCAAGCACCAGTATGTAAAAGTTATGAACCATATACCAAATTCACATTAATGAAAAAAAAACCTGGAAATAGTTCATTACAGTTAACATGACCTCTTGTTCGGAGCAATATAATTCTGTATTACACACAGAGAGTGAAGTGAGTTCTTTCTGACTGCAAAACCACACTGTTTTCTATGATAAAATGAACAAACTTCTGGGATCACTGAAAGCTGTAAGGAGACTGCTAACTTTGGCCTACACGTCATCACAGGAAAGGCCGGTTGCTGGGATTCACCACAGTTAGATTCACAGCTTAGTTCTGCTGGGCAGCAGCAAGATACAGGATAAGCCATTCTGGTTTGGTAGGTACACCACAGAAGTCAGGAAAAGCTTGCATGATATGAACTGAAAATACATGCTGTTCAGCTACACGCACTACCCCAAAAAGCAGTAAGAGCAAAAATCTATTCTAGATAAACCAAGTTAATTATGTTGGTTAAAACAGGCCACTTCAATTACAACCACTGCTACAACTTTTTTGCAATTCCTTCTAGGTCAAGGGGACCTAGACTACAGCTGTGAGATACTACTATATATTATGAGCACCATTATTTCAACCAAAAATCTCTCCCTGTATCCATTATATTCCTCTGGTCACCAAAAAAAACTAAGAAGATTACATCATTAATAAAAAATCTGATTCATTTTCATAGTTCTTAGAGTTGTATAATCAAACTCTAGGTGATTATATGCAAAAATGTCAAGTGAAAAATCCAAAGTATTTAAAACATGGTAATTTAAGGACTAACAATATCGATATTACACAGATCTACCACTTTTCAGAGACAAAATAAAAATGAAGAATAGTGAATTAAAGTGATACATGTTCGATCTGATATCTGAGTTTCTGAACTACTTTTGATTCAAAAACCATTAATGAAATAGCCACAAAAACTGCAGGCCATTAGTCTGTTCAATACAGAGCTAAGAGATTTTAAAAAGCCAACTTTGTGCACAATGCAGGCTTTTAATGTAACCAGTATCATTCTGATAGTAATAAAAGACACGGACCCCATTTCAAAGTGAGGAAAACATTATTTACTTCATATAAGATACACAAAGTACCTTGGGTCCTATCTCTTATAGGAAATATAATTTAAAATACCGATCACATCATTAGCACGGATACATGTATATAAACACATATATACATGTATGAAAAACATGCAATATTTTAAAATAGCTTTAAGATATATATTTCTTAGGATGCATATTAAGATACAATTCATATATAAATCACCCAATTAAAGTGTACAATTCCATGGTTTTTTTAGTATATTCAGATATGTGCAACCATTACTATTAGAACATTTTCATCACTTGTATCCTCTAGCTATCACTCCCTCCACATCCTTGCATGTGAATATTTAAGGGTTAAATTTTAAATATCTAGGACATGGTGACCATGCTTGGTTATAAGTTTAAAAGTTATAAATGTGTTGTCCTTTCCTTACAAGTATTTTTTAGTATTTAGCCCAAATTTCCTCCTTAAACCTTAAGAATCACAAATTTATCCTTTCTCTTTCAAAAGACTTTTCAGATAATTCCTGGTTTGTGATACAGGGTAAAAAAGCATTCAAAACTCCAAAGTATTCTCCCTCATACAAATGCAACACATTTCAGCCAGCTATCAACAGTTAAATAAAAATACATAAAAACAACACCCATAAACACATCTCAAAATGTTCCTATCCAGTATTACCTACATAAAAAGTAACTATCCATATTCTATGGCATGTGCCTTTCTTGGGTTTAGAAAAGTAGAAACTGGCACCAAGTCCAAGACTGCCAAGTTAACAGGGCCTTAAAGAATGTTAGACATTCTCTTCCTCCACCCACATTAAATATACACCCCCTAAAACTGTTGATTCACCGGATTCTCAGCTGCCAAAGAAAGTAGACTAGCTTAGTGTTTGACATTTCCTTTTGGCAGTCATTAGTCCTTAATGTGTCACTGTCTAGAGGCTAAATGGAATAGTTTCCTTTCTACTGTAGTAGATCATTCTCTTGGGCCTAATGAAACCTATCAAAGCCTAAATCCACCCTACAAAAAAGCTGCCAACTGAAGATGTTATAATACGAAAATATCAGGATGATCAAAACACCTCTCTCTAAAAGTCCCCTAATCTAGAGTCTGAGCAGTAACTTTCTATACAGGAGCAAATTAAAGGGGAAAAAGCAAACATTTCCCAAGATCTCTGACATCAGTAACCCACCCACTAACAGGGAAAAACAGGACAGTTTCTAGCCAGTCTTGCTTGTAAAATGATTCTTTAATACCTCTTCATTCCCACCAAGCCCAGAAAATCACCATCCCCTGCACACTAATTTACTCCTCATTCTAAATCTACTGTTGTTTCTCCCTTTGCCCACTCCTCAATGCCAATCAATATCAACCTTGTCTTTCCGTCTTTGTATATTCTATTTAATATAAATAGTTTTATACTTGCTCCAGTGCTTTCCAATAATAAAACAATTTCATTTGTGTTTTTTTTAACTCCATTGTACCAGTATTATCTCTTCTAAACCAGATCTCCTCATTCTTATTTTTGCCCACAGAAAAGTACTAAAAAAGGAAAAACAGAGAAAGATAATAGTAGACAGGATGTTTATATTCAGGCAAGGCTTTCTCTAGCGATAGGGTATGTCTTTATAATCAACAGCAAAAGCAAGGACTCCAAAATCATGTTGACCAACAAAACAGCATTTAAGCCACCAAAAACTATATTGAGGCAACTTCTCAATTAATAGGAAATCTCAGAAGACAAATTATCCCGCTCCCTCTAGAAAGCCCTGATTACTATAATTTATTAAATTCCATTCAATCATAATCAGGTGAACAGCAATTTATTTATTTAGCACTATTATTAAATTATATAACAGTCAAGTATATAAGTATATAATATGTAAATAGTCACGTATATAAGGAAAAAAGCTTCCTACTATACAAAATAGAGCTTTAAGATATGACTCGGGGGGGCGCCTAGGTGGTTCAGTGGGTTAAGCCTCTGCCTTCGGCTCAGGTCATGATCCTAGGGTCCTGGGATCGGGCCCCACATCCGGCTCTCTGCCCAGCAGGACGCCTGCTTCCATTCCTCTCTCTCTCTCTGCCTGCCTCTCTGCCTACTTGTGATCTCTGTCTGTCAAATAAATAAATAAAATCTTTAAAAAAAAAAAAAGATATGACTCAGGGCGGGGGGCAGACAATGGTTCTTAGAATGCTTGAGGAACTGGATCACAAATGCCTAAATGATTAATCAATAACTATTTTTGATCTTCTAATAAAAAGTGCTTACTAAGAATGTAGCCAAGAAGACTCCATCACCCACTGAATACACCAGTTCTGGGGTTTTTTGTTTGTGTTTTTCGTTTTCTGAAGAAAGAAGAAATCAAATCTACTGATAAAGGGGTTATTTCCAAGGATACATGCATACAAGAAGCCAAGCACAACTAGACAAACAGCCTTAGGAGTAGACATACAGGAAGCCTCAGATCCTCTTAGCTGACTGCACCCATCTCCAAACTCAAATACCTGACCCACTCTTACCGTCTATGCTGCCTATTTAATTCATTGCTGCTGCTAAACCACAAATTCAACTTGTCATGACCCCTCATGACTCTAATGTCGTAATTTCCTGCTTCAGTTCCCACTTACTAATTTCACCATTTTCTCATGCAAATTCTTAAGAGAACCTAACTAGCCTAACAGACAACATAGGTCAGGCTATGAACGGGGTTGGGGGGGGGGGGGTGGACACATGGCAGGGAATATGTCCTCAGACATCTAATGTCCAATTAGATATTATTACCCTGGCCTGCTCAAATAACCATAATGATTATGTCTTTCTTTTTTAACTGAATATGGGATTTTCCAAACATAACCAAAAGGATTGAAAATAGTAAATGAACTTCCTTAAGCAACATCACCAAGTTTAACAACCATCAATCCTCTGCTTTCTCATTTCACCTTGATAGTGTTATTTTATTGCTGGAATATTTTATTTAAGAAAAAAAATTTTTAAGAATTTTTTTTAGGGGTGCCTGGGTGGCTCAGTGGGTTAAAGCCTCTGCCTTCGGCTCAGGTCATGATCCCAGGATCCTGGGATCAAGCCCCGCATCGGGCTCTCTACTCAGCAGGGAGCCTGCTCCCCGCCACCGCCTGCTCTATGCCTACTTGTGATCTCTTTCTCTGCAAAATAAATAAATAAATATTTTTTAAAAAAAGAATTTTTTAAAAAGATTTTATTTATTTGACAGAGAGACAGTGAGAGAGGGAACACAAGCAGGGGGAGTGGTAGAGGGAGAAGCAGGCTTCCTGCTGACCAGGGAGCCCGATGCGGGGGCTTGATCCCAGGACCCTGAGTCCATAACCTGAGCCGAAGGCAGAGGCTTAACCCATTGAGCCACCCAGGCACCCCTATTGCTGAAAAACTTTAAAACAAATCCACAAAACTAGGTCATTTAATAAGGGATTCTCCTATACATACCATTCCTCATAAACCTATGTTCATATCTAAATGTTAAAATCTTGTCAACTCCTCAGAGTTAAAAGAACTAGCACTTGACCAAAGCCTCAAATCAAAAAACATATAGTTACTAACATTTATCATCATACCCTATAACTAATATAATTCTTGATTCTGAGTGGTTTTAAGAAGATGGGTAATTTTGCACTGGCTTGGGAAATCCTAGTCAAAAAAATTAGTTTGATTTTAGCATCTAGAGTTTGCCAAAATGAAAGAGCTGTAGATAGCAAAGAAGAACTAGCCAATGGAGTTAGTTTTAAAAAACACTGATTAGAAATTTTCAGCTTTAAATTGCATTTTTTTCTGAATGCTTATAAAATTTAATACAGTTTTGAAAAGGAAAAACCAACAAATGTTCTCCTAACACTATGAGCCCATTCCCTCAATTAAGAAATTTTAATAGTCTAGGGATGCCTGGGTGGCTCAGTCGGTTAAGCACCTGCCTTCAGCTCAGGTCACGATCCCAGGGTCCTGGGACGGAGTCCTGAATGTCGGGCCCTGCATCAGGCTTCTTACTCAGTGGGGAGCCTGCCTCTCACCATTTTCATTCTCTCTCTCCCTCTCTGACCAAAAAAACACAACAACAACAACAACAAAACAAAAAAACAAAAAACTTTTCTTTAAAAAAATAAAAGAGGGCGCCTGGGTGGCTCAGTGGGTTAAGCCACTGCCTTCGGCTCAGGTCATGATCTCGGGGTCCTGGGATCGAGTCCCGCATCACGCTCTCTGCTCAACAGGGAGCCTGCTTCCCTCTCTCTCTCTCTACTTGTAATCTCTCTCTCTGTCAAATAAATAAATAAAATATTTTTTAAAAAGAAAAAAGAAAAAAAAAAACAAAAAAATAAAAAAATAAAAGAAAGGGGGCGCCTGGGTGGCTCAGTGGGTTAAGCTTCTGCCTTCGGCTCAGGTCATGATCTCAGGGTTCTGGGATCGAGTCCGGCATCGGGCTCTCTGCGCAGCAGTGAGCCTGCTTCCCCTCTCTCTCTGCCTCTCTACCTACTTGTGATCTCTCTCTCTCTCTGTCAATAAATAAATAAAATCTTTAAAAAAAATAAAAAATAAAAAAGATATTTTAAGAGTCTAAGAAAATCCTGTTTTGGAAAAGGGGTGGGGGTGAAGGGATCCTTTATCACAACAGAAATCACTAAAGGTACATTTATAAACAACCAATTTTTAAAAACCAAAGAATTTTTCCATATATAATAGCTTTATCTATTCTTCACAGTAGAGAATCTTTAAAAAAAAAAAAAAAAGGGCAGGATAAACAAATATGCTCTGCTTCCCAGCAATAAGTATATTTATTATTAAGAGCTTTAAAGGCTATAACTGGGTATTATTGATCAAATATTTATGACTTTTCTTATATAGTATTTCAGGTTATTTTATACAAAGGAATAATAAGCAATGTTCATATAGACACAAAACAAGGGCAAGCCAAAACAAATCTTTTCACTTTTTCCTTTTCACATGAAGAGAAGTTTCATATTTGAGTCTACAAAACCAGTAATTCTCCCTCAAAGTAGAAAGAAGTAATTCAGGACAAATATGCTCTGGCATTCAATTTAAAGGACAACTAGCAAGGAAGCCTTGAAATAAGATGCTACACTGCATTCTATTTGGTAGACAATTACAAAATGCAAATTTTTTACAATACCAGAAGTCAGACAATCTGCAGCTGGAGTAAACCCAAAACAGGAGGCCAATCATTTAAACACATCTGAAAATAACACTTGTAAGGCAGTTTACTGCCCAGATGTTGATTTAGTATAAATCACTGAAAGAAAATACATTCTTACAGTATGTCTCCAAATCATGCCATTATGAAAAGATCCCAGTGCCATTTTCAGAGAATGACCAAATAAGATCAGTCCTCAGCAGTCTTTGGTTCTAAATATCCAATGTTGCACTTTAAAACAAAAAAGCTATTTAGTGACCATCAAGCACTTACTTAGCAGTCGTCAGATGTGAACACAGAGTCAACCCAAAATAAACAGAAAAAATAAGGACATTCACTCAGAAAACATCACATTCTACAGACTTCTACCCTTCTAATTTTATATTATGACTAAGTAATATGAAAACCAAAGTAACTTTCAAGAAAGGCCTGAAATGAGAGAAAAGTAAATTTCCTAGCACAACAGGCTACACCTGTCTTTGGTAAGGACTGTTTGGAAAGTCAAGAGTTTTTGTTAAATACCTTAAGTCCTCTAAAATATGTAATTTAAAAACAAATGTAAGATCAGTGGGCAGAAAATATTAAGGTAGAAAGATAAGCCTTAATTTTACATGTTTGTCACATATAAGCATTCTAGATAAAATAAACAGGTGACCTCCCAAAACAACTAGTTTTAAACAACACATTTAAACAGGACTATTTTAAATGAATTTCTTAGTATCAACACATGACGATTTTGCCAAAAGTAAAACCTACTTTTTGGACCAAAAGAATAAATGAGGGCAAAGAAACTGTGTTACAAATGTATCTAAAACAGGGGTGCCTGGGTGGCTCAGTGGGTTAAGCCTCTGCCTTCAGCCCCACATCAGGTTCTCTCCTCAGCAGGGAGTCTGCTCCCCACCCCCCACCACCTGCCTCTCTGCCTACTTGTAATCTCTGTCAAATAAACAAATAAAATCTTAAAAAAAAATGTATCTAAAACAATGACAATTTTCCGGGTGCCTGGGTGGCTCAGTTAAGCGTCTACCTTCGGCACAGGTCATGATCCCAGAGTCCTGGGATCAAGTCCCCAGCATCAGGCTCCTTGGTCAGTGGGGAATCTGCTTCTCCCTCTCCCTCTGGCTGCTACTCCCCCTACTTGTGTGCTGTCAGATAAATAAATAAAATCTTTAAAAAAATAAAAAAAAAAACACCTATTTCCAAGTGTACAGCACTTCATATTTTTATGTGCACATCAAATATGCTATCTATTGGGCCCTCCTCTTCCCTAGTTGAAGAGAGAAAAAGACCCTTCTTGTCTGCTATGAGTTAAATCCCTGAACTAAAGATCATGCAGACATGGGGTGGTGCCACTTTGGTTCTTCACTATGGGAAGAGAGCAGCAAGGAACAGAGTTGTCACATAAAGCCAGGAAGGACCTGCCACTCTTTAAGAGAGAGAACAGCCTCAGTCTCTGCCTGCACAGATCCCTGTTTACCTTGCTCTGGCTATACTTCATTTACTGCTCTTTTCTTTTAAGGCATTTACATATTTTTGCAGTACAACCACCTGTTACCCCATCTTCATGATTTTACTTGGTCTTATTTGACTGGTTCTCTGTGCCTTTAAACAAAATCAGGTGGATGGGCAGCCATTAACAATCCAGTTTTATCTTGAGAAAGCAGCTCTAGGAAGTTACTTGATCAAGCTTAGTAAGTCCTATTGTCTGGAAGCATCAGCTTATTGTCCATGGTCCATGGCATCACATGTGGAAAGTCAGCAGGAGTAGCCCTGGACTAAAACTCAGAAGCCTCCTTTACCTGGGTATTATCATGCCCAAGTTATCCCTACTTTCAGACTGTTTTGAAAATAGGTGGCTGGGTTTTGCTTCTGATTAAGAAGAATAAACTCAATCCACCCTATCACAATGACAGCACCCAAAAACCATGGACAGAATGCACAGAGTAGCAATCTGAGAACTGAAGTGAAAAAGGGCCAAATCCACAATTAGAGCTGTAGTCAACACTCCTCTCTCAGTAATCATTAAGAGCAAGCTGACAATAAACAGATAATAAATAAGCAATGTATAGAAAAACTGAACCAACTGGATCAACCAATACCATATACCAACTGGATCTAATTGACATTTATAAAAAAAATTACTCTATCCAACAGTAATACAATCCACACATTCTTTCCAAAGGAAGATACAACATTCACAAAAGTAGCACTGGGTCGTAAAACGAACACCAATAAGCAATTTAAAGAAATAAAATGATGCAAAGTATGCTCTTTGGTCATATTCAGTTTTAGCTAAACTAGAAATAAAAGAAATGTAACAAAAAATTTTCCATCTAATTACAAATTAAGTAACATATTGCCAAATAATCCACTGGTCAGAGGAAGGCTCAAGGAAAATTTTTAAAATATCTTGAACTCAACAAAAAAGACGATATATCAAAATTTATGGGATGCAGACAAAGTAGACCTTATATGAAAATCTGCCCTATGGGGCGCCTGGGTGGCTCAGGGGGGTTAAAGCCTCTGCCTTTGGCTCAGGTCATGATCCCGGGGTTCTGGGATCAAGCCCTGCATTAGGCTCTCTGCTCATCAGGGAGCCTGCTTCCTCCTCTCTATCTGCCTGCTTCTCTGTCTACTTGTGTTCGCTGTCAAAAAAAAAAAAAAAAAAAAAAGAAAGAAAGAAAAGAAAATCTGCCCTAAATCTTTATTAAAAAAAGAAGAAAAGAAGAAGAAGGAGGAGGAGGAAGTAGAGGAGGTTATCTCAAACAGATAACCTGAATTCTCACCTCAAGAAACTAGAGAATAACAGGGCTCCTGGGTGGCTCAGTTGTTAAGTGTCTGCCTTCAGCTCAGGTCCTCATCCCAGGGTCCTGGATCCTGGGATCAGAGTCCCTTATCAGACTCCTTGTTAGCAGGGAGCTTGCCTTTCCCTCTTCTCTACCTGTGGCTCCCCCTGCTTGCACTCTCTCTCTCTCTGTCAAATGAACAAATAAAATCTAAATAAATAAGTAACATCTTAAAAGAAAAAGAAACCTAAAAACCCAAGATGCATGACACTAAGGGGTCTAAGTTTACTTTTAAACCTTTTCATTATGACCATAGGAAACACTATCCAAGAAATGTGGGGCAAAATATAGAAGAAAATTTATTGCCTCTCACCCTACCACCTAGTGATAATTGCTAATATTGATATATTTAGAGGTTTAATCTTTTAATCCAAAAACATTTTTTGATATAAAATCTTTTCAAGGCTGCCCAATATCTGAAGAGTATAAAATAATACCAAGGATAGTCTCACAGCCATCTCACGGAGGCTAAAACCTGACCCAACTGCAGCCTGACACTGGGCAGGCTTCCATATGTACTCCATCATCCTGATCTCAAGAGACCTTTACACTATTGTTCCATTAGGCCAGCAGCATTTCACTTAATACATAAACATGCGTCTTTCTGTATATAAAAGGTTAAAAACTTGCCTGTTAAATACTGCAATATGTAATGCCTGAGTCGCACACACGGAAGAAACTTGAACCTCTCCAAAAGCAACACAAAATATAACTTGAGGAGAAGGTCCTCCTCAGCATTAAGAAGGTCTTTTAAATCTCTCACTTCCCATCGTGAAAAAGATCAGTATGTGACAATTAAGATTTCCAAATTAAATAAATGCTGTTCCATCGATAGAAACAAGTCTTACACATGCTCAAATTCTGCTTTCAATGCAACATCTATTTATGTCTAAATTCTCCCAAATATGCTAGGAAGCTCACAGAAAAGCTTACACTAACAAATTAATAAAATCATATCTAAGCACCACTACAGAACTATGGTCTAGCAATACAGGTGAAAGTTTATTACAGGAAACCCACAGGTTTAAACAAAGATGTAAATCAAAGCTTACTGTAAAACAAAACTCAGCTACACAGCTGCACATCACAGAGCCAAATGAAACATCTATGACACTCAACATCAGAAAGTGTAGCTTGGGAAAATACTGTAAAAAGCTTTCCTACTTGGCTCACTTCGAACAGATATATCAAACCTGGGTTTATCTTATTTAGGGTGGAGTATTTAATTTCAGAATAGTCATTTATAAAGTAGTACAGTGGAAAGCTCTGCAGCCATTAACGATAATGATGTAAAAGCGCATTTGCTGTAGTAAAGATGCACAATGATAAACGTATTGAGAGCTCAGACTCTTCAGGACAGAAATCTCCACTGTATGTGTATGTATTTCTGAGCAAATAACAACTCAATACGGGTTATTATGGCAGTAAACCAGGTAAAAACATTTGTCTTTTAAGACAATGGCTGGCATATGGTACAGAGTAAAACAGTACAGATAATCCCTATTTTTACTGTTAATAATAGAAGAAAAGGTAAGATAAGAATTGATATGTGTGTGTACCTACATATGCACAAAGGAGAGAATATATGGTAGGATTACATGTGATCTATAACGAACTTAGAATTATAATCAGAAAAAAAGTAAGCTATTCTAATTTTGAATATAAGAAATGCAGCTACAAAATAATGTAGTAGCAAGCTCTGTGAAGACTCCTTCAAAGGCTGGGAAGCTCTGGATATGCTAAAGTGATTCCAGGAAGGCATCTGCAAAACCGAGAAGAGATTAGCATCTAAATTAAGTGCTTCCCTTCACGAAAAGTAAGTGAACATTAAATGCATCCTATTCATACATTCCATATCAAACTATTAACCAAATCAAATAAAAATTTCATGTCTGCTATATTAACATAATCAAACCCCTCAAATACATACCCAGTGCAACACAAAAACAAACAAAAATGCACTCTTCTTTTAGGATCCTACTACTAACGCATCCAATGTTTTTTAGGCAAGAACAAAGATAAAATTTATCTTTAAGCAACATCATCACCAGGTTCTAAACCTTACCAATTTTCTTCTGTCTAAAACTATACTTTAAGGTATAAAAAAATACAAGCTATGATAGCTACCATGTAACAGATAATGCTATCGTTTTGGACATTTGATGAGGAGGTTGAACTTTTTTTATCTACTCCCCTTCGCTGGCTGGTTACTCAGGAGTCAGAACTACCCAAGAGATATACAATGTGACCAAGTTAACAAAAACTACATATACTTTTAAATATTCTAGTAGAGGTAAATAAGCGGGTAAAAAATAAGTTTAAGAAGAGATTATATTTAACCATATTTCCATCCTTTTCTGTGTACTGTCTTTGAAATAATGGCAAGGAGTTTATACTTACAGCACATCTCAGTTTAAACCAGTCACATTTCAGGTACTTGACAGCCACATTTGGTTACTGACTACCACACTGGATGGCACAGAGCTAGAGCTACTCAAGCCCAAAGCCTGTGCTTGTCATCAGTCCTAAATCCTGACTCCAGTCAGTCAACACAGGACCATAAACCACTGACCAAGACTGCTCAGGACAAAACCAAATGCAATTCATTTCAAAGGCTGAGGGTCTTCTCTATTTCAGATACCGTGTTAAGTATTTTCAGATGTGGGGGATAAGGGGTAGGGAGGAGGAGTCTGGTTTATCTATTTTTTGAGAGGTCAGGGGGCTTGAAGATGAGTGTAGTAACAGAAACAAGCATGGTCACAGTAAATTCTACTACTGGGAAAACAGCTCAAAGCACATGCTCTAATAAAGGGAAAAAGGAACATATTGATGATCAGCATATCCCTCAGCAGAATGAAGAGTGTGAAATATAGAATTCAACTGCATAAAGTACAAGGCTCTTCAGAATGTTGTTTTTCACTGGCATTGAAATAACTTCAGAGAACATTCTAACATACAAGTGAGCTCCAAAGGCAGTTATGTATTTAAGAAAGAAAAAATTTAACCCATTAACCTCACAGCTTGTTCTAATGCACTAATGTAATGGTTTGAACCCTAATTATATAAATATTTTGTTTATATGCAGGGAACAGTAAGAGGGTTAAAATTATTTAAAAAACAAAAACACTCCATACAAGAAAGGGAAACTAACTGGAATGCCTATTCCTAAATGTTAATATTGGTGGTTCAGTAATTTAACGCATATGTATGACTTTCAATTATGAAAAAATAAAGTGGTAACAATTCTTTTTCAATTTCAATTACATTTCAATTTCAATCCATTCACTTTTAAGATTACGACACCCATCCAAGCGGTTTTTCTTTTTCTAGAACCCTTCCAGGAGTAACCGTAAGCGGACAGAGCAGAAACAAATTAGACTTAACCACAATAACCACATTTCATTTCAAGGAAACCTGGAAGTCATTTGTGGAACTACAAAGATCCACTGAATGTCAAAAGACCTCTATTGTCATGCATCTGGGGCACTTCCATAATGTTCTGTAAGTAGGGGTCAAATGTATTACTTTTAACATCAATATCTCTTAGCTTTCTGTATGTACAGTAAGTTAGCAGTACAGCCAAGAGTAACCTCCTACTCTTTAAACCACAACGCAAACAGGAGCATTAAGTCTGTTGCCCTCCTGGCCCTTGAAGCCTTTAAAAGGGAGTTTGGCTCTCACCTGATGAATCAAATTTAACTCTACTGTGATGCAGGACACCACTTTCCCTTACTGCCTATCTCAGAGTACTTGGCTTGATTTTTTTCCTACAAATGTCATTATATACTGAGAGATCTAAAGGAATTAGTGGTAAACCCCCCATGGTCTCCTTCCCTATAACCTTTTAGAATGTAAGGCCCATAAGGGCAAGGATCTTTTGATTTTTTTCCACTAATATTCCTAGCACCCTGAATATACAAAAATTGTCTATTTCATTCATCCCATGTCAGCATGAGCTAGTATGTAAAGCAATCACTCACACCATACCACTTCTAGTATTATAACAATGCCTGAAAGTATTTTTTATTTTTTTTTTTTAAAGATTTTATTTATTTATTTGACAGACAGATCACAAGTAGGCAGAAACAGGCAGAGAGTGAGAAGGGAGGAAGCAGGCTCCCTGCTGAGCAGAGAGCCCGATGCGGGGCTCGATCCCAGGACCCTGGGATCATGACCTGAGCCGAAGGCAGAGGCTTTAACCCACTGAGCCACGCAGGCGCCCCTGAAAGTATTTTTTAAATAGGTCCTGTCATTCATTCATTCATTTTAGAGAGGGAGTACAGAAGGGCAGAGATAGAGGGAGGGAGAATCTTAAGCAGACTCCAAGCTCAGCCACCCAGGTGCCCCAGTTCCTGTCTTTATAAGTTTAAATACAGCTGCAGAAATTATATGGATAAAGAAAATACAAGTAAACAACAATTCAAGGAAGTCAACAATTACATACAAAACTTCATGCAGCAAAAAAATAATGCAAGATGGTGCAGTCTGAAAGAGCCTTCAGCAAATAGATGGAAAATAATGCAAGATGGTGCAGTCTGAAAGAGCCTTCAGCAAATAGGCTCACAAAAAATGTGAGCCTTTAAGCAAGAGCAAGTTAAGTTTCCAAGAAGTAGAAAGAGAATCTGAAACACATAATGAACTATGTCCTACTGAAGATATGAGCACAGACTTGTCTAAGCAAGCAGAACAGACTAGCCAACAACAACAAAAAAAGTATGTAGACCCTAGAATAAAGCAATGGCAGTAGAGACAGTAGGGACAAATGCAATAAAATACCAGAGGAGTTTCTCCACCTTAACCACATGATGGAATCACCTGAGGAACTTTAAAAAAAATACCGTCACCTGGGGATGCCTGGGTGGCTCAGGTTGTGATCCCAGGGTCCTGTGATGGAGCCCCACGTAACTGGGCTCCCTACTCTGTGGGTAGTCTGCTTATCCCTCTCCCTATGCACTCCGCCCGCCCAACTCTTGTGCCCTCACCTGCCCCCTCTCTAATAAATAAAATCCTTAAATTAAAAAAATATACATATATACTGTCGCCTGGACCTCAGTTCAATGACCCTGATTTACATGGGGTACAACCTAGACATCAAGATGTTTTAAGTTCCTCAGGAATTCTAATGTGCATCCAAAGTTCAAAATCATTGCCTTAGAGGAAAAACAATGGAAATCTAATAAATGACTACAAAGAATAAAGAAGGAAGACTAGAGATGATAACAAGATTTTAACAGTATGTACCTTAAAAAAGATGACATCACTGAGAGAAGCCTGGAAATGGAAAAAAAAAAAAAAAAAAAAAAAAATATATATATATATATATATATATATATATATCAGGAGCGCCTGAGTGGCTTAGTGCGTTAACTGGCCGACTCTTGGTTTCGGCTCAGGTCATGATCTCAGGGTCATGAGACTGAGCCCCACATTGGGTTCTTCACTCAGATGGGCATCAGCTTCTCTCCCTACTCCTCTCCCTCTACCCCTGCCCCTCCCCCACTCATGCACAGGCAGGCACGCACTCTCAAATAATAAAAATAAAAAATAAAAATACAGGGCGCCTGGGTGGCTCAGTGGGTTAAAGTCTCTGCCTTCAGCTCAGGTCATGATCTCAGGGTCCTGGGATCGAGCCCCGCATCTGGCTCTCTGCTCAGCAGGGAGCCTATTTCCTCCTTTCTCTCTGCCTGCTTCTCTGCCTACTTGTGATCTCTGTCTGTCCAATAAATAAATAAAATCTTAAAAAAAAAAAAAAAATACATCAGTCACTCTGTACTTGTCCGCTTTGTCTATAAAGTTTCATGTAGTGAACCAGTTTTAATTAAGCCAGATTATTTTAATTTTCCATGTATCGTAATTATTCGTCTAATATTTTTTAAGAGAAATAATCAAAACTTAAAGTGAGGCATTTTTTAAAAATCAAGGTAGAGCTAAAGAATGTAAAATAAATCCTTCATAAATACCTCTCAGGTTTCCCAGATAGAAATAATCCCATCCTCCTTGCAATCCCCATGCCATTTTAGCACTCCCCATAAATGCTCTGTAGAGACCAAGTATTAGAAGGAAAAGACCAGTGCCTCATTCCTTCTCTACCCCGTGCTCAGCACTCTACTACTTCGCATGTGACACATACTCAGTATGAAGTTAGCAACAAGCAGATACCACTGGTTAAGTTCCGATTGTTATTAAAGGTTCTAAATGCTTTTGAAAGCTCCCTAAATAAGCACAAATCTCACCCCAATTGCTTCTGCTTCTTGCAGACGCTGTGATGTTCTAAGCTTTCAAGCGTGCCTCATTGCTCTTCTCCTGGCTTTACCTTCACTCCATCACTTTTGACAGCACCTAACCTGCTCAATGTCACTTGAGTCAATACAAGGGAACTAAATATTTTTATCTTTAGGAAAAACATGTCCAGAAACTATCTTCTAAAATACAATCTGAATCCCAAGATAATTTCTTTCAAAACCTCTACCACAATCTTAAACTTCAGCCAAAGATCATTGTTCTAGCTTTCACCTACATAATGAAATGTTACGTAAGAGTGGTATTATGCTCTCCACAACTGCAAGTATAAATCAGTGTCTCCTACCTTTACTTACATCTGTGGCACGAACTGAAAATAGTATTTGTTTGACACTCTGGAGAGAAACTAGATGATTACTCATGACCAGAGAGGACTAGGCCAAGATCCAATCAACTCTAAGACTCAAGGGATCGTTAGGAAGCTCTTATATGCAGAATGGTTAGGAAGCTTGCATACGGAACAATAAGAAATTTATCATGTATTCTTCCCAAAGACCGTTTTTAAAGCATTTTCCTAACCATAACTACATCTGGTATTTTTGTACCACTTTAGTACTACATGTGATAGTAGATAACGCATCCTCACATATACCAAGTCCTTTGTTTCCCTATTTAAAATTCTAATACCATAAACCATTCTTCAAATTATTTTTTATTATTTTCTGTTTTCAAGCTTAGGTACAGATTTTTAAATGTGCCCCACATTCACTGACTTATCCAACTGATTTTTCCATTTGATTTAACTAAGCCTCTAATCTCACTTTTCTGAGGTAGACTGCATACAATCAAAACATGGCATTGGCTTAAAAAAAACTCAGTATGCTTCACTAATTTCACAATATGGTCGAAAAAAGATAAATACATTAAAGCATTCATCTTCACCCCAGGAATTCTATTATGACTTACCATTATATGTTCACTTATATACGCATATAAGTGAACAAGTAAGATGTATGGCAAATGAATACATAAAAAAAAAACAGATCTTTTCCTGAAAAGCGTTAAACAACCAAAAACCACTGGTGAGAACTAGTCTGTGTTGTTCTCTGCCCTTGAAAACGATTTTTAAGATTTTATTTATTTATTTATTTATTTGTCAGAGAGAGAGAGAGAGAACACAAGTAGGCAGAGTGGCAGGCAGAGGCAGAGAGGGAAGCAGGCTCCCCGCTGAGGAAGGAGCCCAATGTGGGACTCAATCCCAGGACCCTGGAATCATGACCCGAGCTGAAGGCAGTGGCTTAACGAACTGAGCCACCCAGGTATCCCTAAAATGATTTTATATAAATTTTATTTAACTGATTCCTTTTCTGCAACAGTAAATACTGGATGCAAGGTCTAAATTACAGTAACTCTAAGCATTAAATAACTGGAATGGCAGAAGTATCTGGGAAGGAAAAAGGAAGGTAATAACCATAGAGATAAAAATCAACAAGTATTATCTATAGAAAAAACATTTTTTTTACAGCACTCGTTTTTAAACACAAACCCTAAAAATCCAAAACCACTACTCAGTTCACCTAATACAGCTAATACTAATACAGCTGTAGTTGGTAATTACCTCTTCTTATGACAGTCTATATGGTTCATGAAAAAAACTACCAACTATAAATATATTCAGCAACCCTTTTGCCTAAAATTAAATGGCAGCCTAGATGTGATAATGGAATTTTAGGGAATAAAGGTCATTATCCTTAGTACATGGATGCTAAGGTGTTTAGAGCTGAACCAACACAGTGTCTGCAACTTACATCCAAATGTTACATGGAAAAAAAGGCTGTGTGTGTGTGTGTGTGTGTGTGTGCGTTTATAAAAATAAACGACACAGGGGCGCCTGGGTGGCTCAGTGGGTTAAAGCCTCTGCCTTCAGCATAGGTCATGATCCCAGAGTCCTGGATCGGGATCTCTGCTTAGCAGGGAACCTGCTTCCCCTTTGCTCTGCCTGCCTCTCTGCCTACTTGTGATCTCTGTCAAATAAATAAATAAAGAATCTTTAATTACAAAAAAAAAAGTTGGGAGGAAAGGGGAACATAGAAAGCCACTTAGTTTTTTATCCATTTCTTGAAAAATCTGCCCCATCCTAACGGGCCAAGCAACCAAGAACACACTTGCCATTTTTAATTAAAATATCTCAGATCCAGCATGTTACACTCTCACTTCAAAAAAAAGTTCTGATACTCACATTGCCCATGTACTCTGAGAGCAGGTCCTGAAGGGCCTGGCGTACAGCATTACACTCAGCCACAATTCTCTCACGCCGGTCATCACGCGTGCATGACGAGTCGGCCATCAGGGCAGCCCCACTAATGATGCTTTCTAGGCGCTCCTCCAGGGAAGGTCTAAAGCGCTCCTCACTGAAGCTCAAGGGGTCCACAATGATTTGTTTCTGCAGAGAAAGTGTTAACTGAGTCTCAGTGCTGATCATGTTCACTCCATCATTAACGAAGGTGAGCAAAGTGTTGATCAGGAACATCAAGATTTAATACAAATATTCCAATGCCTAAAATAAAGTTACACTTTTTGTTAGATTCTCAAAGAAGGCACTGCAAGCAATACTATCCAGCTGAATGGGGCTTCAATAAGACACCATACCACAATATGCTAACACAAGTATGTCAGCATTAAAATCACATTCACAATAAAAATACATTATATGTTTACAGAAAAAATAAGAAATAAAAAAAATCTGTAAAAAAAAAAATCACGTTCACACTACTGAATCTGAACATCTACATGTCAGCCTCTACAGTATTAGTAAAATAATTGTAAGGAAATAAGTTAGCTCTTTTCCTTTTCTATATACAGAGTATAAAACTGCTACATGACATTAGCAGAACTGTTTCACAGCAAAAAAAAAACCAATAAAAACAGACAGACTTCTGTCCTCAGTTTCAGAAAGGAATGCGTTTATAATCAATTCCAATCCATTTTCCTCATCGTATACATCTACCAAATTTTATAGATAATACAGTCTCATACTCATCCTATTAGGTCTAAATTAGAGACTCTCTCTGCTTAAAGACTTCAAGGTAATCTGTAAGACATGACAGCAATCCATTCCAAGAATGCCACTCTGTGAGGTATAACTGTCCCAGTAAAAATAAAACCTTCTTCTGTCTCTTCACTCCCAGGACTCCACTTAAACCCAGCTTTACCAGTGGTGAGTGAGGACAAGTCACAAACGAGCTTTAGGTACAAGGGCAAACACCAATACCCCCAGGACAGCAGCTACTGGTCTCCCTCCAACTTTTCTGTTTAATACAATTTATCCTCAAACTGCTAAATGTCTATGCAAATATTGTGTCTTTAATTTTTCTTTATGGAGACTATTCTTAACTGATTTCAAGTTAAATGCCAAGTTTTTTCTTTAAAAAAGCTTGCCCTTTCCAGTAAGTATACATTTCTTCTTCCCATTCCCAAGAACCCTGTTTCAAAATTGAACATGCAAGGCCTCCAGTTCATTATTAACCTACACATTTTAGCTGACCATTTTTCTTATCAGATTAAGTTATTACAGGATTTCTCTGGTTGGGATGCCTGGGCAGCTTGGTCAATTAAGTGTCTGCTTTTGGCTCCGGTCATGATCCCAGAGTCCTGGGATTAAGCCCTCCACTGAGCTCCCTGTTCAGTGGGAAGTCTACTTCTCCCTCTGACCCTACCCCCTCTCATACTCTTTAATAAATAAATAAAATCTTAAAATGAAAAAAAAAAGATTTTTCTTGTTAAAACTGAACACACAGGAGTGGTTGGGTGGCTCAGTGTTTTGTCTCTGCCTTCAGCTCAGGTCATGATCCCAGGGTCCTGGGATTGAGCCCTCTATCAGGCTCTCTGCTCAGCCTACTTGTGATCTCTTTCTGTCGAATAAATAAATAAATAAAGTTCCTTTGGGGAAAAAAAAAACCCAAACACATAATGCCTTCTGACCAGTAAGAATGAGGAATAAATGGTTACAGAACATTAAAAATGGGCCTGCAATCACTTCATCCAACCCCCTCATTTTATGAAGTCTCACCCTAGTCCTAAGAGGTTAAGTAGCCCCTGACAATTACAACTCAAGTCAAGGCAAAATGTAATCCTTAGTGCCTTCAGAGGTCCAATACCTAAGACCGACAAATCTGAGTGGAGTGGAAAAAGAGGTCACTAAATTTTAAGATTCATCATTTAATGATTTGACATTTAGTCATTTAATGATTAAAACTCCAAGAAAAAGTCAATTCTAACACCATGGTCTGTAGAATTAACACTGTCTTCATGATTTACGAAGTCACAAATCGTCATGTGTATCAGCAATGTTCAGTTACACATGCCAAAATAAAGGGTCAAAAGAAAGAAAAGGAAGGTCAAAGGAGGAAAATATAAAGGCAAGGAAAAACTGTTAAAAACAAAATGCACTCCATTATGTAGATTCTCTACTTCAAAGCATTCCTACTTATGATAGGATACTGGCTACATGGAAGGCAATTTTCTGTTATGTTAATCACAATAATAAAAAAAATAATGATGATGATGATGATGTAACCCAACAGTGGGTTTAGAATTTTAAAAACAACAACAAAAAAAAAACTTAAAAAAAAAAAAAAAAACTGCTGCCATCTACTGGAAGCCATGAAGCATTGTGGGTAGAAGTTTAAAAAAAAAAAAAACAAACCCAAAAACAAAAAAACACCAGAAAGAGTTGATATATAGGACAGTGTGTACGGAGAATCTATACACAGAACAGATCCAGGGCATCAACTATAAAATATAACTATATGGAATTACACTGAGTATTTTAAGCCCAAATTTGCTTCCACTTGATTAAATTTCATATATTATTACAATTTAGTCACTGAGAAGTGCACCTAGATTAACGGGACAACACTTCTGTCGTAATCACTTATGATGTATCTGTCTTTCCCACTAGACTGTAAGCCCCTGGAGGACAAGTCTGCATGCACTCTGCCTCCATCTCCCAAAGCTTTACATCAGCTGAAAGGTTAAAATCTTAGGTGAAATAAACCAAACTCATATTCAACAGATAATGATCCCACAGGAAACTAAGTTTCATAAAAAGAATTCAGAAGTTTAACAAAAAAGAGAAAGGGAAAGAAAAAAAAACGTTGTAGGCCCAGTCTCGTTCAAGTAGACCGATGATTTCTAAAATTTCTTTTGACATAGATTGCAAAGCTAGGTAGAAAATGAATTTTCTGCCCCCTGGCCTCCCCCACTTTTTTTTTTTTTTTAATGGGGGGGGGGGGCAGGGGCTGGAGGAGCCCAGGCCAGGACTTTGCAGCCTCAGAGACATCGGCCCTGGTGGGGGGGGGCCCTCCAGGGAGGGCAACCATCAGACTGAGCCACCACTGGACCGGCCCGGCCCACCCCTCTTCTGCACTTGCGGTTCCGTCGTGGACAATGGACCTGGGAGTGGGGTGGGGGATCCCAAAGGGTCCAGTGAGGCCCTCCACACCTGCAGTCCAACTCATGGGAGGGTAGAAGCTTGGGGAAGACTCCTCCCTTCCCAGAGGGGCTTGCCGACTGGACCCCTGCGTTGGGAGAGGAGGGCAGGAGCCTCAGAAAACGGGCCCTGCCCCCTAGCGCTCTCCCCTGCCCTCTACAGGAAGGAGCTGCCCATACCCACTCGTGGGGGGGAGGGGACAGAGTGTTTTTTATACGTGTGTGTATATATATTTTAAGCTCTGAGCTGTCAACGAGATGTTTCCTACCAAAAAAAAAAAAAAAAAAAAAAAAAAAAAAGAACTTTCATCAGAAACCATGATCACATTTCCCTAGAAACCTCTTAACTTTGGGCAGATGGTCAAGAACCTGAAGTTGCCTCCCACGCATAACTTACATCAAAATTATTGAGTGCGTATGCCAGTTCTCCTCCTCCCCCACCCTGGTGCTGGGAAGCATCGTCTGATGCAGTGGCTTGGGCTGCATTGGAAATGCCTGTGACTGCTTGCTGCAGCTGCTTATAGATCAGGTCTCTGTTAGCCTTATAGGCTGCAACATCCGGGTGCTGTAGGCATGCCTGGGATGCGGTATAGAGGATTGGAACATTTTTCTGCAGGATTCCTCTGGCTGCAGCCATCTGATCACGATGGCCCACATCTTTCAGTTCCTGTAAAACAAGAAATTGCAACAGTCTTTATGTGAGTTCTAGTCATAAAAAAATTTGTCAGTAAATTCTGAAAAGTGAGAAATTCTACTAATTAGACAACAGTTGCATGAATGTCTGGCTTCATAACAAAGGAGGTAGCATGGATTAGTAGGTAAGAATTCAAACATTTCAAAATCACCCAGACCCGGGCTTGAATCTCCAGCTCTATTTTTTCCTATTGTGATCTTATATAAAATTCCCACACTAAAGGCATCCGGCTGGCTCAGTGTAGAGCACATGACTTTTGATCTCTGGGTTTTAAGTTCAAGCCCCATGCTGGATGTAGAGATTACTTAAAAATAAAAATCTCTTAAAAATAAAAAATAAAAATAGAAATCTCTTTAAAATCACCATACTCGGTTTAACCTGCTATAAAAAAGGAGCAATACACTTCCACTTCTTCCATTGTCCGGAGGATCAAATGGGATAATGCATGTAAAGCACCTAACAGAGCACTAACTAAAAAAACAAAACATAAAACTGACTAGCATCTTCATTACAACTACATAAAAACATATGTACCAGGGCGCCTGGGTGGCTCAGTGGATTAGGCTGCTGCCTTCGGCTCAAGTCATGATCTCAGGGTCCTGGGATCGAGCCCCGCATCGGGCTCTCTGCTCTGCAGGGAGCCTGCTTCCTCCTCTCTCTCTGCCTGCCTCTCTGCCTACTTGTGATCTCTCTCTGTCTACTTGTGATCTCTCTCTGTCAAATAAATAAATAAAATCTTTAAAAAAAAACAAAAAAACATATGTACCTATTTCAACCGAATTAGAAAAACCATACAGACACATTTAAACAGAGTTAAGATTTCGTTTGAGGATTTTTTTATTAAGTTATAAAAATTCATTATAAGAGTTCTGCAAAATTGGGATGGGATACCACAGGTGTACATGAACTACAACCTACAAGGATATAGTACGCTACTCTCTCAAGTACACAACTCTGCACCCCCTTCCCTCCATTCCCCTATCCCAAAGATGGCCTTGGGACATAGGTTATTAATACATAAAGCTGAGGCTCAGGTGCTCCATGAGTTTTATCCAAAAGGTTTTCATTTCATTGTAATATTCCATGTACATGTAGTCTTAAGTGAAACTGTCCTTTCTCAATTTCCTCATAATTGTCTTTCTTTCTCAATTTCCCCATAATTATATTCCATAGTTTAAAAAAACTGAGGTTCCTGGCATGATTTCCAATACTGACATCTACTTGGTAGGCTGAATGGATGCACCAAGTGTCAAATTTAAGTGATACCAAGTAAGTGACAAATAAGATGGGAAGAGGTATTTCTGGTGTCCCACTGTTACTGCAAGTAACAACAATGGGGGGACACTTAAGTCTTTAGTAAATGTGGATGACCCCCCAAAGAGAAATAGAAGTGGTAACTCTGACCACCAGATCTGCTCTATTTTATGTGTGAACTTGGAACATCAATGTTAATTGTGCCAACTAAATCCTACAATACAAATTTAAACATCTTTAAAAAGAGTATTACATGTGTAAACAGTAAGAGAAAATTAACTAAGAAAGGCCAAAGTCAATAACTCAATTTGAAGCCATTTAATAATAGTTCATCTTTTTAGAGGAGCTCCTAATTAAGCATTAGACACACCTAACCGGCTTCTTTTTTCTGATACTTCATCTAACTATATATTTTCGGTTTGCATCTTCATTCAAACCTTGTATAATATGATAGCTTACTTTTCCTCCTAGAATCCTTTTCTCATTTGGAATCTGAATTTGCAAGTAATAGCTCACAGCACTCCAAATGCCCCGTAGCACAGTACATTAGGCTAAATATTCAGAAAACAGGACCCTAAGGATTTAGAGAATCAGTGATCATTTCCAGACTCAAGCTATGACAGAGAGGGCTAAGGCTAACCATTACATTTAAACAGATGGTGCGTATGCTCTGTGTGGCATTTTCTAAATGTCTTGCTCTCCACCACCACCTCAGGGGCTTAAAATCTTCTAGGGAGGCATTTGCCTCTAAGTACATATATTGTCCTCTGTTTTATAAGACGCTTTGCAAATAGCTTTAGAATTCTTCCTTAAGTATCTATAACCTAAATCAGTATAGTTTCTTATAAAGGTTACTAAAGAAATTTCTGGTCACCTAAAGCTAATAGGTGCCACAATAGCTATACAACACCTGACTTTCCCTAAGTCACTGCTTTGTCTGGTATGAGAAATTCTACCTTTCTAAAAACTAAACTAGAAACAGGATCTCACAGATCTAGAGAACTGATGATCATCTCAAGACTCAAGCTGTGACAAGGGGAAAAGTCTACCCATTATGCTTAAGCAGCTGGTGCACGCGTTGTGTGTGGCATTTTCTACACGTTCTGCTCTCACCAAAATTTATGTCTGACAGACTCCTATTTACGAAGTATGGGGCATATATTTCAACCTATGACGAACATAACAACTAAATATCATTTGTCCTAACTGCTAAACTCTTCTGCTTTTTCTCTTGAGAATGTTTGCCATAACAAAGAAACTAGATTTTATTAAGTAAACATAGGGAAAATGGGCACCATCACAAGGCAGCACTTTATTTACTATCAGAAGAATAATAATCATTAAGTATTATCTCCCAAATATGCAGTAGTGATAAGTAATCCGGGCTGGTGAAAAAATGAGCTATTGAGGAAATTAATAGATTATTTATGAAGCTAGAGTCCCTTAATCCACCTTAGCCTTCATGACCCCCAAACTGTAACAATGCAATTGTATGTTAAGCAATCTATAGCACTCTCTCCAACCCAAAACTAGAAAATCGAGTAAAAAAGTTTCCTCTCATTTCCCTCTTAACAATATAAAGTTGTAGCCATGTGATCAAATATATTCTCTTGGATTCAAACAAAAATACTTAAACAAAAGATCCAGCCAGGGGAGCCTGAGTGGCAGAGTCAGTAGAGCAACTGGCTCTTCGTTTCAGCTCAGGTCATGATCTCAGGGTTGTAAGATCAAGCCCTGAGTGAGGCCCCATGCTCAGCACAGAGTCTGCTTGAGATTCTCTCTCCCTCTCACTCTGCCCTTCCTGTTCATGCCCTCTCTCTCTGAAATATAAATCTTAAAAAAAAAAAAAAAAAAAAAAAAAAGGGACCATAGGCAAACCCAGCCAGTCCTGATTATTTACACTTAAAACACATTACTATCTATTACCACGGTGTCTGTTCAGGTTTTCAGAAAAAGAAATCATGAGGGACACCTGCCTGTGTGGCTCAGTGGGTTAAGCATCTGCCTTCAGCTCGCATCATGACCCCAGGGTCCTGGGATTAAACGCCACATAAGATCCCTACTCAGTAGACAGCCTGCTTCTCCCTCTGCCTACTACTCCCCCTACTTGTGTGCACTCTCTGACAAATAAATAAAATCTTTAAAAATAAATAAATAAATAGAAAGAAAGAGAGAGAGAGAGAGAGAGAGAAAGAAATCATGAAACTCGGAGTTCATTAGGTTTTTGGCAAATATCTCAACAAGCTCTATGTACCTGGGTGGGTGGAATATAAACATCATAGTATTCCATCTGAAGCAGACTGAGGAAACAGAGTTGACCACAGGAGGCACAGGCAGTCCTCCTCACAAGAAGTAATGCCGGCCCATCCTCACCTCTGCCATCTATTTTACCCTTACACTCAAAGAAGAGCCTGTAGCCTCATGGAAATCCAACACTCCTAGTGAGCAAATTATACTCCAGCCCAAGAAAATAACAGATTAGGACCAAACTTAGAACCCCATTCCAGGGTGGATCTGCAGTATAGCCAAACAGCTTATTCACTTGTTCATTAAATATTTAGTGAACACTACCATATCCAAACAATGTTCTAGGCACTAGGGATTATAACAGCAATTTAAACAGACAAAATCCCTGCCCCTGGGGCCTGGGTTTAAAACCTGGCTCCACCTTACTAGATGAATGACCTTGCCAAATTATTTAATCTCCCTGCACTACAGTTCTTTCATCTACAAAAATGAGTATCTGATCAATTATAGATCTACCTTATATTGTTTTGTAAAGATTAAATGAGTTTGTATTCACAAAAGGTTTGTAACAGTGTTTAGCACATAGAAAACACCTTTTTAGAGTTAATCATTATTATTTTCAGCAACATCCTCACCACCCCCACCACCATACCATGCACCAGAAAAACCTTAAGGAGAAACAGATAAATTCCAAAGAGGTTGCAGACCTTATGAGGCTTAGCATTTCCTCAACGGGTGGTTGCTGATTAAATGATACAAGGGAGGCTAAAGAAGCCAGTATATACATCACACCCAAATACTGTTCTTGAGGAAATACCCCTTTTCTGGACTAGGGGCTGTCTGCAAAGATTAAGAGCCTGAATGAGAAGGTAAATTAATACATGCCATGCCTGAGAAAAGAAGAAAAAGTTAAAGGTGAAAATAGTCAAGGGGGGCTAAGCATACAGCAGTATAGGAATTCTGCCAGACACACACACTGTGAAAAAATGTTGCCAGTTACTGAAGGAGACCAGTGGGCAATTCTAAAAGGGAGAATGAAGTTTCCACCAGGTTGGGAACTTAGGATCAAATGGCTGTTTAATTCCCAAAGAAAGCACTAGTTTATAGGAATACACACCAAGACCCATGTCCTACAAAAGACTAGTTTATGATTAGGAGTCACAAAGGAGCCCACAGCCGGCCTATTCAGTGGATTCTACTGCAGAGGGTTAAGGCTAAAAGTTTAAGAATTAGGCCCAAGGAACACTATAAATGACCAGGACATGCTACAAACCCAAGATAAACTTTAAAATGGAAACATGCATCAATTAAGATACCAGCAGAAAACAAAATAAGAGTAACTCAAACATGGTTCAAGGACTATGCTAAAAAGATATGAAGAGAGCACCTGGGTGGCTCAGTTGGTTAACCGTCAGCCTTCAGCTCAGGTCATGATCCCAGGGTCCTGGGACCAAGACCCTCGTCCGGCTCCCTGCTCAGCAGGCTCCCTGCTCCCTTTCCCACTTCCCCTGCTTATGTCCCCTCTCGCTATCTCTGTCAAAATACATAAATAAAACCTTAAAAAAAATAAAAACATAAAAAGTACAGAGAAAGTACATGGAAACCACAAGGCTGATAACAGCACTTAGGCCTAATGAGACAGAGAGGCAGCAGTTACCAGAAACCAGGCAGCAGGGTGTATGGAGAATACCACCTGAAAGGGGCTCTGACTTTTAGCCACCATGATCATTAAGCAGGATGGTGAGCCAGGGGAATAAATCCCCAGCCTCACCCTTCTATCCCCTCTGATCTCCTGCTGATGTTCCCACTGGCCAAACCCAATCAGGACCTAGAGGGCAGAGGAACCCTAGATGCAGTCCAGACAGATCAGGTTCCTGGGGCAGAGAACAAGATGAACAAGGGTGAAAACGAGATATGGAGGGCAAATATAAGACCGTCCAGTAAGTAGTAACTTCAAGATTTTAATGACATCTTACTTTAGAAATATTTAAAATTTACTGGGTTTTGTTTCGTTTTGTGTTTTAGTACATCAGGGATTATGTTCAAGGAACTCTTCATGTATTCACGGCACACAGAATTAAAAAGTCAGGCACCATTACTTTGTTTTTAATTAACATATAATGTATTATTTGCTTCAGGGGTCTAGGTCTGTGAGTTACCAGTCTTACAGGCACCATTACTTTTGAGTTAAGTTTTTCCCATAGCATACGAAAGTCTGGTGTATCATTATGTTCTATCTCAAGAATATCATCAATTTACTTACTCTACTACTTTGCAAGATAGCCAATATAGTGTCAGTCTAAACATTCTTACTTTCCTCAAATAGTAAGTCTTCATAAACAAAGATTAGACTAAGTTTTAAGACAGGGAGACTGTTGGGCACCTGGGTGGCTCAGTGGGTTAAGCCGCTGTTCGGCTCGGGTCATGATCTCGGGGTCCTGGGATCAAGTCCCGCGTCGGGCTCTCTGCTCAGCAGGGAGCCTGCTTCCCTCTCTCTCTCTCTCTCTGCCTGCCTCTCTATCTACTTGTGATCTCTCTCTGTCAAGTAAATAAATAAGATCCTTAAAAAAAAAAAATTGCTTTAAGACAGGGAGACTGTTCACCAAACTTTATTTTTTAAATATAACTAACATTTATTTCACGTATTCAAATGAGAATTTAAATCATAAACATTAAGCAAAATAAACTATGAGTCTAATTGGGCCAGCATGTCATATTTACAGAATTATACTATTGAACAAGTACTCAGAACTGATCAGGCCCAGCAAAAAGAAAAAACCTACTTGTGATTTATGTGATGAAGACATAGGCCAACACAGGGATAAGTGATAAAAACACACTGAGCCTACAAAAACTAAATAACTTACGCAACACATCAAATCTAGATGTATTATCATGCATAATATTAAGTAATGGATATGTAAAACCAGGATCTCATATGCGCAGATCCAGTCTGATCACAACCTAAGCTTGAAATATGCTTAATAACCTTATGAAATACTTGACGTGCGTTATTTAATCTTCTCAATCAGTGGGGTAAAGTTTTTATACTGGTACAATATAACCAAATGAAAGGTACTAAGAAGACTCCAAAGCTGAGGATCGCCTATATGGGACATTTACAGTACTAACTCCATATTCCCCATGCCTATCAGAACTCTTGTTGGGTGTCCTGTCCTCAAGGAGGATACCTCCCCTAATCTCAGTAGAAGGGAGGTCTTCATGACTCTGAGTCACAAATATAACTGCTTTACTCTCACTAATGATTAATGAAGAATGGGTATGTCACACAATTCAGATTTAGGGCAAATCTGTTAGGGGCTTCTAGATCATTTGCTTATTAAAAAAAAAAAGACATATGGAAGAAACAGTTTTTTTCCTTGCTCGACATAGTGATGTGTACAAATAGCATGCCTAGAGATTCTATAGCCATCCAGTGCCGGGCACACAGAACATAGCAATGCTGGAAAAGGTCAAAACCCTGGATCCTTGAGGACATATAATCTATAACCTTTATCACCTCAAAAATCACACCTAATTTGGGACTTTTAATTGGTGAGAAAATAAATCCCCCACTGTTCAAGCAGTTTTGGAGCTGGGTTTTCTGTGAAATGTAGCATGAAATATCTTAACTGATACAGGTATCACGAACAAGAAAAGAACTGATCTTTTCAGGGCTTTGTGAAAAAGCACAAGCTTGATCAGAACTACAAAGTTTTAAGAAACTGGATGGTGACACGTGTGTCTCCCTTACAGCACACCCACATTCAAAGCACGCTAAGTCCCAAAATTCCAAAGGGCTAGCAAAGCTTGGAAAAATAAGAACAATGATCCACATGCCACACAACACAAATTCATAACACAATGGAAACTACTAAGGATGATTAATAAGAAATACTTAAAAAGTGGCCAAATATGGGGGGGAGAATGGGATTAGTTTCTCATAATCAAGTAATTCCACTAATTTTCAACAGGTTTAAGGTTTTTTAAAAATCTGAAATGAGGGGCGCCTGGGTGGCTCAGTGGGTTAAAGCCTCTGCCTTCGGCTCAGGTCATGATCCCAGGGTCGTAGGACTGAGCCCCGCATCACATCGCATATCACATCGCATCGCATCCGGCTCTCAGCTCAGCAGGGAGCCTGCTTCCTCCTCTCTCTCTGCCTACTTGTGATCTCTGTCAAATAAATAAATAAAAATCTTAAAAAAAAAAAAAAAAGAAAATCTGAAATGAACTCTACCAGCAAATCAAGTTAATCCTTGAAGGCAGATAACAAAAAGACCTTATCACCGCTCCCAACACAACTGCAAACTGCCAAGCTATTTAAAGTAAGATTTTCATGAGAATTAAAATGGAAGCATAACATGAAAGCAACTTAATTACAGGTTTATTAACAATACAATACTAAAAGGATACTTACTTCATAAGTTGAAAGTTTTAATAGAACTATACTGGCAGAGAGAGGTACCGGTACCTTCAGAAAACGTAAGTAAAATCGATTTTTCCTACTAGATACTAATATAAACAACTTTAATATACTCCCAAATCATGACTGTACCTGTTGTCTTTTGGCTGCCATAATGTTCAGTTTATCCACTTCAGGTTTCAGGGCTTTATACTGTATTCCTAAATCTTGTTCAGTGCCAGCATTCCTCAGTTTCAAGATACCTTCTTCCACCTATATAAAACATAACTCTAAATAAGAAAAATTCTAAACAAAACAATTCTGTATGTAAAAAACATCTATACTGGGTGCCTGGGTGGCTCAGTCGTTAAGCGTCTGCCTTCGGCTTAGGTCATGATCTCAGGGTCCTGGGATCAAGGCTCACACTGGACTCCCTGCTTGGTGGGAAGCCTGTTTCTCCCTCTCCCCTTGCTTGTGTTCCCTCTCTCTCTGTGTCTCTGTCAAATAAATAAATAAAATCTTTAAAAAAAAAAAAAGATCTATACTATTTTATTCCTTTTAACTGCTACTCGGATAGCAGTCTCAACTTTCTCTTCAGTTTACATGGCCCTCAAATATATGAGCAAATACTACATGGGAGGATTATACTGATTGTTATCTAAAATGATAGAATTTAACACATCTTGGTTTCTCAACTCTGGAATTCCAGTAAAAGGAAATGCTTAATCACTACTGCAGAGGGAAGGAGTCAAAACATTACCTTTGCTACAAGTTCTTCACTAAAATCAAGACTACACAGGCTCATAGCACAGCCAGTCTGAGGTACACTTTGAGAAGAGCTGAAAATGGAAACTAAAAGAAAACATTCCTGCTCCACTTAGGTAAAACAAGTTCAAAACCAAAACAAACTCTAAGGAATGCTGAATTAACTATGGGCAGCAGCAACCTCACTGTGATGGAAAGAACAAATTATAGACACAGGCTTGTACTTACAACTTTCAGCTGAACAAGTAATTTGTAGACATCTGCCATGTCAGCCAAAATAAGCAGCCGGGTAACAGCAGAGAGCAAAGCTCGAGCTGCCCGAACCATGTTGCCGCGCTTCACAGAAGAGCAGGGATCATCTGCAAACTCTCCTGCAGCAGTCTTCATCAAATCACCTGTTTTACAGCATGAAAAAACAAACCCATCAGGAATGAAGCAAATAACAGGTCTATGTTTAAAAAAATAATGATAATAACTCACACCTTGTATAGTTCATGCACAGAATTTAAGGGTTCTCATTTCTATTGTTTTGCTTGCTTTTGTTTGTTTTGTAACAATCACTTTAAAAAGCACCCTCATGTACTGCTGGTGAAAACACAGTATCTGGAAAGTGATTTTGGTGCTATACATAAAGAGCCTTAAAAACACTCCTTCTCAGGGGGGCACCTGGGTGGCTCACTTGGTTGAGTCTCTGCCTTCAGCTCAGGTCATGATCTCAGGGTCCCAGGATCACGCCCCACTTGGGGCTCCCCGCTCAACAGGGAGTCTGCTTCTCCTGCTCGCTCTCCTTCTGGTCCTCCCCACTTGTACTCTCTCAAATAAATAAAATCTTTTTTAAAAAAAGACACTCCTTTCCTCAAAAGAGCCTTACATGTATCCTAAGGTGTGGGAGGGATTTCAGTGGGAGAAAAAAATGGATCTAATGTGATCTACCCTCACATCCACAGAATGATACAGAAATACAGCAACCATTATGGAAGACCTTCACACTAGAATAACCACCTCAAGAAAGACTTACTGGCATATGAAGACAAAGTTGAGTCAATGACTCATTCATTTTCCTCAGAGTAAAACAATGACAACAGTTCAAATGTACAATATGCACCTAGTTAATTATGTTATATCCTACAATTGACTACTATACAAATATTAACATATATATGAAAAAATGTTAACATTTATGATGAAACGATAAGCATAAAGAAAACAAAACATATATGTAACATGTTTTTTAAAAAGGGGAGAGAAAAGAAGGGAATCCAAAGGCAAGAAACAGTTACACTAGGTTATAATCTGACTCTTTACATTATTCTGCACTTATAAAAACATTTTCTATAATGAAGAGGTATTATATCCATAATTTTAAAAACTACATTAACAACATATATAAAACAGGGGCGCCTGGGTGGCTCAGTGGGTTAAGCCTCTGCCTTCAGCTCAGGTCATGATCTCAGGGTCCTAGGACAGAGTCCCACATCGGGCTCTCTGCTCAGTGGAAAGCCTGCTCCCCCCCTCTCTCTGCCTGCCTTTCTGCCTACTTGTGATTTCTGTCTGTCAAATAAATAAAATCTCTAAATGTATGTATATATATATATATATATATATACACACACACACACACACAATACATTTAGTATAGTTATTAGGAATATCTGAGGTTACATTATACAACCCTAAATTCAAAAATGCTAAAAATTTATTTATAGCATTTCTTAGAAACTTGTAAAATAACTTACACTTTTTGTCATTCATTTCCATTAATTATCATTTTAAGTGCCTATTGCTCCTCTTTTCTTATAGCTGTAAGCAAATTGAGGGCCAGGGCTGTGTGTGTTCCACCAATTATATGGACAGTACCCTATATGGTGACTACAGTAAAGCAATTACTCCTTCCCTTGGCTGAATGTGCCCATTCCAGATTAAAGCCTAAAAGGCCATTCACTCAAGCTCTTCCACTAACATAAAAAAGTACACTTTCAAGAAGCCTAGTGACTTCTGAAGAGTCCTACCAAATTTAGCTACAGCATATGAGCTTAGGAAGAAAAAAGTTAAGTTCAGTCTCAGATGCATATATTAACCAGGCTCCGAAGCACCATATAGTAAGTATTAAGAATAAAGACAAGCTCTGTATATGTAAGGTCAGATATAACTCACAATGAAGAATTTCATAGTTAAAAAATTTTCCCAAACCTAAGGTATAGACATAAAAAGATAAAGATATGTGACAATGATTATATGGATACATAACATTAAAAATGTTATTGTAGGGGTGCCTGGGTGGCTCAGTGGGTTAAAGCCTCTGCCTTCCGCTCAGGTCATGATCCCAGGGTCCTGGGATCGAGCCCCACATCGGGCTCTCTGCTCTGCGGGGAGCCTGCTTCCTCCTCTCTCTCTGCCTGCCTCTCTGCCTACTTGTGATTTCTCTCTGTCAAATAAATAAAATATTTAAAAAAAAAAAAATGTTATTGTAGGGGTGCCTGGGTGGCTCAGTTGGTTAAGCCTCTGCCTTCAGCTCAGGTCATGATCTCAGGGTCCTAGGATCAAGCCCCACACTGGGCTCTCTGCTCAGCAGGGAGCCTGCTTCCCCCTCTCTCTTTGCCTGCCTCTCTGCTTGTGACCCCTCTCTCTGTCGAATAAATAAATTTAAAAATATCTTTTAAAAATAAATAAATAAAAATGTTATTGTAGGATACTTAAATTAGCTCATTCTTTCAACTATTTACTCAACAAATATTTGCGCATCCACTATATATCAAAGTCTGAACTAGGTGTCAATGATAGAGCATACAGGAAACAGCCCATATCCTCATCAAAGTCTAAGGAGGGGGGCCAGCAGACAAGCAAACAATTAAAGGCTGATTAAGACAAAGCGCCTAGGGGCGCCTGGGTGGCTCAGTGGGTTAAGCCACTGCCTTCGGCTCAGGTCATGATCTCAGGGTCCTGGGATGGAGTCCTGCATTGGGCTCTCTGCTTAGCAGGGGGCCTGCTTCCCTCTCTCTCTGCCTGCCTCTCTGCCTACTTGTGATCTCTTTCTGTCAAGTAAATAAATAAAATCTAAAAAAAAAAAAAAAAAGACAAAGCGCCTAAACTCAAAGGGCTCACAAATCAGGTAGTATTACAATGCAATCAGAATTATAATGGCCTTATGGACAAGGTGCTATGGGAAGATGATAGGAAAAACTATTTACTCATGAAGAAGTTGTCTCAAAAGCCTTGTAGAAAAAAAATATGTACCTTAAACAATATTAATATTAAATAAGAGATATTGTCCTTAAACAATAAAAAGAATTTCATCTATGTATTGAGAGCTTAGTATAGACAAAAACCAATCCACTGCTGGGGATACAAAGAATAAGACTATCTCTGTTTTCAAGCAGTTTATAAGAAGACTGATCACACAGAAAAAGAAGAATGTGATCACACAGAAATTATGTGGCATTTTAACACGAGAGCTGTATGAAAGACACAAAAGTACACAGAGCTTCAAAGCAGAAAGCACTAACCAACAATCTGAAGAAGAAGTGAAATGCCAGCAACAGTTTTATGGGAAATATGGTACTCTGAAAGTGACTCCACTCTAAAAGGACAGGAAGAATTTTTGGCATTAGAATTAAGGAAGTTGGGGCACCCGGGTGGCTCAGTGGGTTAGGCCTCTGCCTTCAGCTCAGGTCAAGATCTCAGGGTCCTGGGATGGAGCCACGCATAGGGGCTCTCTGCTCAGCAGGGGGCCAGCTTCCCCCTCTCTCTAGAGCTGCCTGCCTCTCTGCCTACTTGTGATCTCTCTCTCTGTCAAATAAATAAATAATCTTAAAAAAAAAATTAAGGGAGTTAGCATCTCAAGTAAAAGGAACAGCAACATAATAGCATCCAAAATTTATTAAATGTCCACTCTATGGCACTCTATGTATTTTATTTAATCCCTATGAGTCACCTAGAAAGTAGGTAGTACTGGCCCTTCCTTACAAATGAAGACAACTAAAGCTTAGAAAGTTAACCAACTTAATCACAGTTACCTGACAGTGTGGGAGAGCCAGGTTTTGTAATGCCAATGTTATGCTGTTACAACCACTTATCAAGTTGAGATACACAGTAAGAAGGCATATTTGGAGGCAGAGTCCTCCAGTCTAAGTAGGCAGTGATGGACCTGTATAGAAAGAAGATGGGGATGGAAAAGCCATGGACAGAGTACAAAGAATTTCTGAATGAAGGAGGGAAGTGAAAGTCATACATACACAGGATTAACCCAACAAAGCACATAAAATAAATCTGACCAGGAGCTTGAGTAGTTCAGTCAATTAAATGTCTACCTTCAGCTCAGGTCATGATCCCACGGTCCTGGGATGGAGACCCACATTGGGCTCCTTACTCAGTGGGGACTATGCTTCTACCTCTACCCCTCCCCCCTGCTCATGATCTCTCTCTCTCTCTCTCTACCTCTCTCTCTGATAAATAAAATCTTTAAAAAATAAAATAAGATAAAATAAACCTGACCACACAGATGAGTCAGAAAGCCACACAGTGAGAGCTCAGGAAAGAACAGTAATAGATTTGTAATTTATATTGTAATAATATTGTAATAATTATAATTATATTGTACAAATATACAATATATATTATATTGTATATACAATTGTATATACAATTATATATATACAACATATATACAATTGTATATACAATTATATACAATATAATTATATTGTACAAATATTGTAATAATATTTGTAATAGATTTATAAAAACAGGGGCCAAATGATATAACCACCTTTGATTATAAAGAGTGAGGAAAAAGAGGGGCGCCTGGGTGGCTCAGTGGGTTAAAGCCTCTGCCTTCGGCTCAGGTCATGATCTCGGGGTCCTGGGATCGAGCCCCACATCCGGCTCTCTGCTCAGTGGGGAGCCTGCTTTCTCCTCTCTCTCTCTCTGCCTCTCTGCCTACGTACGTGTGATCACTCTCTCTCTCAAATAAATAAAATCTTTAAAAAAAAAAAAGTGAGGGGGCGCCTGGGTGGCTCAGTGGGTTAAAGCCTCTGCCTTCAGCTCAGGTCATGATCCCAGGGTCCTGGGATCCAGCCTCACATCGGGCTCTCTGCTCTGCAGGGAGCCTGCTTCCTCCTCTCTCTCTGCCCTGCCTCTCTGCCTAGTTGTGATTTCTCTCTGTCAAATAAATAAAAATATTGAAAAAAAAAAAAAAAGTAAGGATAAAGAAAGCATCAAAGGTGACTTAAAAGTTTCAAGCTAGGATTGTAGTAAGATGGAGGAAAGGGCAAGAGCACTGTATGAAGATTTAAAAAAAAAAGTGTCCCCTGAGACTGTGGAATTAGGAGTAGGGGACAAAGACTACTGGACAAAAGAAACAAAGAGAACCAGGGTGACAAGACCAAAAAAAAAAAAAAAAAAAAATCAAACGCATACATACAGATCAATAGAACAGAATCTAGAATCCAAAAATACAGTCAATTAATTTTCAACAAGCTGCCAAGACCACTCAATGGGGGGAAAATTGTGTTTCAAACAAACAATACTGGAACAATGGATACTCAAATGCAAAAGAATGAACTTGGACCTCTAACTCACACCATATACTTTCAGAACAGATTGAAACCTAAATTTAAGAGGTACAATTATTAACACTCAGAAGAAAACATTAACAAAGTCTATATGGCCTATGATTAGGCAATCTTTTCTAATCCATGACACCAAAAGGACAAATAACAAAGAAAGATAAAATGGCATCATCAAAATTTGAAATTTTTGTGCTTCGAAGGACAGTATCAAGAAAGTGAAAAGACCAAGAGAACAAGAGAAAATTTCTGAAAACCACTATGTAATAAGGATCTGGTAGACACAATATAAAAAGAACTCTTAGGACTAAATAAAAAGAAAATCTAATTTAAAATAGGCCAAGAAAGGCATTACACAGACATCCTGTGCTCAGCCTCATTAGCCATAAAGGCAAGGCGTAACAAAACATTATCTACTAGGACAGCTAAAACTAAAAAGACAGATAATAGTAAATGCTGGTGAGGAACGTGGAGAAAGTTGGTGGGAATGTAAAATGATACAGTGACTTTGGGAAACAGTCTAGCAGTCCCTCAAAAGGTTAAATATAGACTTACAGTATGATCTAGTAATTCCACTTGAAGGTATATTCCTTTAACAACTGAAAACAAATGTCTACACAAAAACTTACACTAAATGTTCACACAACAGCACTCTTCACAATAGCTGAAATGTGAGAACAACCAAAACGTCCATCCATCCACTAATGAATGGATAAGAAAATGTGTATGGGCGCCTTGGTGCCTCAGTCAATTAAAGCAGCTGCCTTCATCTCAGTTATAGGGCCCCACATCAGGCTCCCTGCTCAGTGAGGAGTTGGCTTCTCCTTCTCCCTCTGCCTGCCATTCACTCTCTCAACAATTAAAGAATCTAAAAAAGAAAGAAAGAAAGAAAGAAACTGTGGTATATCCGTGCAATGAGATAGTTAAGCATAAAAAAGGAACAAAGTACTAACACATGCTACATGAATGAATCTTCTAAGCATATGCTACGTGAAAGAAGTAAAGAAGTCAGTCCCAAAAGGCCACATATTGTATTATTCCATTTATGTGTAATGTCCACAATAAGTAAATCCAGAGACAGAAGCCAGGTTAGTGGTTGCCAGCAGGTGGGGCAGAAAGAAAGAGTGAGGACTAACTGCTAATAGGTTTGGGGTTTCTTTCTGGAGTAATGAAAATGTTCTGGAATTACATAGCGGTGATGGCTGCACAATCTTGTAAATATACTAAAAACCACTGAACTGTACACTTTAAAAGAGTAAGTATTATGGAAAGTGAATTATGGCTCAATAAATAAAGAGATAAAGAGTATCAAATGCAGTGACCTGAAAGAGCACAGGCCTCGGAGTTGGAGATAAGTCTAAGTTTTGGTTTCCCCACCTATCAGCTACGTGACTGGACTCCACTGACTGTTTTCTCTTCTCCAAAGTATAGACAATACTTTGCTGTGAGGGACAAATCAGGTAAGATATCTAAAATGTATCATTCATTACCTTGCACTAGGAAACAATACAGGGTTGGCAGAAATTATTATTATTATTCTTAAGTAAAACTAGGTAAGACAGAGAAATGGGCTTCATTGTGTTTCATGAGCATCCATCCGTTCAACAACCAGCTTTAAGAGCATTAATTAATGCCTTCTTGTAACAAATGTTTACCGAATACCTTCTAGGAGCTGGGCACCATTCTAACCACTTAGGATAGAAATTAACTAACCACGGGTGTCTGGGTGGCTCAGTTAGTCGAGCTTCCAACTCTTGATTTCGGCTCAGGTCATGATCACAAGGCTGGGGGTTGAGCCCTCATCAAGCCCCACATAGAGCTCTTTACTCAGCGCGAGTCTGCTTGTCCCTCTCCCTCTGCTCCTATCCCGTATGTGTACATGCTATCTTTCTCTCTATAAATAAAATAAAATCTCTTAAAAAATAATAGATTAATTAACTAACCAGACAAAAATCCCTGCCTCCAGAGAGCTTATATTCTAACAGGAGGGGAAGATGATAAACATAATCATGTCAGTTATATAGCTGGTAAACCAGAAGTACTTGTGAGAGGGCACCGCAATGACATAAAGGACAAGGAGAGTGGGGATATAACATATCATTTAAAATAGGGGGATCAAGGCAAGCCTCACTGAAAAGGCACCACTTGAGGAGTGTCTTAAAAAATGAAGAACAGGACAATCTGACTATCTTACAAAATCACTCCAAGCAGAGGGAACACCAACTCAAAGGACCTGGGACAGATGCACACTAAAATGATCCTGGAAAGCCAGGGATGCCACTGCAGCTGGCAAGGAAGAATGAGGAAAAGCAACTCTGTGGGAGGTGAAAAAGGTAGAACAAGACTGCTCTTTCAAGAATCTGGTCTGCAACCAGTAGGAGAAGTCAAGGGCCTATTTTTTTTTTTTAAATATTTTATTTATTTATTTGACAGAGAGGTCACAAGTAGGCAGAGAAGCAGGCAGAGAGAGAGGGAGAAACAGGCTCCCCACTGAGCAGAGAGCCCGATGTGGGGCTCGATCCCAGGACCCTGAGATCATGACCTGAACCGAAGGCAGAGGCTTAAACCACTGAGCCACCCAGGCGCCCCTTAAGGGCCTATTAAAGAAATTTTTTTCCAGGGGTGTGTGTGTGGGTGTGTGGGTGTGTGTGTGTATGCGTGTGTTGTATGGGCAGCAGTATAATGGGAAAGAACAGGATCATAAAATTAGATGTCACACAGATAGTAACTGTAGCTTCACCACTAAACAGGTCTCACTTTCTGACAACTATAAAACAGAGATAATACAGGTAATCCTCACTTTGCATAGTAGCAGAGATCCACAAAAATGATCATGCAAGCTTTAACACTGCAAAGTAATCTTACTAAATGGGAAAATTATCATTATCCTATAATCTTTAACTATTTTTTGACAAAATGTTAAAAGCTCCTTTACTACTAATTATAAATACCCAGGTAAATGAAAACAAATAGTACAATTAATACTTATTTAATATATTTTAACTCAAAACATTATTAACAACGAGAATTAGTGTTTTTTATTTGTAAGAGAACTACTCAAAAGTAGTTTTTTGTTTTTTGTTTTTTAAAGACTTTGAGAGAGGGAGAAGCAGACTCAACACTGAACAGGGAGTCCAACACAGGGCCCAACCCCAGGACCCTGAGATCATGACTTGAGCCAAAGGCAGAAGCCTAACCAAATGGGCCAGGTATACCCCAAAGTCATTTCTGAACAACACTTGCCTTCTTCAGCATTTAACTTGGGATACAAACACTGCATCTCTTCTACTATTAGGCAAATTGTCCTACTGCTTTCTAAATCTGCATCACCTTCCAATATTTTACCATTTGCACTTTCAACGCCAAGAAACATCTTCAAGGGCATCTGGGTGGCTCAGTGGGTTAAGCTTCTGCCTTTGGCTCAGGTCATGATCTCGGGGTCCTGGGATCAAGTCCCGCACTGGGCTCTCTGCTCAAAAGGGAGCCTCCTTCCTCCTCTCTCTCTGCCTATTTGTGATCTCAATCTCTGTCAAATAAACAAACAAAATCTTAAAAAAAAAAAAAAAAAGAAAGAAAGAAAGAAAAAGAAGTATCTTCAAGAGTTCCTTTAGTGTAAAGGTTTTGAAGACACCACTTCCTCTTGGACATCATCATCCTTTTTGCCACAGCCACTTTCCGCCTCTCTCTGTCAGTAACTCTGCTTTCACTAAGTTCCTCTGACTGCACATTTAGAATCTCTTTCTTTTCATAAAAAAGATTTTTTATTTTGGGAAGGGAGAGCAGGGGGAGGGGCAGAAGGAGAGGTAGAGAAAGCCTTTTTTCTTTTCTTTAAGTCTCTCTTTTTTTTAAGATTTGTATTTATTTATTTTAGAGAGAGCCAGAGAAAGAGAGAGAACATGAGCAGGAGGAGGAGCAGAGGGAGAGGGAGAAGCAAGCATGCAGGGCTGGATCCCAGAACCTTGAGATCATGACCTGAACCAAAGGCAGCTACTTAACTTAGATTTTTCTATTTATTTATTTTTTTTTTTTTTTTAAAGATTTTATTTATTTATTTGACAGAGAGAGATACAAGCAGGCAGAGAGGCAGAGAGAGTGAGAGGGAAGCAGGCTCCCCGCCGAGCAGAGAGCCCGATGCGGGACTCGATCCCAGGACCCCGAGATCATTTCTCCTTTAACTTAACTTACATTCTTTTTTAAAATTTTTTGTTTTATTAACATATAATATATTATTAGCCCTAGGGGTACAGGTCTGTGAATCACCAGGCTTACACACTTCACAGCACTCACCAGAACACATACCTTCCCCACTGTCCATAACACAACCACCCTCCCCCTACCCCCCTCTCCCCACCCCACCCCACCCCTGCCCTGCCCCCAACCCTGAATTTGTTTTGTGAGATTAAGAGTCTCTTATGGTTTGTCTCCCTCCCGATCCCATCTTGTTTCATTTTTCCCTTCCCTACCCCCCAAGTCCCCCACTTTGCCACTCAACTTCCTCATATCAGGGAGATCATATGATAATTATCTTTCTCTAACTTATTTCACTCAGCATAATACCCCCTAGTTCTGTCCACATTGTTGCAAATGGCATGATTTCATTTCTTTTGATGGCTACATTGTCTTAATTTACATTCTATTCAAATTTAAATTCCAAGTTTATCATTTCTTTTCTTTTTTTAAGATTTTTTTAAATTTATTTACCTGACAGAGAGACAGCAGGAACACAAGCAGGCAGAGTTCGAGAGGGAGAAGCAGGCCTCCCACTGAGCAGGGAGCCCAATGTGGAGCTCGAACCCAGGACTCTAGGATCATGACCTGAGCCAAGGGCAGATGCTTAATGACTGAGCCACCCAGGCACCCACATCACTTTACTTCGTTTCATATTTGTTAGCAAATTTGTTCTTTCAAACATCCCTGTTGTAAAAGAGTTCATGTTGGGCTTATCACTGGGAGATAAGGAGGCAACACAACCAAAGACAGAATGAACTACACAGTTGCACAGTCACCAATTACCAAGAGACCTTGAAAAAAGGGACATGACTGCTCAGTGAGCATAATGCACATTATTATTTATGTAGTAGCTTGTTCCCTTAAGAGCTAGCAACCAAGTCCGTTTTTCATGCATTCACTCAGTTTAGTTACCATGGTAACTAAATTTGGAACCACGTTGGTGGGGGATTGGTTTTGGGGTTTTAAGATTTTATTTTAGAGAAAGAGAGTACTAGCAGGGTAAGGGCAGATGGAGAGGGAGAGAGAATTCTAAGTAGACTCCACACTAAGTGCAGAGTCCCACGTAGGGCTCAATCTCACCACCCCCTCACAGATCATTGCCTGGCCAGTATCAAGCGTAGGATGCTCAACTGAATGAGCCAACAAAGCATCTCAGAGGACTGGTATTATTTAACTAAATTGTGTAAGTGAAATCTGTACATACTGGAACCATGCAAAAGTAAGGATTGTCTGTATCTACTTAGGGTTGCTGTAGAGATAAAGACAAATGTTCAGTAAAGTGCTTCTAACAGTGCCTGAACTCCCATACTATTATCACTATTGGAATTACAGAGAGATGAAGGGTGAGAGCAAGACAATAGACATGGAAGACACGTAGGTGAAGAATGAAGATTGTGGATCACAGAACACACAGAGCCATGAAAGGGGGAAAGAAGGTTCTTGGACCCTCAGATGAGAAGTGAAAAAGCAAAGGTAGCAAGAGGCTGGCTTCCAGGCAGTATGAAGCTCAGCACTGTTGGATAATCTCATTTGTTCAGAAGCGGTGATTGAGGCTATCCTAAAAATTGAGCGGGGTAGAAAAGGAAGTGAGGGTTGGGGGAGAATGGAATAAACTCGAAATCAGCTGTTAGTGGAAATGAAAAAGAGTTAACCTGGGGTAAATAAAACTGTAGGTGGAAGAAAAGGCCCAGATTAGGCCAATAAGTGAACTTAAATTCTTAAAATTATAGTCTTTCTAAAATGAATCAAAATTCTTTAGGGCGCCTGGGTGGCTCAGTGGGTTAAGCCGCTGCCTTCGGCTCAGGTCATGATCTCGGGGTCCTGTGATCGGGTCCCGCATCAGGCTCTCTGCTTGGCAGGGAGCCTGCTTCCCTCTCACTCTCTCTGCCTGCCTCTCTGCCTACTTGTGATCTCTCTCTGTCTAATAAATAAATAAGAACTCTTAAAAAAAAAATTTAAAAAAAAATTCTTTAATAATTAGCTTATAATCAAATGGATAAATGTTGTAGATAATTTTAAACTTAATTTTAATCACTTAACGTCATTGTATTAATCCCCCAAGTTTTCACCAACTCTAATCCCTCTTTCACCAAAACCTCTCCTTCTAAATTCTCACTCCCATACAGGTTCCTCTTCAAAAGCCTCATGCCTTCTACAGCTAACATATCATTCCAAACTAAAATCAGACCAAATGACAACAAATAAGTGGAAGGAAGAAAGCAAATTAAGTACATATACATCTATACTCATCTGTTTTAGCTCAAATCCATGACAAATCTTTAATTTCAACAGCTAACAGTATTAGTAATTTAAAAAAAAAAGAGTCAAATATACTGTATGGTGGTCTAAAACCTTTGTATTTTCTCTACTCATGAAACTATGAACAAATACATTAGTAAGTCATTAGCTAAAAACAAGGTCCTCTGGCTTCTGCTGAATGATCCTCTCTAAAAGGAATATGAGACTAAGAATGATTTGAGATACTAAGTTTTAAAAAATAAATAAAAAGAATCAAGAATTCTTTAGGGGCGCCTGGGTGGCTCAGTGGGTTGAAGCTTCTGCCTTCAGCTCAGGTCATGATCTCAGGGTCCTGGGATCTAGCCCTGCATCCGGCTCTCTGCTCAGCAGGGAGCCTGCTTCCTCCTCTCTCCCTGCCTGCCTCTCTGCCCACTTGTAATCTCTGTCTGTCAAATAAATAAATAAATAAATCTTAAAAAAAAAAAATTCTTTAAAGGGGACACCTGGGTGGCTCAGTCGTTAGGCGTCTACCTTCGCCTCAGGTCATCATCCCAGTGTCCTGGGATCAAGCCCTGCGACAGGCCCTGCTCTGTAGGAAGCCTGCTTCTCCCTCTCCCCCTGCTTGTGTTCCCTCTCTTGCTATGCCTCTGCCAAATAAATAAAATCTTTTTTAAAAAACTCTTTAATGTCTCTGGAGTGTTGGGCAAGTCACTCTCCCCCCCATATTTACAATCAGATCACAAAAGAGACTGAAAAACTGTTTCAGGCACCCATCAAAAGAAGGTATTTGTGAGGCTTTCTTTCCAAAATAAAGGAATTAAGTCACACTGCAGATGGGTACTGGGTTTCTGTTTAGGGTCATGACAATGATCTGAGATTGTGTGTCCAAAACTCTGTGAATGTACTAAGAAAATGGAATAATGTGATATATGAATTACAAGTCAATAAAGCCATGACGTGAGCAAAAAGAAAAAAAAATTCTTTAATGTCAATTAGTTTACAGAGCATACTTTTTAAAAAAAGATTTCATTTATTTATTTATTTGAGAGAGACCATGAGAGGAGAAAGGTCAGAGGGAGAAGCAGACTCCCTGCTGAGGAGAGTGCCTCATGCAGGACTTGATTCGGGATTCTGGTTTAGAACAGGACAAAATCGGGGCGCGTGGGTGGTTCAGTGGGTTAAAGCCTCTGCCTTCGGCTCAGGTCATGATCCCAGGGTCCTGGGATCGAGCCCCACGTCCAGCTCTCTGCTCCGCAGGGAACCTGCTTCCTCCTCTCTGCCTGCCTCTCTGCCTAGTTGTGATTTCTCTCTGTCAAATAAATAAAATATTAAAAAAAAAAAAAAAAAGAACAGGACAAAATCAAGGGCTTTCTGAAGCATCAAATATCTTCAGTAAACTCCCTTGAATGCAATCCAACTTTGTATAAAGTTATAGGGAAAGAATATGCTTGTAAACAGTGTGTGGTAACAGGGTATTCGAGAAAGACAAGAAATAGAATGAAGGACTGGTTTTTCTTCTCTGGAGCCTAGGAAATGAGATACTCTGCTTTGCTGCTCTCCTTTAAAATATAGATGGTTACAAAGTGATGTTAATGAGTACACCCAATTCTCCCAGAATACCATAGATAAAACAAGGTGCTAGAACTGGACCTGAATCCCAACTTTGCTACTCAGCACCTGTGTGAATTTGGGTTGCTTCATGTCTACCTGTTTAGTCTTCTATAAAATGAGAATACCATTATCTCAGCACATGGGGGTGTTCTGAAAACTCAGGTAACGAATACAGAGCTCAACAAATACTTCTGTGTCCCTTCCAGTTTCCCATCTGCCTTCTCCAATTATTAAACCTATCCAGAACATGATCACTGCTCATGCATCAACAGTCTCTTACGTTTTTAGAAATAAAGTCAGCTAGCAAGTTTCCTACAGGATAAAAGAAAATTAACTTTTGATTTGTAATATGAAGCAGTATTGGGGGGATGCTCCCTCACTTCAATCTCCATAGTGCGGACAGTAGAAAAAACTTATCCTTTTGTGGTAATGGCTACAAAATGTGATTTTGTCCCCCTTATTGGGCCTTAGTTTTTCCATATGTTTAAAAAAAAAAAAAAAAAAAAAACGGAATTAAGCCAATCTGAGGTTCCTTCTAGTTTTTAGGAACTGATTATCTCCCTCATTTATTCCATTTACAACTTCACATCCCATAAAGCTCACGCCATACAGCAAGAACAGCTCCCAGCCACAGTGCTATAGCAAAGTGTCTCTGGTCCTCAGAAATTCAGGTATAAAAATATCCCAACAGCCTTCAAAAGTCCCCCAAGAGACCCAACAGATAAGTAGCAAAGTTGTAGCTTCCCTAAAATAACACTAAGGGTAAATCTAATATGCTCCTCGGCCAGAACCTTTTCTACCTTGAAGTCCAGAAAAAGACAAGAACTTTGCCAGCCCAGCAGAGGAGCATGGCTTACCTCCTATAAATTACATAAACTGCTGACTTCAGGTTCCTTTATTAATGGAAATTTTTTTTTAATATTTCTACCGTAAATAGCTGATATATTAATCTATAGTGCATAGGAAAATGGAAATCACAGGGGCTCCTGGCTGGCTCAGTCAGTAGACCATATGATTGTAGATCTCTGGGTCATGAGTTTGAGCCCCATGTTGGGTATAGAGATTACTTTAAAAATAAACAAACTTTAAGAAAGTAATTTAAAAACCTAACCCATGGCCACTGAGTGCCACTGCAAAAAGAAAAAAGTAAAATTAGCATACAGTGGAAAATATAAGAGCTTTGTGAAATCAGCTGTCTTAAGAAGCTTATCTAAAGTATGGGTAAGCCAAGTGGTAAATAAGGGGCCATTTGCAGCCCCAATCTCATTATTATTTTTGTTTAGTTGCTGCAGGAGTTCAACATGGTATTATATAGACCTTAAGTGGGTTATTTCTTAAATACAGTATTTTATGAGACCACACTGGTATCAACCACCAAATACAGAGGAAGATTTTAAGATATCCACCTCAATATGCTTTAGAGGATCACAAACACAGCCCTGTGTCAAAATGACAGCAGCTTCCAGAAAAGCTGAAAACCATTTACCATCTCAAACATGTTCAAATTCCTTATTTCAGGATCAATTTCAAGGCCATATGCGGAATTCTGATTCTCCCCGTTCCACTGATTTCCCAAATGACCTTGCACAACTCATTTTGATTTCTACCTCAAAATGATGTTAAATACCTCAATTTTTTTTCTTTTCCATCAACTATCTCATACTATACTTGTCAACAATGGCAACTTTCAATCTTCAAAAATAAAAAACCGTCCTATTTACCATATCCCTTTTAAACTTTTAAAAAGAGAATAAAATCTTGGCCATAAAAATATTAAAGAGAAATCTCTAGGTTTCTGATTCAAAATAACCCCCTTAAATCATATTACTCTATAGAGGATAACACAGTCATTAAATACTACGTTGTACAAGAGTACTTAATGATACTGAATGATGTTCAGGATCCATTAAGCAAAAAAAAACAAATGACTCTAAAAAAGTAAATGACTCAACCACAACATATTTCTACCCACGTAAGGATATTCACAGAAAACAAACATTAAGGGTCTACAACAAAAATTTTAACCATTGATTTCATCTCTGGGTAGCAAAATTATAACTGATTTTTATTTTCTTCCTTTTTTCTTACTATCAAAAACATTCACTGAAGAAAATTAGCTTTAAAAAAAAAAAAGTTTTTAATTCTACCCAAGGAGTAACCAAGAGGAAAAGGGGGAAAGAAAAAAGAGCAAGCAACTAACATCACAAAAGAAGTCTGTTATAAATCACCCCGTACTTGATAGCTTGGCCATCTTTACAAAGAAAAGTAAAAAACACCCAATCCTGAATTTGAATAGTTTAAAGTTCCCTATCATGGATTCCTAATTCTTGAAAGTTACTTTTTCAATACTCTAGATCCAATTATAGGCCTACTTTATACCAAATTCTCTTAAATATATCTGATTAATGGATCTCACCAAAAAGTGATACACTAGTTACTTCTTTGTTATTCTGCTAATTTCATGTTTACAAAATAATAAACTGACAGGACCAAGGCTTCATACAAGTATTTGCTAGCTTCAAGATAATCAAGAATTAACACCCATTTCTCAACCTGCCTCATTCCTCCCATCCCCCAAATTTTTAAATTCATTTTCCATGACCTGGTAATAAAGTATTTTCCTCACTTGCAAATGACGATAGATGGGCAATACTGTTGCAAAGAGTTAACAGATTTCATTACATACCCTTTATGGGAAGGACCCAAATGGTATTATGTATGAGACATAATCCACATGCCCTGTGACATGGGGATGAACACTTAATTCTCTTTCACCTTTCTATTCAACACTGAGGGTATTTGGCAAAAATCACAGACCTCTAAATAAAGCTTCCATCATTAGAGAAAAACTGACAATGATTCAAAGAACTCCTAACAGATGCTTTAACAGAACTTTCCTGGGGGGTCATTTTTAATCCATAAAACTGCTCATTTTTTGAAGATCAACCCAGGAAATAAACATTTAATATCACGTTATATAACTACTATAAGCCCCTCTGAATCAGCTCAGAGAGTGCCTAGAAAAACTCAACCTACTCGCCCTTTCTCATCCTCTGGGGATAAGGAAAGGAGCTCTGAAATTTCTACTTTTTCCAGGCGACAAAATGGATTTTTAAAAAAAATTAAAATAGAGTACCACACATATTCATGTTCTCATTTTCCTTACTAATTCAAGTGTGCCCTGCTGCTATTCAGAAACACTTCAAAGAGAGGCACTTACTTCCTGATTACACATTCAAATAAATGCATAACATGCATTTCAACTTGGAATCACTTTCTTAAGAAATTAACTAGTAGAAACCACGTTACTGCAACATCATGGTTGAAGTCATGCCAAAGTCAAAATTGTAATACCTAAGATAACTCCTTCAGCTATACACTGTACAAATATATTAAGGCAACACTATTACCCACTGTAACTTAAAACTATTATTGTGTTGGTTAGTGTTATTCATTAAATGTTTAAAGAGAATAAAAAAAAAAGGAGGAACAATTTCAAAATGAAAGGAAACATTAGAATTTAATAACTTCTTTCTCCTTTCCTCACTTTCAAGCTGGCTATACCAGAAACCAAGTTTCTGCAAAGCAGCATATGCTCACATAAGGGTAGTGATCCAGAAGCAGACAGCATGCTTGACACATCCCAAGTCAAAGAAAATATACCCTCCACCCTAGAGACTTACAGTTTAAGTCAGAAAGACAACTTTAAGATATAAAATACCCAGATGACAACCAGTTAATGATTTTTTGGAATTTATATTTGGCCTTTCCTGCTCAAGTTAAATGAAGAGCAAGAGAAAATAAATTAAATAGTGGGAGTGGAGGAATGGGGGGTCAATAATAAGTTTTAAATTAATCACAGTCCTCAGGAACAGGGAAGGGAAGGAACTGGAATGGGAACACTTCCCAAAACAGACCCCGCCATCAGGGGATCACATGAAAAGAGATGTCCACAATAATAAGAGAAGGATACAGGATGAAAAATACACCAAGATGGCAAGGGAAAAAGGATAACAGTAAGAAGCCAGAACTCAAAGAAAGAGTATGAGAGAAATCAGCTGATTTCTTGGTAGCTTTAATGAAGAAAATGATCACACTAATCCAAAAATCTAATTAACTTAACTTTTATCTTTTTCAAAATGTTAAATATTTCTCTTCCAGAGCACCATTATTAACACTTTTTGAAACTCATACTCAACATTCCAGGGTAGGAATACTTGTTTGTCAATTTTCTCCTGTGAAAAATCAAAAAGACCATATATAGATCAAGCTCATGATTCCAACCTGATTAAAATCACACTAACAAGACCAAATTAAAATGCAATCTCTCACATACCCATGCAAAGCTGTTTCAAGCCTTCACATCATGAACTTCCCAAACCCAGTTTCCACTGTCTCCTGTCTACCTCTCAAACCCTACCCAAAAAGCCAGTGAGAGTTGCTTTGTCCTGATCACTCACATCTGCCTTTTAACATCTATCTTCCAGCCTGCCTATATTAGATGTGGGTACGTCAGTCTGAGGCTGTCAACATCTGCACTGGACAGGAGACCAATTTTCACCTCCTTCAATCTGACTCTAAGCAGTTGCCAGGGAGAAAATTATGCCTCAAGAAACTGACAGCTTGTGCTCAATATTCTTTTGTCAAGGATAAAATACATCACTATTTTCCTTAAAATTGCCTTGCCATGTTCTACAATGTTAAATATATGTGTGTACACACATATATAAAAAAATATATAGACACACACATATATACACATGTACACATATACATGTACACGAATACCTCTCCATATATGTGTATATTTCTTTTTCTCCCTATATATGATTCGAGCTGTATCAGTGAAAATAGTACCTATGTCCTCAATTTTACTATACAATTACTGAGATAAATAAAAGAATGTCTCTTAAAAAAATGAAAATAAAATAAAAAATTAAATAAGAGAATGTCTCTTAACTATTACCAATTGAAAATCCTCATTGCCTATCCCTTCTTTATGACAACGCCCTAAGAGACCATCAGTTTTATCTGACTGGGTAATTCTGCGCTTTCAACATTTAAAAAAGGAGAGAAGATATCTGTGCAACAAGACCGTTGAAGAGTACGCTTACAAATAAACTACGGCTACTAAGATCACACAGGTGCTAGCAAACTCAATAGTTTTAACTCTACTATTTTAGTAGACCAATAAATAGTGCTTTTTTGCTCTAAAACTAACAAGACATTTTCTACCAAAAGATAGTTCTTGTAACAATTGAGACTTAGCATTGAACAACACTGACTACTCTCAATAAGCTGAAGTCCTACTTTCACTCAAGGACAATGCACTTGCACTATAATCAAAGCTTACCTGAAATGGAACACCAAACCAAAAGCCAGAACCTGAAAAGAAAACCTCCAAAGAAATCTTAAGACAAATACTGCCTAAATATAAATAAACATGAAAAAGGGGAAACTACAATCCAAACGTTAAAGAATTTACCCTTTTCTCCTTCCAGCCATTTGAGAAGGACTATCTGGTTTCACTATTAAATGTTTCCTCAAGCGGTGCCTGCACGGCTCAGTCAGTTAAGCACCTGACTCCGTTTCTGCTCAGGTCATGATCTCACTGATCTCCAGGTCATCAGGATCTGTGGTCAGCTCCAAGTCTCCTTTAAGACTCTCTCTAACACTGCCCTTCCCCCATCTGCAACTGCCCAGTAAGACATCTCAATCATTGAGAATGTGGTAAAATTCAATTGATAAGAAAAATAACCAGGATTCAACCAATCAACAAAGTAGGATGAAGGTTTACAGATACCTACCACTGCCCTAGGGTGTCTCACAAGCACCATGAACAATGCTCAACATCAATTCTCACCAAATAAAGCACATTTTTTTGAAAAGGAAGTAGCATTTTACATCTATAAGGATGGCAAACAATGTTAACAGACTATCCCATTACTTGTCAAAAAGAATAATTTGCTTCTACTCAATAGCACTTTACTATATTCCTTCAGAGAACTCTCCCCCACTCCTCATTTCCTAGGGTGAGCCAGGCTGGCTAGAAACTGGTTCAGCTGGGGCACCTGGGTGGTTCAATTGGTTTAGCAGCTGCCACCAGCTCAGGTCATGATTCCAGGGTCCTGGGATAGAGCTCTGCATCAGGCTCCCTGCTCAGCAGAGAGCCTGCTTTTCTCTCTCCCTCTGCCTGCCACTCCGCTTACTTGTGCTCTCTATCTCTCTGTCAAATAAATAAATAAAATCTTCCCATCCAAGTACTAACCAGGCCCGACCCTGCTTAGCTTCCGAGATCTGACGAGATCGGGCGAGTTCAGGGTGGTATGGCCGTAGACTAAATAAAATCTTAAAAAAAAAAAAAAAAGAAAAAGAAAAAGAAAAAAAGAAACTGGTTCAGTGCTGAGCATGACCCAAGCAAAGCTAACCAGTCCCCTCCATGACTAAAATGTAGAGGCAGAGGAAGAAGAGTTCTTTTTCTGCTAGGGTAACACCTCAAACTATAGGTGGACATCTTGTCCAACATGTACATATGCAAACAGAGGTACACTCAGTGGAATATTATGTAGCCATAAAAAAGGGATGAGATCATGCCATCTGCAACAACATGGATGGACCCAGAGGGTATTAAGGTAAGTGAAATAAATCAGACTGAGAAAGACAAATACCTTATGATTTCACTCTTATGTAGAATCTAAAAAAAGAAAAAGAAAAAGATTTAAAAAGAATAAACAAAAAAACAGAATCAGACCTATAGAGAACTGATGGATGCCAGAGGTGAAGGGATGGGGATGACAGGCAAAATATGGGAGGGGGAGGGGGAGATACAGGCTACCAGTTATGAAATTTAAAAAGCCACAGGAATAAAAGGCACAGCATAAGGCTTACAGTTAATAATTTTTTAACAGCAATGCATGGTGATAGGTAGTAGCTATACCTGTGATGAATACAGCATAATGTATAAACTTGTCCTATCACTATGTTGTGTATCTGAAACTAATGCAACATTGTGTGTCAACTACACTCAAGGAAGGAAGGAAGCAAAGAAGGAAGGGAGAGAAGGAGGAAGGGATGGATGGACAGAAGAAGGAATGGAAGGAGGGAGAGAAGGTGAAATAAGTGGAGTCAAGTGATGAAGAAAGCCTTATATCCTTTGAGTCACTCACAGCTAACTATCCCTGAACTCAAAATCTACTCCTGGAATTCCCAATTATGAAGGCCCATAAACTCCCTTTTTACTTTAACAACTCTGAATTGAATGTATTTCTGTCACTTGTAATTAGTGAGGTTATATAAACACTAGCAAGCTAAGATATAACCCTACTGGAGAACAATTTCAGAATACATTTTAAAAAGCCCTACAACCTGTGTTATGTCCCAGAGGAAACAGTAGTTACATGGGTATATATATATGTAAAACTTCAAAGAACTGTATACTGATTTGTGTACTTGGTTGTATATAATTATACTTTAATTTGTTAAAAAGAAAAAAAAAAAGAACTGTGCCGCTGTATTTCTACCCCTAGAGATGTATACTAATAAAATTTTTCAAGGGGGGGGAGGGGCTGTGTGACACTGTACATGTTCACATACTTCAGCATTATTTAATATCAAAAACATAAAAACAACTTCTAAGTCCAACAGGGAAATTATGTAATAAAAAAGTTTTAAACATTATAAATTCCAAGGTCATACCAAATTTAAAAATGCCTATAATTAGTGTAAAACTTTTTACAAGACAATAAAATGCTATCAAAGCTAGAATTAAAACTAGGGTAAAATGCATATGCATTTAGCCAAGGACTTGAAAGAAAATACAAGGCTACATAAATATAAAATACTATTTATAATCATTCAAAAAATGAAATAGTGTAAATCTAAAACAAGTAGAGGACTTATATGTAAACACTGATGAAAGAAATTAAAAAAAAAGATCTAAATAGAAGGAAACATTTTTGTCATGAATTGGATGATTCACATACTAAAAATATAAATTCTCCCTAAATTAATTACAAGTTTAGTATAATTCCATCAAAATTGCAGATTTTTTGTAGATACAGATAAGCTTATCTAAAATTTATCTAAATTATCTAAAACTTATATGGAAAAACAAAAGAGACAGAATAACAATTCAGAAAAATATTAAGTGGGAACAATCATTTTATCCAAGTCTGACACTCCCACAGCTACAGCAATAAAAGACCACGCAAGTACTGGCAAAGGAAAGACAACACAGCGATCAATGGAACAAAATAAAGAACCCAGAAATAAAGAAACCCAGCTTGTGTGCTCCCACACAAGCACAAGTGACTAATTTTTAGTAAGGGTGCAAAAGTAATTCAATGGAGGAAATAGAGTCTTTCCAACAAATGGTACTGGGGCAACTAGGTGTCCATGGGGTTCAAACTTCACATGTTACATAGAAATTAATCCAAAATGAGTCATAGATTTAAATATAAAACATAAAACTAAAAAACTTTTAAAAGAAAACAGGAGAAAATCCTGATGAGCTAAACCCTGGAGAATTCTTAGATAGCAAAAGCAAAATTCATGAAGGGGGTCAATAAATTGGACTTCCTCAAATTAAAGACTTACTATGTAAAACACCTGTTAACATGATGAAAAAACATGATATATCCACACAACAGAGTATTCACAGAATACAATCTAACAACAAAATACTATCTAAAAACAAAAAAAACCAACAAAAAGTCACAAACTAAACTATAACGGCTCTCAAGGGCATCACATTGACAAAAAAAGGACAATCTCAAAAGGTCATATACTGATTCCATTTATACAATTTTCTTGAAATTACAGAATTAGACATGGAGACAGAGGAGTTGCCAAGAATGTTGGGGACTATAAGCTAAATGGGTACGACTATATGGGGATAAGCATGAGGGAGACCTTTATTATGGTGACGGTGATAGAATAGTTCTGTATCGTGACTATAGTGGTGGCTGCACAGATGTACACAAGTGATAAAACCAGAGAGTTATACACAGATAATGTGCCAATGCCAGTTTCCTGGTGTTGATACTGTACCATACTTCCTTAAGATAAAACGATTGGGTGGTGCCTGGGTGGCTCAGCCAGTTGAGCAACTGTCAGGCTCAGGTCATAATCCCAAGGGCCTGGGATGAAGCCCCACATTGTGCTCAGGAAGCCTGCTTCTCCCTTTCCCTCTGCCATTCCCCCCCGTCAAATAAATAAACAAAAAAATCTTAAAAAATATATAACCATTGGGCGCCTGGGTGGCTCAGTGGGTTAGGCCACTGCCTTCGGCTCAGGTCATGATCTCAGGGTCCTGGGATCGAGTCCCGCATCAGGCTCTCTGCTCAGCAGCGAGCCTGCTTCCCTCTCTCTCTCTGCCTGCCTCTCTGCCTACTTGTGATCTCCGTCTGTCAAATAAATAAATAAAATCTTTAAAAAAAAAAAAAAAATATATATATATATATAACCATTGTGGGAAACTCAATAATGTATACACTGAACCACTCTGTGCTATCTTTTAAAATTCCTGTGATTTAGGGCACTTGGGTGGCTCAGTGGGTTAAAGCCTCTGCCTTCAGCTCAGGTCATGATCCCAGGATCCTGGGATCGAGGCCCGCATCGGGCTCTCTGCTCGGTGGAGAGCCTGCCTCCCCTTCTCTCTCTGCCTGCTTCTCCCTACTTGTGATTCTGTCAAATAAATAAAATCTTTAAACAATAAAATAAAATAGGGGCGCCTGGGTGGCTCAGTAGGTTAAAGCCTCTGCCTTCGACTCAGGTCATGATCTCAGGGTCCTGGGATCAAGCCCCGCATTGGGCTCTCTGCTCAGCAGGGAGCCTGCTTCTTCGCGCTCTCTCTGCCTGCCTCTCTGCCTACTTGTTATATCTCTATCAAATAAATAAAATATTTAAAAAATAAATAAAAAATAAAATAAAATAAAATTACTGTGATTCAAAATTAAGAAAAATAAAATTCAAAAAAAAAAAAAAGAAAAGGAAAATTCACCTGTTAAGTGACTTTTTGTTAGTGTAAACAAACACTAAAGCAAACAGTGTAAGAGAATTCTTCTGACTTGACTAAAAACTGGTACAGCAGCATCTTAGTGGATCTCAGCTGAGGAGAATATACTAATACTAGGTAAGTCCCATGGAGTTGTTAGGAGCACACACTGCCTGAAAACATACCCCAAATGACTCAACCTATAGGAAAATAAATTATTACAATTTTTCATACATTAGGCCCATCATTTTTATCTATAAAAAACATGAGCCATCTGCTCAGGCTTGACCTGCGTGCAACAACTGGCCCATTCTCCCTTGCCCATTATTATAGCAATCCCTTCCTCAACAGCTCTATCTCACCCCTCACCACTGTGATAGTCTCCTGACTCTTAATCCTGCCTCCAGGTTCTCTAACACATTTAACTCTTCCTGCACACAGCTGAGAGACTCATATCCCCAAAACACCACTCTTCCTATTTCATGTCACCCAGATGGCAGAACTTCTTAAAACAGGAAGAAAGTTAATGAGACATATTTTAGTTTAAGAAGAAAAAGAGCTTTAAAAATAAACATAAAGCAATGCTGGGAAAAACTGCTTCCAGAGGTTAGCAAATCCTGTATCATTAGATAAATTCAAGTATAGGGGAACCTGAAATTCAAGATCTATTCCAGCCCTGGAGTTCTGATTCCCTATCATTTCCCTGAGAATTCTCCCTCCACCACCGGCATTCCAAACTGTCCTCTAAAATCCAGCTCCAATCTCTTTCCTTCTAACCTTTCCTCCCAGCATTCCTCTCCAAGCTAGGTCCTAACTATTCCCCCATGCACATCATGTATAGTCTATTTTTCTGACTAGATGATTTTCTTCACTGGATGATTTTTTCCTCTCTCTCTTTTAATCTTTCATGATCCAGTGCACCTTCAGGAAATTTTTCCAATCCCATGCTTACTCTCCCATTTGTGCTATTCATCTACTTTTCATGTCCAAGTGTCCTGATTATAAGCTCTGGGACAAACAAGGAAAAAAGCCTCCTATCTGCTAGCAGTCTCTCTTTATCAGAGACCACAGAGTCAAACAGCCCTCTCCCCACTGTGGTTTCTCTGACATAAGATTTTTCCCAGGAAACACACTATAAAGTCCAGTAAACCAACCATCTACCTATCTGGGCCCTTTGCTGAGCACATTATCATTAGAAGCAGTGCAGGAGTACACAAAGGTGTACCTCAGCTTCTTTGGGCCTTCCCCTTCAACCACCCAGAAATGTTCATGATACAAAAGCAAGTCTCTGATCTTGGTCTTTGAGAGCCAACACTGAAATATAACTAAAGGATTTTTAAAAACTCTGTTCTAGTAAAAACTATTCCTCATCTACTCTACTTCCAACCTACCATCACTGGTCCTCCTTTTTTAATGACTGCCCTCTTTCTAACAAGTTTCATTTACACTTTTCCATCTCTGTCCCTTGGATATCTCCTACCCAGCTAAGAGCCACCTTTTTCTCATCAGAGTGCTATTCAAAGATTCATAAAATACACTGATACTCTTTTTTAAGTAATGTGAAAATACACATATATATATATATATACACATACATATAAACACATATATATAATGTGTGTATAAGGAGTGACTGGTAATACAAGATTTCTTTTTGCGGAGATGACAATGTTCTGGAATGATAATGGTGACAGCTATACCACTCCATGAATATATACTAAAACCACTGACATATATACTTTAAAGGGGTGAATTTTGTTATATGAATCGTATCTTAATTTTTTTTTAAGGTAAGACTCTCCAACTCTACCCCTGTATTTACATTTGGCACTGGGAACGAAAACTTGTAATTTTTCAGACAAGACCCTTTTCTCACATACTTCTTAGAGAACACGGTCAATTATCCTCTTTACACAATTAAGTGCCTATCACAAATCAGGCACCAAGACAGGAGCTGGAGAGATGGTCACCAGACCAACACAGAACCTGTCCTACTGTAGCCTGGAGAGGGGAAGACAACCAATTATCTAATTCTAGGAAGAAAAAGTATAAGAATAACCTAATCGGGGTAGGGGGGTAGGGGTGGAAAGGACCCCCCCAAAAAAGAGCACATCTAAGAGGCATACACATACCTCAGCCCACATAAGGTAGTTAGTTACTCAACAACTAGTTAGAAGTGACTGGCAGTAAAACAAAACTCCTAGATCACAAGAATTTGGATGGCATGCAATTGGTAACTAACTCCCATCTACCACAGGAGGCTCACATGTCCACTGCACTGGCCTTGAGGTAAAGTGGCCCGGTATAAGCATATTAATGTTTTAACTACTGACAGTGTTAGTATGGTAATGTTTTAATGTACTCACAAATATTTGTGCTTATTATTCATGTATCGGGGCAAATACAAAAAGAAAATTAAGTTATGCTGAAAAACTATAAAGTCTGTTTATTGATGACTGCACAGAAGGCACAGCACTTGTACAAACTGAAAAATATAAAAAGCTTAACTTTCAGCTCAAAGCATTATAAATAAATACAGAAACTGTTTATTGAAAACAGTAAGCTCCTATCTTTAACTGTGTGAAAATTCTAATCTGAGGTCAGCTAACCAGAGCCTATGGGTCAAATCTGGCCCACCATCTGTTTTATAAATAAGTTCTACTGGAACACAGCCATGCCCATTTGTTTATATATTACCTATAGCCGCTTTCCCAACACAACTGTAGACCTGAATAATATTAAGAGACCCTATAACCAGTAAAGTCTAAAATATTTACTATTTGAATCGCTTCTCAGCCTTTCAGCTAAGATCAAGTGTAAAATATTTACTACTTGACCCTTTCAAGAACAAAAAAAAAAAATGCAAATGTGTACTAAATAGAAGTACTTCAAGTTGATTCAGAACAAAGAAATATTATACATCCTTTACCAATGAAGCATCCCAGTGGGTAAACAACAAACTCAAAACGCAAAGAATTCTAACTCTATTTTATTAGTCAATCCGCCGTACAGCTTTAGGTAAATCGTAATTAGTCTGTGTTTTATCTACCAGTAAAATTCAGAGCATCTGGGTCGGAGTTTCATTTAAGTGCTCAGGACCACTGAAACCAGGGCTGGGAAAGGTGTCTGTATCTTTTGCTGCCTAACAAATTCCCCCAAAAGGTAGTAGCTTAAAATAAGTATTTAGTATCTCCTGAATCTTCGGTGGGTCAAGACTTTGGAGTTGGTTAGGACTGCCATCTTTTAAAACCCCACGGGAGCTGGAGGATCTGCTTCTAAGGTGGCTTACTCAGAAGCTTGGCAAACTGGTACTGACAGCTTCCCCCGAAGTGAATAATCCATGAGAAAGAGCGAGGCAGATACTATACTCTTTTTATGACTTTGCTTCCCTTTGAAAGTAGATAATATCACTTCTACCATATTTTATTCTTTATAGAAGTGAGAGTCTTTAAGTCCAATATACATTCAAGAGGATCAAAGTCAAGCTCCATTTTTTTAAGGGAGAGGTGTCAAAGAATCTGCAAACATATAATGCCACTACAGGGTTTCAAATGATGAGTAAACAGCTTCAATAACATAACCAACAAGGCCTGGCTGATTAAAGAATAGGCACTTAACCATTTTCATAACATGTACTTTGTTCTATTTATGAGCGGAGAGAGGTTTCATCACTGCTTAAGATTCTCAAAAAAAAAAAAAAAAGTAAGCCAACAGGAAAAAGTAAGGCACTTCGGCTTTTCATATCTGATGCAGTAATGATGATGGGAGGCAGTTATATTTTTGTTTTAGCTTTTTTTCCCCAAGGAGAAAAAGCAAGGAGAGAAGGCAAATTATGGTGAATAGATCATGATCATAAATAATTGCAAAGTTGGACTAGGACAGACAAGTACTTATGATTCAGAGCCACATAAAAGATTTTCTCGGATATAAATAAAAAAAAGAAAACAGAAATTCAGATATGCATTCAAAACTGTGGGGGTTGGGGTGAGGGAGGTGGGTGTATTATACCATGATTGCTACAAAATTACATCACAGAAACTTCTGAAACAAGGAACATTATACAGAGTGAAACTAAAAGTTACCTATAACAATTAAACATTTTCAAAATAAATGTCTTAGTTACTAGACTTAAGGAACATTTGGTGAAATTCATCACATTCTATTATTTTGAGGCAAAAAGACCTGGCAGCAGAATTCCTCAAAGGAAAATGAAGTAAGAGCCATTCTGATTTCCTTAACAAGAAGCTCAAAAATTGGGGCGCCTGGGTGGCTCAGTGGGTTAAAGCCTCTGCCTTCGGCTCAGGTCATGATCCCAGGGTCTCTGCTGAGCAGAGAGCCTGCTTCAGAGATCACAATTAGGGAGACAGGCAGGCAGAGAGAGAGGAAGGGAAGCAGACTCTCTCTCTCTCTCTGTCTGCCTGTCTCCCTAATTGTGATCTCTCTCTCTCTCTGTCAAACATATAAATAAAATTAAAAAAAAAAAAGCTCAAAAATTGTCCTGAACTAGACAACTTAACTGCTTTATAAGTTCATTCAAAGCCCAGTCTGATGGGCTGAATAATGTCCCCCCCAAAACTCATACCCCCCCCAGAACATATGAATGTGGCCTTATTTGTAAATAGGGTCTTTGCAGACATAATCAAGTAAAGATGAGGTCATACCAGATTTAGGGAGAACCCTAATTCAAAGCTTGATATCCTTTAAGAGGAAACTTTGTACACAGAGAAACAGGGAGAATGCCATGTGACAAGACAATGAAGGAAGAGACTGGAGTAACAAGTCGACAAACCAATGATTGCTGGCAAATGATTGCTGGCAATGATTGCTGGCAAACACGAAAAGCTAGGAGAGAACATTCAACAGATTCTTCCACTGAGCCCCCAAGAAAGAATTAACCCTGTTAACACCCTGATTTCAGTTATCTGGCCTCCAGAATTGTGAGAGAGTACATTTCTGTTGTTCTAAGCCACCAAGTTTATAGTAATTTATGTTATTACAGCCCTAGATAACAATTACATACACCCATATTACAGTTAGTAATATGGAACTTAAATGTCATCATTTATAATATGAGAAACATTTATCTTTGGCCTGAAAATTTAGAAAAATATTTACCAATCAAGGTTCTTAGTTCACAAATTCAGAACAATTAGAGACAGCACTGTCCCATTTAATGCACTGTCCCTTTCTTGGGTACTGTCACAGGAATGAATGAGACATAAGACTCCAACGGACTGGGTGCCTGGGTGGCTCAAGTGGGTTAAGCCGCTGCCTTCGGCTCAGGTTATGATCTCGGGGTCCCGGGATCAAGTCCTGCACTGGGCTCTCTGCTCAGCAGGGAATCTTACTTCCCGCTCTCTCTCTGCCTGCCTCTCTGTCTGCTTGTGATCTCTGTCTCTGTCAAATAAATAAATAAAATCTTAAAAAAAAAAAAAAAAAGACTCCAATGGACTACACACACTACTATCAGCCATCAGAGATCCAGTGAGATTCTCCCAAAAGTCAGTAAAGCAACTGTACAAAACAGGAGCTCAGTTCACCTTAGTTGATACTCAACAGCTTCACAAAAAGCTGTCTTTATTTAAGTCCTCTTGCTGAACCAGAAGTTTAACACAAAACTGTTAAGTTTCAAGAATTTAATGTTTCATATGTAGTCTTATCACACTTGTAGCATCAAAATAACAAGTTTTTCTAATAGGCACTATACCAAGCTGTGGGTTACAATTCCACCCTTTATTAATTCTGAGTTTCCCAAAAACAGGATTCCTTTAAGCCCAGATTTGTTTTTATTTCAAACTCAAACCATTTCAAGTACGCATGGCTAATTTACCATACCAGCCCGACAGAATGGCTGGACATTTTTCCATTTTATCACCCCTGTATCTTCAGCATGAACTACAAAGAGGTATTACAAAGGATGAAAGGTAAACTTCTGCCCCATTTACTTCCTATTCAACTGTTGTTGGAACATTTTTAAGACTCAACTTTTTTTTTTTTTTTTAAGATTTTATTTATTCATTTGACATGAGACAGCGAGAGAGGGAACACAAGGGGGTGGAGAGAGGGAGAAGCAGGCTTCCTGATGCAGGGCTCAATCGCAGGACCCCAAGATCGTGATCTGAGCAGAAGGCAGACACTTAATGACTGAGCCACCCAGGAGCCCCTAAGACTCAACTCTTATTTAGGGTATCCAAGAAAAGTGGATTCAGATTCTCCAAATACAGTCTTTCTTTGTTAGTGCCTCTCCTGATTAAAAAGTGAAGCCTGATTAAAACTTTATCCATCTCTAATAAATGAGTATTTTAAGTTATTGAGCAACTGGCAAGCATGAGAATATTGGCCATAAAAAGTTACCTGCAAGGATTAATTTTCTAGAAAAGCCTCCCTCTCTCTGTATAAGAAGCAGCATTGACCTACCTTGTTTTCGAACATCTTCTACTGCAGCCACAAGCTCTTCTTTGAGAAACTGACTCTCCTTTGCAATTTTATCCCCCTTCTCCAAAAAATTCTCAGTTGCTTGTTCAACAGAAGCAGCCAAAACATGGGCCTTCTTAGAACGGCCTCTCTTCTTATTTGAGGGCCCCTTACTATTGGTGTTTACCAGAGTTGTGACCTAAAAGTTTCATTTTTACAAATTAAACTACAGTCAATTAAAATGAAAACAACAGAAAGATGACCATCTTTAAAGATAGGAATAGTAAATTATTCATAATTAAATGAAATAGCACATTTATAAATTCCACAAGCATTAACAAATAACACACATTTTATAGCAACAATACTCAATTTAGGTCCCAAAATAATTTTGCTATCTCAATGTGCAAGACAAAAAATATTTTAATTTTTTCAAATATGTGTTAACTAGATTTTAGTTCCATTTTATAAATCAAAAACGGATTAGAATCATGTTACACATCTGTACATGTCATGAACAAGTCCCAGAAACAGACTGACAATGAATTTGTTAGCTTTATGTGGAGGTCAAGTTTTCCACTGTTTTCAACCTGTGTAAAATATTTTAAAGTAACTTGCTTCTGATTTTGTTTCACAGTTTATTAAACAAATCTCAGCAATGAATTAGTAAGGTCCTTAACAAAAAAATGAAGGGCTGCCCAAAGGAGACTACTCTGATGGTGCTTTAAGTCCCAGAACATCAACCACCATTTACATATATATACATACATATTTAAATAAAATACCAGGTGATGTGTAGGTAGACAAGGACTATGGATTTTTTTATTAGCATAGCCTGCCACACAAAACACCTGCCTAGAACTATACTGGATGGGCTTCAAGAAAGTAAATGTTCATGAGTCTTACTTATCACACCCTTCTACATTATATTAAAATATATATTTGTATGCATGTACACATTTGCATATATGTATTTGTGATACTCGTTGCTAACAATTAATGAGATGGCATCACACTGTGGTATCTGCAACAGAACATAGCAAACCTATAGCCTCAAATTACCTGCTAACTGATCCTGGACAAAGAAGTCTGTTAAGCATGGTAAAGAGACAACAGTCAAAGCTTCATAGCCCATTTTTCTTGACTATAACCCGTACCTTCCAAGAAAAAGTGATGCCAAGAAACCATCTACAAAATACAAATACTTTGTAAGCTGCACTACATACCACTTATCCCCTATTATTGCCAATAAGACTCAAGACAATGGCAGTAACTATGTTCCCATAGGGTTAAATGAATGCATGTATCAATAGTTAAATAATTAGTGGTGCCACATCCTCTAAATACTATCAACCTAAATTCAACTACTCAAATTAAAGCTTTGAGCTAAACTTGCTCTGTTTATCAAGCGTACTACTACGGAACCATATGACAGCTACGTATTTGCAGATTCTTACCTGTGTAACAAGAGGCTCTAGCAGTCTTTCAACTGCCAGAGTCCTGATCTCTAGACTTTTGGGGTCCCATTTAAAGTTTATGTTGCCTGCGTGGACAGAAGTCATTTCTGAAAAAGAAACAAAAGGTCAACGTGAGGCAAACATCAAACACAAACATGAAATAAGTAACAAATCTTCTACTTCTAAAAAAGAACTTTTTATATAAGCAAAACTTAATTCCAGATGGGAAAAAAAATTCTTAAGAGCCTGCACAAGAGGGCCTGGTAACTCTTAACCTCTTACACTTTCAAATGTCGAGCTTGTAAACAGTAGAGGTACTACAGGAGGAACTCCCAAACACACAGAGCTCTTTCCCTTTGGGCTTCTCTGGCACCAAGACATTTCTACTTTGATTTTCCATACCATTTTAGAAGCAGGATGAAAAGTTAATGTGAATGAAGGCCTGATTCTGATTTTTCTTACTCAATAATATTTATAGTACAGTATTACCTAAAAGGCATAACTCCTTCATTTTTTTTAACCTTTTTTTTTTTAAGATTTTATTTATTTATTTGACAGAGAGAGATCACAAGTAGGCAGAGAGGCAGACAGAGAGAGTGAGAGGGAAGCAGGCTCCCTGCCGAGCAGAGAGCCCGATGCGGGACTCGATCCCAGGACCCCGAGATCATGACCTAAGCCGAAGGCAGCGGCTTAAACCACTGAGCCACCCAGGCGCCCCACTCCTTCATTTTTTGATGACTTCTTAGAGAATACCTTGTCTTACTCTATTAAAACATAATGCTGGGGCGCCTGGGTGGCTCAGTGGGTTAAGCCGCTGCCTTCAGCTCGGGTCATGATCTCAGGGTCCTGGGATCGAGTCCCGCATCTGGCTCTCTGCTCAGCAGAGAGCCTGCTTCCCTTCCTCTCTCTCTGCCTGCCTCTCTTGTGATTTCTCTCCGTCAAATAAATAAATAAAATCTTTAAAAAAAAAAAAAAAAAACATAATGCTTAAGTCTGCTGCCCTCTGCACTTACAACTATTATCACTCACAGTCAGAAGAAATTTCAAGTAGCAATATATCAGTGTCAAGGTAAACTTCCATTATACAGAGGCTTTAAGACTAGGGGAAAAGACTTCAACAAAAACACCAAACAGCATCTGCTTCTAAAAGCAGTGCCTAAGATAAAAGGGGAAAAAAAAAAAAAAAAAAAGACAGGAGGTACGTAACTGAAGTAAACACTAACTGTAAACTTTCTAGACAACCAGCTTTGTATTTAAAACCTTAAAAGAATATGTTATGACCCAGAGATTCTACTTTTGGAAATTTATTCTAAAGGAAAAATCAAGGTGCATGTAAAAACTTGGATACAATGATGTTCACAACAGAAAAAAAAAATCAGATATCACTGAATAAATAAATCACATAACCAACCACAAAATACTGTGCCACACCTAAAAAACAATGTTTACAAAATTTAGGAAAATTTAAAAAAAAACAAGTGTTCTTGGAGCACCTGGGTGGCTCAGTGATTTAAGCCTCTGCCTTCGTCTCAGGTCATGGTCTCAGGGTCCTGGGATGAAGCCCCATGCCAGCCGCTCTCGCTCAGCAGGTAGCCTGCTTCCCTCTCCCTCTCTCTGCCTGCCTCTCTGCCTACTTGGCCTACTTGTGGTTTCTGTCTGTCAAATAAATAAAATCTTAAACAACAACAACAACACAACAGTGCTCTCACTGTCCAGGTCTTTATTTCTATTAAATGCCAATTCCCATTAAAGAGAACCTGGGCTGGGGCGCCTGGGTGGCTCAGTGGGTTAAAGCCTCTGCCTTCCGCTCAGGTCATGATCCCAAGGTCCTGGGATTGAGTCCCACATCGGGCTCCCCGCTCAGTGGCAAGCCTGCTTCTCCCTCTCCCATCTGCCTGCCTCTCTGCCTACCTGTGTTCTCTGTCAAATAAATAAATAAAAATAAAAATAAACTGAGTATCAAAACATGACTACAACTGCCTGACTGACAGATAAGTACACAGAAAGATACCCTATGACCATAGAGATTCTCAAAATAAAAAGGGAATTCATTTACCATGGATATAGAACGGAATTAGAAAATGACCATTTTGCAAATTCCAGTGTAGTAACTGATTCAAGCAACGATATCAATGGATGGTAACACCATTAAGTGAAAGGCTACTGGAGAACAGGATACTTCTAAGGTGCCCAATATCACTTCACAAGTTACTTGCTAATTACAGGGGCCAAGATATACCTTTACAAATTTGCAATCTAATGGTCATCCTCTTAAACCTCTTAACTTAACATGACTAATGACACACCTGATATTATATGCCTCCGAATATGAAGAAATGTATTACCTATTAAGTACTCGTGATTTTAAAAAAAAAAAAAAACTTTAAAAGGTTTTCAAGAGGGATACCTGGGTGGCTCAGTCAGTTAAGCGTCTGCCTTCAGCTCAGGTCATGATCCTGGGGTCCTGGGATTGAGCCCGGCAGCAGGCTCCCTGCTCAACATGAGTCTGCTTCTCTTCCTCTCCCTCTGCTCCAACCCCCCCCATCCCGTGCGTGTGCACTCACGCACTTGCACACACACCCTCTCTCAAATAAATAAACCTTAAAAAAAAAAAAAAAAGAATAAAAGGTTTTCAAGAGCCTCGGTGTTACTATAAAATGAGTAGTTGTGCAACAGCAAAAATAAATGTTTAGAGTAACTGGAGTCTACTGAAGCCTCTATGTAGGGATTCAAAACCATTTTCAATGCCATGGAGCTTTTTGGCAGTCTAGTAAAAGCCTAAAGACCAATGTCTGTCCAACAGAAATACAGTGTAAGCCACCTATGTAATTTTTTTAATAGCAACATTAAAAAGAAATGGATGACTGTACACAATATATCCAAAAAAGTATTTTGCCACGTAAACATTTCTTAAATTATCAGAGGTATTTCACGTAAGTACTAAGTGTCCAAATCTGGGATTTGCTTTACACTCAGGGCACATTTAAAGTCAAAGATGCCACACTTCACCTGTTCAAGAGCCACTTGTAGCTAGTAGCTTCTATACTGAATAGGCAGCGATAAGACCCTTTCCTATAATGTTTTTCAAATGCATACAACATAATCCAAAAGATTACAAAGGAAACACATATACTGATATTTAGTTATCAAAATACTTTACAAATAGATGATACAGTAACGTATGTGCTTCTTTATTAATATCAAATAAGACTTAGCAAGAAGTCCGACAACTACTTCAAAGTAACAATGAACATGCACATTTTTCAAGGTAACGTTGTAATTATTGCAGATATGAAAAACACAGATTCCTACAGGTGACAAAGTTACAGGTTCAACTGAAAACTGTAGTTTGTTATCTATAATAGAAATGCTAAATTCCTGTTAACAGTGAAAACAAAGACAAAATTTTTCCAATCCAAATTCATCGCAGCTTTAAAAACTTGGCCTAGGGATGCCTGAGTGGCTCAGTTGGTTAAGCACTTGCCTTCAGCTCAGGTCATGATCCCATCTGGGATCATTTGGCTTCCTGCTCTGCTGGAGCCTCCTTCTCCCTCTCCCTGCCACTCCCCCTGCTTGTACTCTCTCTCTCTCTGTCAAATAAATAAAATCTTTTAAAATTTTTAAAAAAATAATAAAAAAACTGGCCTAGATTCAATGTCAACCTTATAGGGGATACAGAAGCATGGTAAGCAACATCATGGGAAAACAAATCCAGAACGGAGGGTAACTTACAAGATAACAGGGCCTCAATTCTTCAGAAAGTCAGTGTTTGGGGGGAGAGTGTAGGAAGACTATTCTAGACTAAAACACTCAAGAGACATAAGAAATCTAATGCAATACATGTACCATATTTAGACAACAGCTTGAGACAAGCAGCTATTAAGACATTTGTAAGGAGGTGTGCCTGCGTGGCTAAGTTGGTTAAGCAACTGCCTTTGGCTCAGGTCAAGATCTCAGGGTCCTGGATAGAGTCCCCACATCAGGCTCCCTGCTCAGCAGGGAGTCTCCTTCTCCCTCTGACTCTCCCCCTTCTCATTCTCTCTCTCAAATAAATAAATAAAATCTTTAAAAAAAAAAAAGATATATCTAAGGAAATTGGTCTTCAATACTTACTAAATATTGAATGTTATTACAGAATTACTGCTCAATTTCATAGTTGTGATAATGAAATTGTGACTATGTAGGAAAAAATGACAATTTCTAGGAGATGCATGCTGAAATATTTAGGGGTAAAATGTAAAGTTTCTGCAACTTTTCTGAAACTGTAAAGTTTCAGAAAAAGAAAATATATACATATACAGATCAAGGAATTATGAAAAAATACTCATAACTATTAAATATAGGTAGGACATGTGGATGGGTGTTCTCAGATTTTTTTAGCTTCTTTGTATACCTGAAATTTCTCATCTAATAAAATGGGGAAGATGTTACAGAAGTTTATGAGAAAATGTTGCAAATATACTACTGAAGATGCTAAAGAGATTTCAAAACAATATAAAGTATGACTTCAGGGAGGAATAAAGATATCTAAATGCATAAACCAAAATATTAACAATAGTGTTATTTCTAAAGTGTGGATTATGGATAGTTTAAATATCTTTTTTGCTTAACTGTATTTTCTGGTATTATAAAAATCATACAGGTATTTAGAAAAAGTTACTTCTGTCATTAAAAAAGCAGAATCTTCATTTTATAATCTTTACATCTTTATACAAAGAGGACAATACAATCAAAAGGCAAGTTTGAGGGGCGCCTGGGTGGCTCAGTGCGTTAAAGCCTCTGCCTTCAGCTCAGGTCCTGATCTCAGGGTCCTGGGATCAAGCCAAGCCCCTCATTGGGCTCTCTGCTTGGCAGGGAGCATGCTTCCCCCTCTCTCTGCCTGCCTGCCTCTCTGCCTCTTGTGATCTCTATCAAATAAATAAATAAAATCTTCAAAAAAAAAAAAAAAGGCAGGTTTGATCATCACTTAACCACTCTAACCTTCCTTACTCATTTATAAAACAATCATTACCTTCAGAGGGCTTTCCTGAAGATTAAACAGATTATGAGCCACTCAATAAAATGAGAACCCAGGCTAATTAAAATAAAGGAGAAGTTCTTCCATACAATAGGAAAATAATAAATGCAGAGGAATAATGGGTATAGAAAAATCACCATTTAGAAACCATCATAATAATGGATTCACTCACGAATCATCCTGAATGATCAGCATCCTGAATGCTAAACCAAGTGGTTGAAAGTTTACAAAGAAACTGATTATTTACATATTCTCACGGTAATTACCAACAGATTACCAACTGATTACAAAGGGGGGGGGAGTTAGTTATAGGAACTTCAAAGTGGAAAAACCTTGCAGACACGACTTTAATCAAGTGATCAAAATCAACATCCCCTATAACAGGACAAAGTGACATCATATACTTCCTGATATGATGCATGGGGAAGGACATAACATGACTTTGGTATTTCCTACCAAAACTACAGAGCCTCAATCTTGTCATGAGGAAACATCAAACTCGAAGTGAGGCATCGTCTACAAAATAATTGGCTTTAGTCTTCAAAGACGTCAAGGTCAGAAAAACAAATACAGAAATTCTTCCAGACTAAAGGAGGCTAAAGAGACATGACAACCAAGGCAGTAATCCTGGAATGAAACTGTACTTGGGGGGAAGGGGGTCAGAACAACTGAGACAAATGATAAAATCTAAGTAGGTTCTAAATTAGACATCAAATTTGCATATTTTCATCATTATACTGTAGTTATGTCATGTAGGGGACATGAGATGTCTGCAACTTACTTTCATATGGTTCAAAAAACACAATGCATTAAGTATGTCATATACAGAGAGGAGAGCAAAGTAGATGGTAGAGTGGGAAGAAGGAAGAAAGGGAAGAAAGGAGGCAGAGACACAGGAAGAGAGGAAAATGAATGCTGATGAGATGGAAAGAGAGTGAGGGGTAGAAGGAGAATGGAGAAGGAAGTAGGAGTAGAGGGAAGGGAAGGGGAAGAAGGCAGGAAGAGAAAGAAGAGCAGACAGGGAGAGAAGCAGGAAGGGAGAGGAGGGAGAAAGGGGAAAGAGGGAGAAAGATGTCCTGAAATGTGACTAGTTTGGCTGAGGACTGACTTAATTTTATTTCATTTTAATTAATGTTGAATATTCACTAATGACTACCTTATCAGACTGCACAGTTCTGGAATCTACAGAAAGCAACATCAACACCTAAATTCTACACATTAAAATGAAAACTAGGACAAGGTAGAACCGCATATGTCTATGACTAGCCCACTCTTGACAATTTTAATATAAAACTGTGTCTTCGCCCATAAATGCACGCTTGAGGCATAAATAGGTAGACCCTCAGATATTTTTGAAAACGTTAGTGCAGGCATCATCTAACATTTCACAGATTTATCTAAGCATCAAAACATCAGAGCATCAAAACATCCTAGAATCACTGGAGATGGGATGCCAAAAGAAATTTCGATTTGCTTAATCTGATAACAGAATGCCAGTTTCCAGGAAATTTTTTTCATTGCAAGTGGGCAAATTTGCTCTCTACACTTATGTCAGGCCTACACTTTGGTTTTTAAAGGTTATTTGTCCACGAAACTGATCAGCCCAAGTCAGTAAACCTTAGAGATGGAATGCTCTAGATTGCTAAAGGGCTGACAACAGCTAAAGCAAATGTCATCGAATGTCACAGATAAGACATTTCAGAAAGAATGATTTGCCCCATGGACCCTGCATTTCTGTATCCTAGCATTCCACCGCCAATACATCAACACAAATAAAGCAGAAAACCTTCCAAGAGTTGTAGAGGAAGGTGCCAGACATTAAGTGAAGCTGGTTTCAAGGAGATAAGTGGTCACATTTGTGTTAATTATTAAACAAGTGCAACATAGTAACAATTCACTTTTCCAAAGAAATAAACTCTGGGCTGAGCACAGAACCTGAGGCAGAGCTCAATCTCATGACCCTAAGATCATGACTTGAGCCAAAACCCACAGTCAGACACAACCAACTGAGCCACCAGGAGCCCCTTTTCCTATGCAAACTTGGACCCATTTTTCCTTCATGACCAAAAGTGGGGCCCAAGATGAGGGTCCCAAGCAAAGAAACAAGAGTCTCAGGCCATCAGGAAGCCGATGAAGAGCAGGAAAGCTCTTTTAGAGATACCACAAAGGGGGAGGAAGCTGTGCAAGGTAAGCCTGTGAAGACTGGGCAGACCAAGTCAGAAAAAGAAAAAGAAAAAAAAAGAAAAGAAAAAGGTTTCTCTGAAACTTGTAAGAAAAACTAGCCTTTTGGCTTAAAGAACAAGAGTACCCTGAAGATTTGTACACTTGCTGATAATAAAAACATTCTCCAGGGGTGCCTGGGTGGCTCAGTGGGTTAAGCCTCTGCCTTCATCTCAGGTCATGATCCCAGGGTCCTGGGATCCAGCCCCGTATTGGGCTCTCTGTTCCGAGGGGAGCCTGCTTCCTCCTCTCTCTCTGCCTGCTTCTCTGCCTACTTGTGATCTCTGTCAAATAAATAGTCTTTAAAAAAAAAAATTCTCCCAAAAAAAAAAGGGGGGGGGGCCTACTTGGTCTTTTTTCTTTTTTTGATACCTTGTGGTAAAAAATAATTGCACTTTCTTCTTAACTTGAAAAAAAGGCAAAGAGTAAGAACAATAATGAGTTGCAAATGACACCTGACTTCTCAGGGACACCATCAGGAAAGACCAGGACAGGTAAATGGGGAAAACACGTGCCCAGCTGCCCATTAGCTCCAGGCAGGCACTCTATGACGCAGACATAGGGTTGGTAGATGATGCAATTTTTTCAAGAGACCCAGAGACATAGACTTTCATGTAAAGCCTCATAACTTCAGTGTTAGCAACTCATCCTAAACTATCTTACCACTACGTAGGGCAAACAAAAACATCTAAGCACTGTTTGCACTGTTGGCCAAGACTTTGCAACCAATGAACAAGTTCTCCCCTAAAGTCCCTTCAGTTCTATGTTCTAAAACTCTACATCCTGTTAAGTAATCTCTCTGAGGAGGTCTCCAATCTCCCCATAAAAATTCACCAGACTCCACCTGCTGCTAAAAGCATTAAAGCAAAGGACTCAATCACTCACTCACATTTAAAAACTTGAAATATACTGACACTTTAAAATTGAGAACCCATTCAGTGTGTTTTCAAGTCTTTTGATAACCATGATGGAAGCAGACTGCCTTGTGCAGCACCTTTAATCAAAGGCCCTGCCAAGAGCGAGGCCGAATGTTATGAAACTATACTACTGAACCAATTTATGCTTTCGCTGACCCCAACCCAAAAATGATTTCAGGAAGCAGAAGTTCTAAGCGCATTTAAAGTCTAATGATGCCTTCTGGTACCAGCTTTGTCACTAACTTACACTCTGACCTTGGGCAAGTCACATCACCTTTCTGGATCCTCAGTTTTCTCAACTATAAAATAGAAGGGACTGAATTCTAGGCTCCAAGTCCTTCTAGGACTGAAATCCTAGTATTCCTTTCATTTTTGTTATCTCTCAATAGCTTCTGAATTAATTTATTGGATGCAATTTCTCCCAGGGTTAGCCTGTGGTCTTCCTAGCTATATTTTAAGTTTAAGGATAGTAACTATGCTTATGCTTCTTTATATCCCTTAAGTTGCTGGCAAGCTGCTTTATGCAGAGCAGATACAGTATTAGTTGAACTGAATTTATGCAAACTGATTTTAAAATATTTACAAGCTTACCAAGACAAAGCTCCTGCCTTAATCTTAGTCATATCTTCTGTTTCTCTACAATTAATGGTATTGTTTAGAGTAGCTGAACAAATAACTTTTAAACTCTTGGCAGTTTCTAGTTTTCCAATTAACTTACAGAGCACTCCTTCACAAGATCCATTACAAAACATATTAGAGCTAGCCAACCTTAATGAATTACAGCAACCTTAGGTTTTTTCAGGAGGGATCATGCTTAGTGGAACTAAATAAAAAGTTAAACTATAGTTATTCAGTCTTCATTACCTTATTTATAAATACCAATCCTGGCTATTACGCAAAAGTTTGCTATAAATTCAGAAAGGGGGAGAGATGTAGGCGTTTGACTAGCAATCTTCATGATAGAGAAATGGAGAAGGAACAAGCAGAAAATATACCCATAGTTCTATCAGAACCAAGGAGGCTGATTGTTGGCAAACTGCCTCATTCGGGCAAAGAGCTTACATACCTTCTCTAAAGACATTAAATGTTCATTTACAACAGAATAGCCACATCACTCTTAAAACCTGTCTGCTCCAAAGCTTTAGAATATCCTTACCATGCTACTGGGTGCCGTTTTTTGGGTTTTTTTTTTTAAACAGCAAGGTTAAGTTAATGCAATGTTAAGATGGTTCATTTAAATGCAAATCAGGAAATTTTAAAATTAGAAGTACCCACAGTAACGGTTAACTGTCACACTGCACACGATATAGGATTGTGGATTACTCCATGCAGTAACAAGGGTTGCCAAGCTTCATCTGCATTAAGCAGAGTTGACACAGCTGTTGGAATCTCAACTCTCAAATCTCCCACTAGCTGTCAAAAAAACCAAGAAAACAAAGTAATCCTTATCATTAAGACTCACTCTGGGGGCGCCTGGGTGGCTCAGTGGGTTAAGCCGCTGCCTTCGGCTCAGGTCATGATCTCAGGGTCCTGGGATCGAGTCCCGCATCGGGCTCTCTGCTCAGCAGGGAGCCTGCTTCCCTCTCTCTCTGCCTGCCTCTCTGCCTACTTGTGATCTCTCTGTCAAATAAATAAATAAATAATCTTAAAAAAAAAAAAAAGACTCACTCTGACACACGCCTATTTTACTAAATTCCCTCCCACCAAGCCTGCCACTTTCTTCAAAAATATAAACAGGTTGAGGACAGAGGTAGTAAAAGGAGGAAGGGAGGGTAAGAAATTAAGATGTATAAAAACACAGATGGTTCATGTAAACAAAAAGAAAACTTGGTTTTTTCCCCCAAAATGCAGTCTCTTTCTAAAGATAGGTACAATATCATCACCCAAAAAAAAAAGGAGTGGGGGAAAAAAGCGCTCAACCTTGGTCAAAATGGAGAGCCAAAATCAGAGTAAAAAGTTTCCATTCTACTGCAAAGTAACTGGATTTCTATGTGATAAATTCATCATACCCAAATACGTTTAATATCAGGCACTTATATGGCACATAGTAGTTGTCACCCTCCTTTTAGGTGTACAAATCTATGAGGAAAAGGATGGTGATTATGATGATGATTATCATTTTATAAAAATTTCAATTTTTTTTTTGACAGAGAGCAAGCACAAGGAAGGGGAGCAGCAGGCGGAGGGAGAGGTAGAAGGAGGCTCCCCACCGAGCAGGGAGCCCAATGCGGGGCTCAATCCCAATGACCTTAGCTGACCTTAACAACTGAACCACCCAAGCACCCCTATAATTATTTTTAATTATAATAAAAACAGTTAATCACTTTTGTTCCTTCTTATTTTGAGAGCACCAAAGACAATGAGAAAACACAGAAGAGCTGAATGAAAACTGTCACACCGCAAGCAATAGAAGACATGATTACCAAAAGCACTAAACAAAGAACAGAAAAAACAATATTCAGTCAACCATTTAGCCAGTCCATCACCAAGTATTTGAGTGTCTTCTCCACAGGCATTATTCCAGACAGCATGGAACAAAACTAGAAAAATCTGCCTTCATGAAACAACACTATAATAATGGCATAAATCAGAAAATGAGACCAGGGCGCCTGGGTGGCCAAGTCCACCAAGCGTCTGCCTCTGGCTCCAGTCAGGATCTCCAGGTCCTGGAATCGAGCCCCACCAAGCTCTCTGCTCAAGGGAGAAAATGCTTCTCCCTCTGCCCCTCCCCCTGCTCCTGTGCTCTCTCTCTCTCCTTCTCAAATAAATAAAATGTTTAAATTAATTAAGGAAAGAAAACTAGAATATACCAGGACTAGGAAGAAAATTAAGCAGGATAATGATAATCGAATTAGGTAGGGTCTTTCAATCGAATATATCGAATATATAATCGAATGATAATCGAATTAGGTAGGGCCTTCCTATCTTGTTAACATTTGAACTTCAATCTGAAAGTCCAGGAAGAGTGAGGGAGTATCTGAAAGAACAACGCAGGCTGACACAACACAGACAACGCAGCATCTGCCAAGACTTAAGGAGAAGGCCAATGTGGCCGGAGCACAGACCAAGAAGAGGTAAGAGATCAAGGGAAGGAAAAAACGAAAACAAAAGCTCCAGAGCTGCTGAAGTGACTGTTTACAGTATGAACCAGGTATCTATACTCCTCTACTTAGCTTCCATTCCATATGGCTGAGGCCATTAACAATGGGAAGAGTGTTCCAGAGAAAGCTGCACTAAGCCATCGTAACAGAAAACTGATTATGGATGCACAGGAAGTCCGTTTTCATAAGAAACTGGAAGACTCTGGTCGAAAAAGCAAGTATGATGAAACCAGCATCTGGACTGAAGGCACCAGAGAAAACAAAGGGAAAAGAGGTTTTTTGTTTTAGAACAATAGGACTAAAAGGCAGAGAAACTTTTCACACCGCTAAGAAGACCACCGGAAGAGAACTGTATTTTTCTTGGAGACCGAGGAAAAAAGATGCCTGAACTTGGACTGAGATTAGGAAATTACCTAGAATGACAAAATAAGAACAATATGCCTCTAAAATTTGTACTGTAGTATATACTTTTGATTACCTATTCCATAATTCAATGACGGACCAATTACCAATTACCAATCCCATATCCTGGGATCCTGCTAGGTGAAAGGGATACAAAGACTAATTATAGGGGCACCTGGGTGGCTCAGTGGTTTAAGCCACTGCCTTCGGCTCCGGTCATGATCTCAGGGTCCTGGGATCGAGCCCCGCATCAGGCTCTCTGCTCGGCGTGGAGCCTGCTTCCCTCTCACTCTCTCTGCCTGCCTCTCTGCCTACTTGTGATCTCTGTCAAATAAATAAAATCTTTAAAAAAAAAAAAAAAAGACTAATTATAAATCCCTATCAGATCATCACAGCAATTAATTAAGTACTGTGGGGGCCAGGGGCAAGTCTTCCCAAGTTTATGCTTTGGTATAAATATTATTCTGAGTTAAAAGCAATCAAAACCCAGCAGATTCAGGAGAAATTTATCTAAGAAATTTATATACTTAATAAGACAACCTTTGGGCACCTGGGTGGCTCAGTCCGTTAAATGACTGCCTTTGGCTCAAGTCATGTTCCCGGGGTCCTGGGATAGAGTCCCACACTGGGCTCCCCCTGCTCTGGGGGGAGCCTGCTTCTCCCTCTCCTTCTGCCTGCTACTCCCCATCTTGTGTTCTCTGTCAAATAAATGAATAAAATCTTTAAAAAAAATAAATAAGACAACCTTTGTTTCCCAAATATTTCCTTTTACCTTCCTGCTAGTGGTCTTTCTCCCCTTTGTATCCTCAGATCCCCCCTCCCCAGTACTCAACTCATATTGGCATCATGTTGCCTTAGAATCTCCATGTCTGTATAGATTCCCCTTTAGTACAATATTAAACTTGATTTTTCTCCCATTAATTTGTCTCATGTCAATTTGATTCTTAGTCCAGCTAGAAGGACCTTGAAGGGTAAAGGAAATTCTTCTACCCCAACAGGACAAAAGGAAACAGGTGACTTACAAGGGAGAAATGTGACAGATGCTAACTAATCAAGTGTTTAAACTTGGCATCACCACCAGGAGAACTATGTGACAACTGCTGCAATGCCCTCAGAAAGGAACATCATTACGTACATAGTATAGCCAAAAATGGAAACAATCAGACCAATCCAAACTATAGAGCATCGACAAAATCGGCCTAAACTCTTCCCAAGTGTCAAGTGTCATGGAGGGAGGAGGAGACAGAAATAAGAACTCTGAAGAGATATGACAACTAAACACAGTATGTGATCTTTTACTGGTTCCTGCATTTATTTTTTTAAGAATTTACTTATTTGTGGGGCGCCTGGGTGGCTCAGTGGGTTAAAGCCTCTGCCTCCGGCTCAGGTCATGATCCCGGCCGGGATCAAGCTCCGCATCGGGATCAAGCTCCGCATCGGGCTCTCTGCTCAGCAGGGAGCCTGCTTCCTCCTCTCTCTCTCTGCCTGCCTCTCTATCTACCTGTGATCTCTGTCTGTCAAATAAATAAATAAAATCTTTAAAAAAAAAAAAAAAAAAGAATTTACTTATTTGAGGTTGGGGGGGAAGAACTTACACACAAACAGGGGGAGGGGCAGAGGGAGAGAAAGAAGCCGACTCCCCACTGGGCAGGGAGCCCAACATGGGGCTCAAACCCAGGACCCTGGGATCATGACCTGGGCCAAAGGCAGATGCTTAACTGACTGAGTCGCCCAAACACTCCTGATTCCTGGATTTAAAAAAAAAAAAGGGGGGGGGGGCGCCTGGGTGGCTCAGTGGGTTAAAGCCTCTGCCTTCAGCTCAGGTCATGATCCCAGGATCCTGGGATCGAGCCCAGCATCGGGCTCTCTGCTTGGCAGGGAGCCTGCTTCCTCCTCTCTCTGTCTGCCTCTCTGCCTGCTTGTGATCTCTGTCTGTCAAATAAATAAATAAAAATCTTTAAAAAAATAAATAAAACCCATTAAAAAAAAAAATCACTAGGACAATTGATGAAGTTTAATATAAATATACACCACGCCATAAGATCAGTATTTCTGGGAATCCTGTTAAAAGGCAAATTCTGACTCAGGTCTCATGTAGGAAAGATAGGAGTTTGAAGCCAACAGCCAAGAAATGAATTCTTGGGGAGCCAGGGAGCCTGCTTCCTCCTCTCTCTCTCTGCCTGCCTCTGCCTACTTGTGATCTCTGTCAAATAAATAAATAAAATCTTAAAAAAAAAAAGAAAGAAGAATTCTTGAGACCTCTTCAATGCAAAAAGGTGGTTTTATTAAAGCATGGAGACAGGACCCATGGACAAAAAGAGCTGCCCTGGGATTGTGAGGATTGGCTGATTATATACTTTCAAATTGGGGCGGGGTTAGGGATATCATAAGTCTCTAAGGAACTTAAGATAGCAAGGTTTACAGGACCTTGAGGGGGCTAGCTATTGTTAGGAAAAGGTCATTTATTACTGTCTAATGAAACCTTAGTCATGAGACCCTTCAGACACGTATCAGTGGGTCATATGCTTGGGGGATGAATGCCAACATATATCTTGGAGAGTCGAGATAAAGGAAGTTTCCAAAGGAATTTTTATATGTTAAAGTAGACTGACAGGAACCTGGGCTTCAGGGTAAGACTGCCTTTTGCCCTTAGCAAAGTGGTAACACTGAGGTTACTGGGCTCCTAGAGGAATGTCACTCTGCCAGTTTCAAGGACTTATTAATGTACTGTAAGTAGTAAGGAAATTTAATTTTTCTTTTGCTTTTATTTCCCACATCAGGTCTAGGGTAGGACGCCAGAGTTGGCATTTCTCCCAAGTTCCTGGCGAGAAGTGACACAGTTCTTAGACCACTCTTTATGTTATTTTATTAATGTAAAATGTCTTGTGTGATATTAAAGTTAGGTAAAGGCAATGTCCTTATTCTTAGGACTTACATGCTGAAGTACCCTGGTATCTGCAGTTTACTTTTAAATGCCTCAAGAAAAGTTTATGGAGTAACAAAGCAAATACAAAAAATGTTAACAACTGGTGAATCCAAGTGAACTGACTAGTCAAGTGCTTATTACTCCAGTACTCTTTCAACTTTTCCATATATCTGAAGATCTTCAAAGAAAAAAAGCTGGGGGGGGCGGGGGGGACTTCGTCAAGACAAGAAAATAGTTACAATACAACAGAGAACAGTTATGAAACATTAGCTCACAAGAGCAGCACCCAGGAGGGAGTCCCCAAAAGGGGAGAGAGTCCTCACTGAGGATCTGTTGTAGAAGAGGCAAGGCAGCTGTTTCAGGTTGTAGGAGGAGACAACAGCACCAAAGATCTTCGAAGCCTTCCAAAAACAAGCATGAGTGAAAAACACAGAAGATAAATATTTAAATGGCAAGAAGTAAAAAACAAAATAAAATAAATAGCAAAAAGTAACATTTAAAGATGGGCAAAGAAATTAGGAGGTATTACAAGGTTGGTCTTTTCTCTTTCCTAACTTAAAAATACTTTGGGCCCATTCTATTCTTATTGTTTATAACACTGCCTGAGAACTCCTAAAATCCCACCCACCCATTCACCCACCTAAAAAAAAAAAACAACAAACAAACAAACCAAGAAGCAAACCCCACCTCCTCATAGCTACCACAGTAAAGGCCACCAGCATTTCCCCAATCCAAAGGCCTTCTCCCCACAAAGCAACTGAAGAGCTAAGTCCCTCAAACTCCACAGGCCACAAGGCAAGTATTTTCCTCCCAATCTACTCCCTCTTTGGCATTCCCCATTTCTGCTGACCAAAGTTCCACCCAACCAGCTGCCCCAGAAGGAGATTCTCCGCCTTTCATCTTCTTCCCTCTCCCTCCTCTACTTCAGTTAATATCTCACTCTACTAACCCTTCCCATCTCAGGGCTCTGGCCTGGGTCTGGTTTAAAATATCTAGAAGTCTTGGGGCGCCTGGGTGGCTCAGTGGGTTAAAGCCTCTGCCTTCGGCTCGGGTCATGATCCCAGAGTCCTGGGTTCGAGCCCCGCATGGGGCTCTCTGCTCAGCAAGGAGCCTACTTCCCCTCCTCTCTGCCTGCCTCTCTGCCTACTTGTGATCTCTGTCAAATAAATAAATTAAAACTTTTAAATAAAGAATATATCTAGAAGTCTTTAAAAAATCTATATATATAGATAGATATCTCTTCTCATTTCCAATCATTATCCAGACTGCCTCACTTACCATAGAGTCTACTCCCCCCCCCCCCAAAAAAAGAGGGACTGCTTCCCCACCACAAACAGGATGAAGCCCAAATTCCTGTCAACAAAATTGACTGGCACTAGCCTGAGACTCACCACCTCCAACCACTCTGTGAAACTTCTCCAATGCACATGCACGTGTCCAGACCTTTATAAAAACCCTCTCTAGCCCAGAGCACCTTTCCTTACTTTTCCATCTTCCTTCAAGACTCACACATATGTCCTCTAATCCCACAGAAAGCTGTTCCCTTTTTTCTGAGTCCCTCCAGCCCTTCACATGCATCTCCATTACAGCACTAGGTCAGTGCATTTGTCTCCCAGGAAACTGGGAGCTTCCCTTTGAGAACAAGGACCAAGGCTTTCCTGAGTATGGTAATTTTTCACCTAACAACATTCTATAAATGTTCAACAACTGGCTTGACAGTTTCAGGTTTCATCTAGCAACACAAACACTTGTGGAAGAAAAAAGAACCATGCTTCTTGGGGTGCTTGGACCGCTCAGTCGGTTAAGCATCTGACTCTTGATTTTAACTCTTTTTTTTTTTAAAAAGATTTTATTTATTTGAGAGAAAGATCACCAGTAGACAGAAAGGCAATCAGAGAGAGAGGGAAGCAGGCTCCCCACTGAGCAGAGAGCCTGCTGCAGGGGGTTCGATCCCAGCCCTGAGATCATGACCTGAGCCGAAGGCAGAGGCTTAACCCACTGAGCCACCCAGGCGCCCCACTGATTTTAAGTCTTGATTTGGTCTCGGGGTCCTGGGATCAAGCCCCATGTAGGGCTCCACACTCTGGGGGCGGGGGGGGACAATCTGCTTGACATTCACTGTCCACCCCTCCTCCCCTACCCCTGCTCGCTGGCACAAATTATCTATAAAATTAATAAATTTTTTTAAAAATGTGTTATAAATTAGCAAAACTATAGAGTCCTAATTCTTACCTACCAGTGATTACTTAGGCTAATAATCCCATTAGTTTGTAAACTCTTGAGGTTAGCAATGGTGACTTCTAAATTCTTAACATCTCCCAACACCTGCTTTGAAAGGCAGACTTTGAATAAATGTGTACTGCATTTAACTGAACCCTTCCCACTGTTACTGAGATACAGCTAACTAAAGGTTGCCTCTGACCCTACCTCAATAAAGACAAACTAGAAAACATTACATCTTTCACTGGTCTTAATGACCCGAAAGAAGTTTAAATTTCTCTCAGCTATTGCCATCTTCCATTCCCTTGGTTTTTTCCCCCTCCTCCCAAGGGATCAAGCTCACATTTCACTTAGCCACTTCTCTGCAAAATGACTGGTTTCTAAAGATATACTTCAAAGTCAGACTACAGCTTTTCTGAGAACATGATGACCCCAGGTCCAAGGAATCAAGAAAATGGTAACAGATGATTCTAAGAAACCTTTGCCAATTCAGAGATCCCCAGAAGAGCAAACCCCATGAACACTGACAAGTAACTTACACTTTCAGTTTCTGCCTTATTCACTACACTATCATTTTTCACAAACCATGATTAAGAATCTAGATTAACATTGAAATATTTAACATAATGAAATATTCAACACACCATGGGAGAATAGTAATAATACATCTTTGCTTGGAAAGAAAAGCATGGTTCAGACCTGCACAGGGTAAATGGACTATTAGCAAAGGCTCTTATCTTTCATGTCACTTGAAATGGGCCACACTGAATGCATTTCCTGAGTTATGACAGCACTTTCAGTTTCAAGAACAGTCTGCAGTCCTACCTGGTTAATAAACCAGTACAGGATTATGTAACCTGATAATTAGGGTTCTAACTCCCATTTTCAATTCACAATGCCAAATATTAAGCAAAAAACCATAGCAATAACACACTTTCAAAATGTAATTGATGGTCCACTTATTTGTGACAATATTTACTAATCAAATCTCAGAATAAGAAAACAAGGGAAATCTACAGCTCACTACAATAAAATGGCAATAGCCAAAACTAAGCAATCCAGGAAAGAACTAGCCTTTAAATTAAGGAGTATGACCAATTACTTAACACCAAGATTAAATTGGACTACATTATTCATTAAAAACTCTTAAACCAAATGAGTGTTAGTTACTCCTATAAAGCCCATGAAATCTTAAAAAAAAAGTTACAGCATAAAATCGTAACAATTTCCACAATGTAATTCCTGCTCTACCTATACTACAACTATAACTAGGGACAGATGACAAGGAATTTTTTTTTTTTTTAAAGATTTTATTTATTTGACAGAGAGAAATCACAAGCAGGCAGAGAGGCAAGCAGAGAGAGAGGAAGGGAAGCAGGCTCCCCGCTGAGCAGAGAACCCAATGTGGGGCTCAATCCCAGGACCCTGAGATCATGACCTGAGCTGAAGACAGAGGCTTAATCCACTGAGCCACCCAGGCGCCCCCAGATGACAAGGAATTTTAAAAACAAAATCACATTACTCATATAATAATAATTTGTTCCAAATGATCAATCTTTATTACAAACACTTAAAATAACACTCAAGGGGCGCCTGGGTGGCTCAGTCATTAAGTGTCTGCCTTCAGCTCAGGTCATGATCCCAGTGTACTGGGATCCAGCCCTGCATCAGGCTCCCTGCTTGGTGGGAAGCCTGCTTTTCCCTCTGCCACTCCCCCTGCTTGTGTTCCCTCTCTAGCTGTCACTCTCTCTGTCAAATAAATAAAATAAAATCTTTAAATAAATAAACAAATAAATATAACACTCCAAGCTGCCCTTCAAATCATATTTACATTATGTGCATTACTATAACCCTGAGCCACTGAAAAAGCAAAAATTAAATCACAATCAAAAAGTGGGGTTGATAGATGACAGTCCATCAACAAGTAAACAGAAATGCATGTTAATTTCAAGCTCCATTAGAAATGAGGTTGGGGGCATGCTTGCACATGGAGAAAAAGTTTGACATTATGGGAAAAAAAAAAAAAAACTAAAGATGAAAATAATGAACATTTTAGAGACTCCAAGAGAGAAAGGGCAATGCTGAAGTTTTATTCTGAAGCATGGTTATTTCTGCACACTTTGAACTTTCAATAATGCATAAATTTAGTATAGTGTTCTTGCAAGTGAACAAACATCATGAGGCAGGGCAAGTCAAGGCAAACAGTTCACCTTCAAGCCAGGCCCACGTTGTGGGGGGCTAAGCTAATGAACACACTGCAGGAACAACACCCTCAAGGTCTGGAAGCTACCACACTGGCATCTGACAGAATTTTAGGAATTGCGGCTGGGAGAGGCTTTCCCAGATGACTAATGTGTTTAACTTAAGTTTTTCTGTTGTTGTTTTTTATTGTTCTTTTTTTTATTCATTTGACAGAGAGTGCGCATATGAGTGAGAAAGAGAAAGATTGTGCACTCACACGCACAGGCAGGGGGAAGGGACAGAGGAAGAGGGAGAAGCAGGCTCCCCACTGAGCAGGGGTTGGCTCCCAGGACCCTCGGACCACACCCAGTGCCAAAACAAAGGAGATGCCCAACTGACTGAGCCACCCACCCAGTCGCGACTTCAACTTTTTTTCTTCATATTTTTTTCTTCAACAGAAGGAGCTAGTAAGACTTAAATCCTCCAACATATACATTATAACCAAAGTTCTTTGAATACTCTTTAAAGGTGTGTCTTCACAATCACTCAGGAGGAAAAAATGATTTGAGCTGAGAAAAGCAGAAACGATAATTGGCCTTGGGTAAGTTTATTTTTTACCTATTTTATCACTCTTCACATGCAGTAAAATTGACTCTGGTGTACTATTCCATAAAGTTTAACAAAGTCAGACAGCTGAGTAATCATCTCCACGATCAAGAGGTATAGAAGTTAAATGAATTTATTTTATTTTCACAACAGCATGTACATACAACGGAATCAAATATAAATGTACAAAATATTACTAGCTTTAAGAGGTAATTTAACATCAGCTTAAGACAAAGCTACAATTATCAATAGTGTGGTACTGGCATAAAGACATACAGACCAACAGAACAGATAGATCATCCAGAAACAAATGTGAGCATTTACAGTGAAATGATTTTCAGTAAGGGTGTCATGACCATTCAATGAGGAAATGACAGTCTTTCCAACAAATGCTGCGGAGTAAACTGCATGTCCACGTGTAAACGGATGAAGCTGGATCCTTACCTATTATTACACAGAAAAATGAACTCAAAATGAGCTAAAGACCTAAATGTAAGAACTAAAACTATAAACCTCTTAGAAGAAAACACAGGGAGAACATTTTATGACACAGGATTTGGAAATTATTTCCTGCATAGAGCACCTGAAGGCACAAGTAAACTGGACTTCATCAAAGTAACTTTTGTATATCAAAGGACTTTATCCACAGGGTCACAGGGTGAAAAGGTAACCCAGGGTATGGAAGAAAATATCTGCAAATCATATATGTGATAAGGGATTAATACTCAGAAAATAGAGAACTCCTAAAACTCAAACCCAATGATGTCCAAAGGATTTAAGCAGACATTTCTCCATACAAGGATGTGCAATAAACATATGAAAAGATATTCAACATCACCAATCATCAAGGAAATGCAAATCAAAACTACAATGAAATACCACTTCATACTCAATGGCTACCATCAAAAAAAACAAAGTAACAAGTGTTGTCAAAGATGTGGAGAAATTAGAGCCCTTGTGTACTGCTAGTAGGAACATAATATGGTATGTATGACAGTTTCTCAAACAATTAAAAATTAGTGTACCATATAAGCCACGTTGATAAAGTATAACTAGACATTTTTTTAACATTTTATTTATTTATTTATATGAGAGAGACAGACAGACAGATAGACAGCCCGCCCACAACTGGTGGGCGGTTGCAGAAGGGGAGCCTGACAGGAGGCTTGATCAGCGGGGAAACCTGCTTTCCCTCTCCCATTCCCCCTGCTTGTATTCCCTCCCTCCATGTCTGTCTCTGTCAAATAAATAAAATCTTAAAAAAAAGGGGGGGGGGGAGCTACATAATGGAACAGTAAGGGATCATTAATATGCTATATTAGTATTGTGCAATTAATCATATGTCATCAGTTCTAACATACATATTTCACTTTTTTAAGTCTCTAAAATCTGGATGTGTCTTACAGTTGAGGTCATTGCCTAGTTCATTTGGCAGTTCTTTTTTCTAACTGATACAAAAAAAATAAAGGTTAATCTTAGCCTAATACGGAAAATGTTCAAGTTATAATAAATAGTAAATTACAAAAAGAGCATATAAAGTAAAAACTAATTTTTATAAAAGTTACTGACAATATACATGTCTAGAAAAAAGATTAGAGGATCTACCCCAAAATGTCAGCAATATTTATCTCTAGGTACTCTGAGTTTTATTACGAAAAAAACTCTAATGAAGTGGAGGTAAAGTCATGCCTCCATCCCCTGGCACAATCCTATATAAAGCTTATGTATACCTACTATAACTAATCCAGTATTTATTGAAGAGTATCTGCTATGGGTTTCAAAATAAGTCCGGTATCACAGGAGTCAAAGATTCAGAAGAAAGTAATCACCCTGAAGGAGCTCAGCATCTCGCAAAAGAATTTATGGCCTAGAAGAGTCTAAAGGAAGGTAAACCAGCAATTTAATGCTATTTAAATACTGAACTAGTTCACCAGTTTTACTTGTGAGACAACCCACTTAATATGGATAACACATTTCCTGTTCAGGACTCAAAGAGTAAACTAGCATTTTATCACATTAGATGTTAAATATCCTTTATAAATACTCTTATTCATTACACAGATGGTGAAGTCCGAAGTGTAAACTCTCCAATTGGGGCTCTTAAGATTAAAAACTAAAAACACGGGGCGCCTGGGTGGCTCAGTGGGTTAAGCCGCTGCCTTCGGCTCAGGTCATGATCTCAGGGTCCTGGGATCGAGTCCCACATCGGGCTCTCTGCTCAGCAGCGAGCCTGCTTCCCTCTCTCTCTGCCTGCCTCTCTGTCTACTTGTGATCTCTGTCAAATAAAAAAAAAAAAAAAAAAACTAAAAACACATTATCATCCTAATTCATGAGACAGAGATAATCAATGACAAATCAGCAACAGCAAGAAATACTCTAAACATAACTCTTTATTGTTCATTAAGGCCTTTTAAAAATTAAAATTAAAAAAAATGTTTCCCCTACTTTTTCCTTGTTCACCACGTCTTCACTGTGCTGGAGGGTAAAGGGCCTAGAATACTAACTTAGTTCCTCAGGGTATCCAGTTTAGCTGAGGGGGTTTAAAAAAAAAAAAAAAAAAAACAAAACCCAGAGGAGAAAAGCTCCATGGCACTGGATTTGGCAATGATTTCTTATATATGACACCAAAATCACAGACAACAAAAGAAAAAACAGATAAATAGACCTTGATCAAAATTTAACTTTTGTGCATCAACAGAGTGAAAAGGGAACTCAAAACCTGAGAGAAAATATTTGCAAATCATACACTAAAAAGGGATTAATATTCAAACTATATGTCCACTACTGGATATTTACCCCAAGAATATGAAAACACTAATTCAAAAAGATACATCCATCTTTATGTTCACTGCAGTATTATTTACAATAGTCAAATTATGGAAGCAGCCCTGGTGTCAATCGATTGATGAATGTATAAAGAAGATGTGGAAAAAAAAAAAAGAAGATGTGGGGTGTCTGTGTGTGTGTATACACAGATATATACAATGGAATATTACTGAGGGTTCCCCAGGGTGGCTCAGTTGGTTAGGCATCTGCCTTTGGCTCGGGTCATGGTCCCAGGGTCCTGGGATCCAGCCCCCCATCCTCCCTCTCCCTCTGCCTGCTGCTCCCCCTGCTTGTGTTCTCCCTCTCTGTCAAATGAATAAATAAAATCTTAAAAAAAAAAAAATGTGGAGTATTACTCAGCCATCACAAAGAATGAAATTGTAATCATTTTCAACATGGATAGATCTAGAAAATATAATGCTAAGCGATATAAGTCAGAGAAAGACAAATAATAAAATATGATTTCACTCATAAGTGCAATTTAAGAAACAAAACAAGCAAAGGGGAAAAAAAAGGAGAGACAACCGAAAAACAGACTTTTAAGTATAGAAAACAAGCTAGTAAGTTACCAGAGGGGAGGTGGGTGGGGGGATGAATGAAATCAATAAGTGGGATCATGGGTACACTTATTTTTTTTTTAAAGATTTATTTATTTATTTGACAAAGATCACAAGTAGGCAGAGAGACAGGCAGAGAGACAGGCAGAGAGAGAAGAGGGAGCAGGCTCCCTGCCGGGCAGAGAGCCCGATGTGGGGCTTGATCCCAGGACCCTGGGATCATGACCTGAGCCGAAGGCTGAGGCTTTAACCCACTGAGCCACCCAGGTGCCCCAATATATAAAATTGTTGAATCACTACACTGTACAGCTGAAACTGTAACACTTTATGTTAACCATACTAGAATTTTTTAAAAATCCAGAAGAGATGCTCCGGTGGCTCAGATGGCTAAACATCTGCCGTGGGCTCAAGGCATGACCTCTGGGTCCTGGGATGGAGCCTCCCAGCTCAGCAGGAGTCTGCTTCTCCCTCCCCCTACGCCTCTCCCCCTGCTCATGTTCTCTCTCACTGTATCTCTCTGTTCCAAATGAATAAATGAAATCTTACAATAATAAAAGGGAAAGAAAATAAAATTAAAAATCCAGAACAAAGAACATCTAAAACTGAACAACAAAAAAGCGAACAACTCAATTAAAATTGCCACAGGACCTGAACAGAGATTCAAAGAAAATATACAAATGGCCAATAATCACAAGAAAATATGCTCAACATCACTAATCAGAGAAGGGCAAAGCAAAACCACAAAGAAGTATCACCTTACTTCCACTAGGATGGCTAGTTTAAAAGAAACGCAGAGAAAGAAAGAAAGAAAGAATAAATAAATGACAACTGTTGGTGAGGATATGGAGAAACTGGAACCCTCATACACTGCTAGTAAACATATAAAATGGTATAGCTACTGTAGAAGACAGTACAGCAGTTCCTAAAAACTATAAGCATAGAATTACCTTATGTCCCACAAATTCCACTTCTGGGTACATACCCAAAAGAATTTAAAGCAGGGGGGCTCCTGGGTGGCTCAGTTGGTTAAGAGGCTGCCTTCCGCTCAGGTCATGATCCCAGGGTCCTGAGATCGAGTCCCACATCGGGCTCCTTGCTCAGCAGGGAGCCTGCTTCTCCCTCTGCCTCTGCTGCCACTCTGCCTGCCTATGCTTGCTCTCTCTCTCTCTCTCTGGCAAATAAATAAATAAAATCTTTAAAAAAAAAAAAAAAAGAATTTAAAGCAGGGACACAAATACATACTTGTACACCCATTTCATATCAGCATTATTATCAGCCAAAAAGTGGAACCAACCAGTGTCCACCAACAGATGAACAGATACTACTAGTGTATCTTTCTGACTAAGAAAGGAAGGAAATTCTGACACATGCCACAACTCAGATGAACCCTGAGGTATTATACTAAGGAAAATAAACCATTCACAAAAGAATACTGTATTATTCAACCTATATGAGGTGCCTACAGTAGTCAAACTCAAAGAGAAAGTATAATGGTGTTTGTCAGGGGGGCTGAAGGGAGGCAAAATGGGGAGTTAATGTTTAATGTACATGGAGTTTCAGTTTTAGAAAATGAAAAAGAAAAAAGTTTTGGATATGGATGGTGGTGATAAGCAAACAAAAATATGAATGTACTCAATGTCACTGAAGTGTATATGAAAATGTTAAAATGGTAAATTTTGTTACATGTATTTTACCACCAAACACACACACAAACAGGATCAGGAGTGAGAATGTCATAGTCAGAGGCAAATTTTAGAATTTCCAGTAAATTAAAGATCACTTTCAGCAATGATGACAAATGTCTCAACAGAAAAAAAAAAAAAAAAAAACAAAAAACCACACACACATTAACCAGCCTTCGTCAATGGATAGCATTCATGTCAAGAGAAGGATGAGGCACTCCAGTACGAATGCCTGGCAGGTGCAGAGGACATGTAGCAACAATTTACACTAGAAAATGAAGTTGAGGTATGCCTGGGTGGCTGAGTCAGTCGAGCGACTCTTGGTTTCAGCTCAGGTCATTATCTCAGGGTTGTGAGACCTGCCCAGCATCAGGCTCTGCACTAAGTGGGGAGTCTGCTTGAGGATTCTCTCCCTCACGCTCCGCTCCTCCCATGCCCCCACTTCATGTGCGCTCTCTCTCTAATAAGTAAATCTTAGGGGGAGGGGGACGAAAGAAAGAAAATGAAGTTGAACAAATGAATTCAGAGCCAGAATTTTGGACTTAAATGAAAACCTAAGAGTCTGATAAGTTCAGCAAGGAGAGAGCAGTAAGTTTCTCAAATGAACATGAGTACTACTTAGGTAATAAAAGACTGGAAGGTGGAGGGGAAGATAGGAAAACATTCCACTAAACTGTGGAAAACACTAACAGAGCAAACAAGCAACCATAATGTTCCCAAATCTCAGATTAAAAACTGAAGGGAGCAGAGGGACAGGTGGTGACCTGGGATTCCTGGAGTAGACTGATAATTCACTGTTTCTTGGTCTAGAGAGTGGATGTGGATGATCTTCACTCAAATACAGCATTAGGCAGGTATTCTCATGATTTGAGCACACTTCTACAGGTATATTATGCTTTAATTTTTTCAAAGTTCTGTGAAAATAAAAGCCCAGGCCCATTTCCAAGAACCCCCACCTGGGAAACAGACAGACATAAGAATATTTACCAAACAGTACGAAAGATGCAACCACAGAGTTTGTACAAGCTACCCAAGAAGCACTGAGTTCTAAGAGAAAACCCAGAGGCAGGGACATCTAAGGTAGGTTTTAAAGAGTAAATGAGTTTGTCAGAGGAATGGGGGGAAAAAAAAAAAAGAGAGAGAACAGCTCCAGGAAAAGGAAAAAAATATGAAAAAGGCACCAAAGAAAACAAAAACAACAATTTATCCAGAGAACTATAAGTAGTTTCAATTGTTCAAAGATGGGAAGATAATCTAAACTTCAGTGGAGGGGCACCTGGGTGGCTCAGTGGTTTAAGCCACTGCTTTCGGCTCAGGTCATGATCTCAGGGTCCTGCGATCGAGTCCCGCATCGGGCTCTCTGCTCGCCAGGAAGCCTGTTTCCTCCTCTCTCTCTCTGCCTGCCTCTCTGCATACTTGTGATCTCTCTGTGTCAAATAAATAAATAAAATCTTAAAAAAAAAAAAACTTCAGTGGAAATAGAGAAAACAGAAAAAAGGAATTAATGTAACATGAACATTGGATGGAGAGGCTTTCATCTCTGATTAGATATGGGTAGAAAAGAAAGAAGAATGGAATGGAGATGGTTTTCAATTTGAGGCTCTCCATAATCTGACTACTGCCTCATTCTTCACAGTTCCACCCACAAGTTAGACTCAAGATGGGAAAGACTCTTTTTCCTCCTTCATTCGACAGTATCTAATTTGCCCTCCAGGCCCGGTACCAAGTCAAAGGCTAAGGCTATCAGGGGGCTCAGAGGCCCACTCTGTAGCAGAAAAGGCAAACAGGGATATCAGTAATGTAAAGGTACAGTATAATGGAGTACACCTCCTGGTGAGAAGAGGTTTGCTACCAGAAAGGAAAGCCCTAACTTGAGTCCTGAGATGTGACTAAGAGCTCATCATGAAAGGGACAGAATGCATGGGGGGGGGGGGGGTGCATTACTGAGACAACAAGTCAGAGATGAGCCTAGGCCTCTTACAACCAAACCATATTTAAGTCCTGTCTCACTTCCCCAAAATACAGTTCCTTCATCCACACCACCTCACTCCCACAATCTTCCTTTAAAATATCAGATCATAAAACTCCCTACAATGGCTTCTTACAGATCTTAGAAGATTCAAACATATGACCCGGTGTTCCCTGGCAATCTCATGTGAGGCCTTCTCCCCACAGGTCTTAGGTCTCAAAACACATTAGGCTCATTCCTGTCTCAGGACCTTTACACAAGCAGAGGACCCTGTTCCCTTGGTCCAGATCTTCATCACCACTACATATCACCACCCGTGACAACCAGGTCTGTCTGTCATGTCTCAGGCTATTACTTTCTCAAAAAATCCCAGTACCCTACCAGTTACTGCTGATCTCCACATACGGTTTAGTTTCCAGAAAAGAAAGGTGTCTCATTTTGGGCATGCTGAGTTTGAGAAGCACCTGGGACACTCAGCTCTCTGGTGTAAGGTGACCATGCAGGTAATGTGAGACATCCACTATCAAAATAGAAACTTGGACTTGAGTACCTAAGTTTGAAGATATGGAAACTGCACAGAGAAGAGATTCTCAACTTAGAGGGAGAGGGCACCCCTGATCTCTAACTCACTGTAAGAATGAGACGCTGATGGCAATGAAGGTGCTGCCACCTCAACAGTGTCAAAGGCTGAGATATGTTAGAATCTTGGGTCTCAGTGAACTGAAAGGGGGGGAAGAGGGGAACCTGAGAAGCAAAAGCCAGAAATGGAAAAATCAGAAGAGTCATGTCATAGTTCCACCAACTCCTATCCCCCTTTATGCTTCCTCCATTGAAAAAACCCTACTCATGTTTCATTCAGTTCAAAGGCCACCGCCTTCCAGAGCCTTCCTGGACTTCTCCAAACAGAACTTATTAGGCCCCTCTCCATGCTTCCATGAGTTTTGTTGTTGTTGTTGTTTTTCCTATCCTTAGTAGTAAATAAGATATGACCCATGCACAAGTACTATTATGGCACTTTTAACAGTCTGCCCTACAGTGCATGGGGGGGTATATGCCTTCCCTACATTACACTAAGAGCTCTTGGGAACACAGCCCATATCTTACATCATGGGCGGGCCCTTAAAAAGAAGGGGGGGGGGGGATAAAAATTATTTCACTTAATAAGAGTCAAGAAGGGTACATACTTAAGCAGAGATTATGGATAATTTATTTCGTCTTGTAAAACAAAATAACACATCCTAATTAACTTACATTTTCCTAAAGTAACATAATCCTGTACAGTCACTTCAAAAGTCACTGCTAAATAAAATATCCTCTCATGGAAATGGTTATCCTGTTGCAACAATACAATGATGTAACCGTTTCCTTCAACATAAACACGAAAATGTCCGTAATTTAGTTGGGATACTTCACATAACTCATTTTTCTAAATTGTAAATTCCGTTCAAAACAAACACCAAAAAAAAAAAAAAAAAAAAGTTCCAAAGACGCAGGAGGACATAAGAGGGTGTCTGCCAATCCTGGCTCGAGCCAACTGCCGCTTGCATTGTTGGGAAGCCATTCCTGGCGAGCCAGGGTCAGGCATTTGGTCCACGTTTTTTCCAACAAGTGCTTCACACACGCACACTCCTTTAAAAGTCAACAAGAAGGAGTTCAACGCCCCCCCGGGCAAACGAGGACGAACCAGAGTGAGGCGCGTCCTACCCACCAGCACAAGAAGTCAGTAATTTCACAACAAAGGTTAACTCGGTACACGCCAAAAGTCCACTCGGGTGTGGCGCACCTTCCCAGCAAGACCCGTCGGAGAAAGGCGGCACCCCACTCGCACCTTCGCGGGGGGCCCGGCGAGCCGGAGCGCGGCCTCAGCGAACCTCAAGTCCACCAGACCAACAAGTTTCGGTGGCGGGGGGAGGAGGAGGAGGGTGCGACCACGGAAACCACAAACCACAATCACTTCACAGGGAAGCTCAGCTCCCCGCCACTCCCGCACCGGAAACAGCGCGCAGGCTCCCCTCCACAGGGGAAGGCGGCCGAGGGGGCCCGGCGCGCTCACCGAGTCGGCTGGGACAAAGTTTAAAAGCCGGGAGAAAGTTTCCCGAGAGAAAGCGCCGCATCCGCGCGGGGGCCCGCCGCTCGTTCCGCTCCAGCCCCTGCAGCCCCTCAACGTCCCAAGCGCCAGGAAGTGTCGACCCCGCCCGCCGGGCCAGAGCGCAGGCCAGGGGCCCCGCAGGGGAAGCAGCGGGCCGGACGCCGCACCGCAACCCGCCAGGAGCCCGATTCAGGGCGGGGTCGCGGAGGAGACCGCTGCCCGCCCGCCCGCATGCAGGAGAAGCCCCTCGGCTCGCAGCCCGCGCCCGCCTGAAGAGAGTTACCTGCGGCGAGTGGGGCGAGCGCAGGAAGATTCCCGAGGCCCAAAGCCGACAGCCGCCGCTTTGTCTCCCTCCAGTCCGACTCCGAGGAGGAAATGGGCTGCCAGGCGCCCCCGCCCCCGGCCCGCCCCCCGCCCGCGGCCCGGGCCCCGCCCGCCCTTCCGAGCACCTCCCTCCGGAGCGCTCTTCCCGGCGCCTCCCGCCGCCGCCCCGCTTTCTCGACCCTCGCTTTGGGGGTGAGGCCCCGACCGAGAGACCCTGGCGACGTCGAGCCGGAACTTGCAAGAGGATCTCTTGCTTTCCGCCCTGTGCCCCCGAGTTACTTCATCCCAGGCCCCTAATGGGCATTCTGGCCGGGAGTGACTCCCCCCTTCCCAGAGGAAGGAGGAGCGGTGACTCCTGGAACAGCCCGGGAGCGGGGGAGGTCAGGTGAGTCACGGCTCCGCGCACAGGTGAGGCTCAGGATGTTGCCAGCGCTGGCTCCACACCTCCCTCCCCCAGCAGGTGTGTCCCGGACCCGGTGCGGCTACGCAGTCCTGGGGACGCTCCGCTGAGGAGTGCCACAGGTGATTCCGAGTAACAGGCTTCCAGAAAAGTACTCTAGGCCCACCCATTTGTTTTACAGAGGAAAGTGGCCTCGCAGCTGAAGCTGAGTGTTGCCAGGATCTGACTCCAGGGATTTTACAGTGTGATGTGGGAGGATTCCTTGAAGTCATCTAACCCATCCCCTCACTTCACAGATCCGGAAGCCAAGAGCCCTCCTGTTGCTAGACAAGAAGCCTGTCACAGGAGCGTCCCCTCCTGAGACTGGGCCCCTACACACACACACACACACACACACACACACACACTTGATGGACCTGGCTGCTATCCCTATCCCTCTAGCCATTTAGAGAATGTTATTCCCACTCCTCCTTATCTTCCTGGCGAATGCTCTAAAAAAACTTCAAAAAAAAACAAAACAAAAAACAAACAAAACAATTACATACTAATTATCAGCCTGGTATAGAAAACCCTAACGAGGTTTCAACTCCATCATGGGATAAGGAACAAGACTGATTTCAATATTGGCCTAGAAATCCAAAATAAAGCAAGACCATACCCACTGCCACCTTGGTGCTGAGCCATTATTGAGCAGGGTGCTAGGGAGACTGCCCTCAACATATTTACACTTTACTACTCACATCTCCCTCTCCCCCAGGAAATGCAAACTCCAGAAAGACAGAACTGGTATTCCCCACAGCACCCGGCTCAGTACTCTTCTCCGGACAGTGCCAAGTTAACATCCACAGATGAATGTCCCCACTGTAATTCAAAGTACTATGGGTTTGTGCTCCTTGAGAGATGTGGACCCAGCACCTGGGTGGCTCAGTGGTTTTCCGACAACTCTTGGTTTCTGCTCAAGTCATGTTCTCAAGGTAGTGAGACCAAGCCCCACCGTGGCCTCCCTGCTCAGCACAGTCTGCTTGTCCCTCTCCCTCTGGTCCTCCTCCCCTCCCCCCACTGTGTGCTGTCTCATACTCCCGCTCTCTCAAATAAAATATTTTTTAATCTTTAAAAAAAAACAAAGCACTTTAAAAGACAAAAATAAGAGATGTGGACAACAGGAGGCAATAGACTATGAAGGGAGAGCACAAACTTAAAGATAAAGACTGTAATAAGGCCATTGTTGTCCTTCTACACCCCATTCTGTTTCTGTCTTCAGAGTCTTTGCTCTTGTGGTCTCCCCTGCCTGAAGTGGCCATGGCTTCCCCCCACTACACTTGGCTACCTCAGAACGTACTAATCAGTCAATAAATATCTGTGTGAACCAACAAGCGACAGTTAAAGGATGATGCTCCATAGCTCTGTATATCTATCACTTCACTCAGGAGCAGCTATTTAATTTGTGAGGCCCCTTGTTCAAAAATTATGAACAATTTCAAGACAGCAACAGTGGAGCATTAACGAAGTCTTTCTAAGCATAAGGCTCTTAGGTTTAATATTTGCATCCCTCAAAATTCATGTTGAAAACCCAATGCCAAGAGTAGTGTATTAAGAAATGGGGCTTCTGAGAGGTGATGAGGACATGAGGGTAGAGCCCTTAGGAATGGAATTAGTGTCCTTATAAAAGAGGCCCCAGATATCTCTGTCCCTTCTGCCATATGAGGACATAGCAAAAAGGATCAGACTGTATACCAGGAAGAGAGCTTTTACTGGAACATGACCACGCTGATGCCTTGATCTGGGACTTTACAGCCTCCAGAACTATAAGAAATAAATTTCTGTTGTTTATACTACCTGGTCTGTGATATTTTGTTAGAGAAATACAAAGGCCCTAAAAATGCAAGTGCAGGGATGTTTTGGGAAGAGGGGGGGTCAGGTGCCAAAAAGGATATGAAGACAGACTTACAGTGCATCCTGTAAGCTAAGGGGAATCAGACTTCTACCTCTAAGAAGCCTTGAAAAGTTTACCAGGGAAGACCTGAGCATTTGTTGTGTCTCGGGCACTTGCTTTGTGCCAGGGAGGATGACAATGAATAAAACTAACCTGAACCTGTTCTCCCACAACTTAAAATATAATGGAAGAAACAGCTATTAAAACAGATTAACTCTCGGGATGCCTGGGTGGCTCAGTTGGTTAAGCATCTGCCTTCAGCTCAGGTCGTGACCCCAGGGTCCTGGGATCCAGTCCCAAATCCGGCTCCTTGCTCATCAGGGACTCTGCTTCTCCCTCTGCCTGTTCTGCCTCCTCCTCCCCCTGCTTTGCCCTCTCTGACAAATAAAGTCTTAAAAAATAAAAAGAAAACAGGTAAACTAAAAAGAAAGTCAAGCGTAAAGATAAAAAAGAGAGATACAAGTAGATTTTGGGGGGAAATTACCCTAGTCTGGGTTCAGTGACCTGAAGAAGGGACCTTTATGCTATGACCCACTCCAGTCATACTTTAGCACTCACCTCTCCATCAGAACTGCTTTTATTAAGGTCCCTGATGACCTCCATGACGCTATATCCAGTGGTCATTCTCTGTGCACAGCTGACTTGTATCATCATCCGTGCTTGATCACTCTCCCTGAAACATTACCTTCATCTGGCCTCTAGGGCACTAGGCTCTTCTGAGTTTGTTCCAGTCTCCCTGGCTCCAACTTACCCTCCTTTGGTGATTCCTTCTAAATCCTCCCAACCTCCAAATGTTGGAGCAGCAGTTCTCAAGGTGTAGTCCAGGGACTCCTAAGTCCCTTTCCAGGGGGTAGTAAGCTGGAAACTATTTTCATAATATTAGAATATCATTTGTCTTTTCATTCCCAGTCTCTCATGGTGTACAGTATAGTATTCCAGACTACATGATATATATAATAGGGCATCACAAAGAATGCAGAAGCAGACAGAGAATCCAGTTACCTTTTATTAAGCCAGACAGTAAAGAGATTTGTAAAAAGGCAAAATAATGACACGTCTCCCCGAATTTCCTTTTATTTTAAAACACATTGCCATTTTTCTTTAAATGATATTTATGACAATTTAATAATACAGTAAACATTGACAGATAAAACTCACATGAACAAAAGCCCTTTGTGATCCTCAAAAAGTTTTAAGAGTTTAGAAGATTCTTGAGATCAGAAAGTTTAAAAACTGCTGTTAAAGGGGCGCCTGGGTGGCTCACTGGGTTAAAGCCTCTGCCTTTGGCTCAGGTCATGATCCCAGGGTTCTGGGATCAAGCCCCGCATTGGGCTCTCTGCTCAGCGGGGAGCCTGCTTCCCCCTCTCTCTCTGCCTGCCTCTCTGCCTACTTGTGATCTCTGTCTTTCAAATAAATAAATAAAATCTAAAATCTTAAAAAAAAAAAAAAACTGTTGTTAAAGTGTCCCAGGACTCCATCCTTGGACCTCTTTTTCTGTTTGCCATAATCCCACTAGTGATCTCATCCAGTCTTTTGGCGTTAAGTATGCTGATAATGCCAGGTTTATATCACAAGCTGAACCTTTCTCCTGAGTTCTAAACTTGCATATCCATTTCCCTACTTGATACCTCCATTTGAATACCTAGTAGGCATCTAGGTATCTCGCACTTCATATGTCTAAATGTCTAAAACTGATTTCCTGATAACTCTGTCCAAACCTGCTGACCCCACAGTTTTCTTCATTTCATTAAATGGCAACTCCAGGGGCACCTGGGTGGCTCAGTTGGTTAAGCGTCTGCCTAATGCTCAGGTCATGATCCCAGAGTCCTGGGATTCAGTCCGCATTGCATCAGGCTCCCTGCTCAGTGCTAGTCTTCTTCTCTCTCTTTCTCTGCCCCTCCTTCTGGCTCATGCTCGCTCTCTCTCTCAAATAAATAAATAAAATCTTTTTTTTTTTTAAATGGCAACTCCATTCCTCTAGTTGTTTAGGCCAAAAACTTTGGAGTCATCCTTGACTATGTTCATTCCCTCACACATTTTATATCTGGTTCCTCAACAAATCTGGGCCTCTACCTTCAAAATATATTCAGTGTGTGTACATATATATTTTTTTAATTTTTTTTTTACAATTTCCACTGTTATTATCATGAATCAAGCCATCATCATCTCTTACTTGAATTTCACAGGAGCCTCCTCACTGGTCTCCTTACTTTTGTCCTTGCTTCCCTCAGTCTAGTCTTAATTCAGCAGCTGGAGTGATCCTGTTAAAATATAAGTCCAAACATGTCATTCCTACTCTGCCCAAAAGTCTCCATTGGCTCCCATCCCACCCAGAGTAAAAGGCAAGGTCCATATAAGGGCCGGGAGACCTCACCTGCTCCTACACATTTCTCTGACACACTGGCCTCTTTACTATTCCTGGAACCCATCAGGCAGGCTCTCGCCTTAGGGCCTTTGCTTTCTGCCTGGAATGTCCTCCTCCAAATAGCTGCCTGACTCACTCTCTCACCTCCCCCAGGTCTAGGCTCAGCTATCACTTTTTGGGAGGCTTCCTCTTGGCCATCCTATTTAAAATTGCAACCCCTTCCCCCAATATTCCCATTCCTTTTTCCTTGGTTTTTATTTCTGCTTAGGGCGTATCACCATCTGACATGTAATGTCATACATATATTTATTTATTTATTTATTTATTTATTTTTAAAGATTTTATTTATTTACTTGACAGAGAGAGATCACAAGTAGGCAGAGAGGCAGGCAGAGAGAGTGAGAGGGAAGCAGGCTCCCCGCCAAGCAGAGAGCCTGGCGCGGGACTCGATCCCAGGACCCTGAGATCATGACCTGAGCCGAAGGCAGCGGCTTAAACCACTGAGCCACCCAGGTGCCCCCATATATTTATTTTTTAACTTACTGTTTTCTCCTGTCTTCCACTAGAATTTAAAGCCTCGTGAGGGCTAGTGTTTCTGTTTTGTTCAGTGCATAGAAGAGTGCCTGGTACATAGCAGATCTCTCAATAAATATTTGTCAAATGAATGAAAAATAAGTGGGACCTTAAAAAAAGACATTGGCAAGATGGACAGGGAGGGAAGGAAAGAGTTTCGTTCTAGACCAAGGAACAAGGAAGTTTGAAGGCCATGAGTCCCATTCCAGGAAAAGAAGTTCTGTGATTCGGAAGCTTGTAAGGTAGGTAGAGGCCAGACTGGAGAGGACTTTGTAAGGCCTTACACTTTATTGTGAGGGGAATGGGACATCACAAATGATTTTAAACAAAGAGATAACATGATCATATTTTGTTTTTAAAAAAAATTTTGTTTTTACTTTGGAGAGGCGCTTGGGTGGCTCAGTTCGTTAAGCAACTGCTGTCGGCTCACGTCATGGTCTCAGGGTCCTGGAATAGAGCCCCCGCATCGGGCTCTCTGCTCAGTGGGGAGCCTGCTTCCCCTCTCTCTGCCTGCCTACTTGTGATCTCTGTCGGTCAAATAAATAAATAAAATCTTTTTTAAAAAAAGAAAGAAAAAGGACGGAGGATCCTCGGTTTTGTCAATAGATTGGATATGGAGCTTTCTGACTTGCTCAGCTGAAGAAACAGTGTTGTCATTTACCTAAATGGAGAGCCCTGGAGGTAAAGGAGGTGGGGATGAATGGGGTATAAAACAGTGCACTCAAAGAGTTATATCCGGTCATGCTTAGTTTCAGTGCCTACCAAACATCTAAGAAGAGATAACCTGTGGACAGGGGTATATCCAAATCTGAACTCAGGAAAGGCCCTGAGAGGAGCTAGTGCTGTAGAACTCACCTGCACCTGGAGAACATGTAGCAAAAGGAGATGGAGGCCCAAGACCAGTTTTTAAGAGGAAGAGGAGCCAGAACAGGACAGAATTCCCTCCTGCAACCCAGAATCCTCCTTTCCTTTCCTAAAATTCATCAATTCTTCGAACCCCCACCCCCCCACTCCATGGGGAGCCTGCTTCTCCCTCTCCCTTCCCCTGCTTGTACACATTCTGTCAAATAAATAAAATCTCTGAAATGCACCAATTCTTTTCCTCTTTTTTTTTAAGATTTTATTTATTTATTTGACAAAGAGAGAGAGATCACAAGTAGGCAGAGAGGCAGGCAGAGAGAGAGGGGGAAGCAGGCTCTCCACTGAGCAGACAGCCCAATGTGGGGCTCAATCCCAGAACCCTGAGATCATGACCTGAGCTGAAGGCAAAGGCTCAACCCAGTGAGCCACCCAGGCACCCCACCAATTCATTTCCTACGTTAGGATCTTGTCATTTCCTGTACCCTGTACTTGCGAATTTCTTTGCCCTAACTCTTCATCTTGCCTCCTTCTTAGTCTTTTTTTAAATTAAGTATTTTATTTAGCGTCTACTTATATACTGGGTTTTTGAGATCACTTATACTGTTTTTTCCCCAATCTCTTCAGCCACTTTTTAAAATACTTTATTCTTTTTTTTTTTTTTGTACGATTTTATTTATTTATTTGAGAGACTTAGAGATAGAGACAGCTGGAGTGGGGAGGAGGGGAGAAACAGGATCCCTGCTCAGCAGGGAGCCTGATGTAGGCCTGATCCCCGGACTCCTGGTATCATGACCTGACCCAAAGGCAGACATTTAACTGACTGAGCTACCCAGATGCCCCCTAAAATACTTTATTCTTTTTAGAACAGTTTTAGGTTCACAGCAAAATTGAAAGAGAGAGAGATTTCCCATGTAGTCTTTGTCCCCACACTCATAGCCGCCACCATTATCAATACTCCCCACCAGAGTAGTGCATTTGTTAAAACTGCTGAGCCTGTATTGACACATCCTAATCATCCCAAATCACAGTTCACCTTAAGGTTGACTCTTGGTGTGTATTCCACAGGTGTGGACAGATGCGTAATAACGTGCATCTGTCATTATACCATCATACAAAGTATTTTCACTTTTTTTTTTAAAAGATTGTATTTATTTATTTGACAGACAGAGATCACAAGTAGGCAGAGAGGCAAGCAGAGAGAGAGGAAGGGAAGCAGGCTCCCCGCTGAGCAGAGAGCCCGACGTGGGACTCGATCCCAGGACCTTGGGATCATGACCTGAGCCAAAGGCAGAGGCTTTAACCCACAGAGCCACCCAGGCGCCCCTATTTTCACTTTTTCATTGTCCTGAAAACCAACTGTGCTCTGCTTATTCAGCCTGGCCTCCACTTCTCATTCTTGAGGACCATTTTTGCCAACGCCTTCCATGACCACACCCCCATACCGCAGTCACTCCCTACCACAGTACTGTATTTCTACTCTCGATAGCACTCATCCCTCTCTAGAATTACCTTGTTTATTTTCTCTCTCTGGTTTATTTTCTCTCTCTGCCATTACATTCTAAGTTCCAGGGGTACCTGGGTGGCTCAGTGGGTTAAAGCCTCTGCCTTCGGCTCAGGTCATGATCCCAGGGTCCTGGGATCAAGCCCTGCATCGGGCTCTCTGCTCAGCGGGAAACCTGCTTCCTCCTCTCTCTCTGCCTACTTGTGATCTCTGTCCTCAAATAAATAAATAAAATCTAAAAAAAAAAAAAAAAAAAGACAGTTCCATGAGGACAGGAGTCTTATCTGACTTTTTCACTTCTCTGCTTCTATAATTTAGCACAGTTCCTGGAACATAAAATGCACTTTAAAAATATTGCCAGGGGCCCCTGGCTGGCTCAGTCAGAAGAGTGTGCAACTCTTGATCTTAGGGTCGTGAGTTCAAACCCCTTGTTGTGTGCTGAGATTACCTAAATAAATACAACCTTAAAAAAGAATGAGTGGCCATAGATCAGGAGGAAAACCAAGTGGCACTGAAACCAAGCAATTGTTCACTAACGTCAACTAATGACATCTGGTTTTTTTATAAAGATTTTTTTTAAGATTTTTTATTTATTATTTATTTGATGGGGATAGAGATCACAAGTAGGCAAAGAGGCAGGCAGAGAGAGAGAGTTGGGGAGAAGCAGGCTCCCCACCGACCAGAGAGCCTGACACAGGGCTCAATCCCAGGACCCTGAGATCACAACCTGAGCTGAAGGCAGAGAGGCTTAACCCACTGAGCCAGCCAGGCTCCCATGACATCTGGTTTGAGGCTTATATTTGGTAAGGTTTCAATTCACTTCAGGTTGTTGAACACAGTGCCACATAATCACGAGGGGTAAACTGCACCAAGAATGTTACAGAAAAGCAATCAAAAAAGTCCTGGGATCAAGCCCCACATCGGGCTCTCTGCTCAGTGGGGAGCATGCATCCCCCTCTCTCTGCCTGCATCTCTGCCTACTTGTGACCTCTCTCTGTCAAATAAATAAATAAAATCTTTAAAAAAAAAAAAGTCAATCAGCAACACTTTATGGGGTATTCTAAAGGGTTACACAAAATAATGTCAAACTATTAATAAAGATGAACTATCAGAGATCATTCTGGAGACTCGCTACATGAGGACTTCATTATTATTTATCTACATTGCACTGGTTAAAAATACCTTCACAGTTTGAAAGGCACTTTCCCTGGATGTTATCTCATCTGAGGCACTTCACAACCCTTAAGGAAGTTAATATCAAAATAAGTGAAGGGGCGCCTGGGTGGCTCAGTGGATTAAGCCGCTGCCTTCGGCTCAGGTCATGATCTCAGGGTCCTGGGATCGAGGCCTGCATCGGGCTCTCTGCTCTGCAGGGAGCCTGCTTCCTCCTCTCTCTCTGCCTGCCTCTCTGCCTACTTGTGATCTCTCTCTCTGTCAAATAAATAAATAAAATCTTTAAAAACAAAACAAAAAAACAAAACAAAATAAGTGAAGATCCAAAAATGATGAAGATGAGAATTGGCCTGGCAGCTTTGGAATGAAAGACTGGAAAATTGTTACCTCTTGTATCCATGAAATGATGACCAACCACACACACACACACACACACACACACACACACACACACACCACACTAACACAACTACCACCCTTAAGTCCCAAAGAAGAGATCAAACGGCCTCTTGGCTTAGCCTGGGGAAAGCCGACAAAGGGGGTCAGATTTGGACTGGAGTAAAAACCAAAGGTAAAAACCAAAGTGTGGTCAGGGTCAAAGGCAAATGAATGCCTGGTGGCTCTGGTTACCTCTCTGTTCCATTTCAAATGGGTGGGCAGAAAGCATTAAAGCCCAGCCGCCCTGGAAATTGTGCCTATTAGCTGAGCTAACATCAGGGTATCTTCCTCATTTCTGTGTAGCTCAGTAACTCCCAACTATGGCAGCGCATCAGAATCACCTGGAGAGGGGCGCCTGGGTGGCACAGTTGTTAAGCATCTGCCTTCAGCTCAGGTCATGATCTCAGGGTCCTGGAATCGAGCCCCACATCAGGCTCCCTGCTCAGCGGGAAGCCTGCGTCTTCCTCTCCTACTCCTCCTGCTTGTATTCCCTCTCTTGCTGTCTATCTCTTTTTAAATCTCCCAGGGTGATTCCAGTATGCAGCCAGAGTTGAGAATCACTGATAACCAGTCTGAGCCTGGGCAGAAAACAAAGTCAGGTATACTTACAACTTACTCAATTCATTTGCTCATACAATGGTAATTATTTTAACACTCAATAAAAATAATAATAGCTCAAATCTAATAAGTCCTTGGTGTATGCCACACTCTGTGCTAAGAGCTTCACTTGTCACCCAAGCCTCTCAACATCCTGAAGTAGTCACTATTGTATCCCTCATTCAGTGGATAAGAACACAGAGGATCAGGTCACAATGGAGCACGTGACAGTGCTGGGACCCAGAACTGCCAGAATTCAGAAGCAGGCTCTTAACCACCCACACTTAGCCCCTGAGATATCAATGACTTATAAAACCTTTTGGTTGAAAAGCCAAATTCAAAATAGTTTTCATGTCAAGACCACACCACGGTGATTCTTATGCTATACCCATTTTGTCTTTTTGCATAGCTTTGATTCAACAGATGGGGCTGGCTGGGGCTTAAGGGTTGGGGGAAGGACAGGAGCTCACTTCTATCTCTTCCAGGCCTCTTCTAACAGACAACGCTGTTGGCTTTAACCAGTGGGTTAAGTTTAAAAAAACAAAAGCAAAAAAACTTAGTCCCTTGACAGTTAGAAACATGTGTAAGGTTCTCTTGATTCATGCTCTTCATCTTCCCTGCAGAAAGTGAAATCAAGATTTAGTTCCTAAGGGGTGCCTGGGTGGCTCAGTGGGTTAAAGCCTCTGCCTTCGGCTCAGGTCATGATCCCAGAGTCCTGGGATAGAGCCCCACATCTGCCTCTCTGCTCAGCGAGGAGCCTGCTTCCCCCTCTCTCTCTGCCTGCCTCTCTGCCTACTTGTGATCTCTGTCTGTCAAATAAATAAATAAAATCTTTAAAAAAAAAAAAGATTTAGTTCTTAAAATCGGTCAGCAATGGGTGTTCATGCTTCTCTCCTCTCTGATACATCAAGGATGTGTACACAGAAACAAACACTTCCTGCCTTTTCTATGCTCATATTTTTGTTGATGACAATGGAGAACAAGACTTGAAAGGAAAAAAGTTAAAGACTGTGCCAACACAGCAAAATTATATCTAAAAATAAGTCTTTTTAAAAAGGGGAGGGAAATGGAGGAGGGAGGATGGGCTTTATTCTTCTCTTTAAAACTATCAGTGGGCTCTGTTACGAAAACCTGGTTCTTTGTATTCACCATTCTAAAAATGCTTTTTTGGTCTGGCATTTTTAGATTTTTATAGGAGTATGAAAAGTGCTATCAAAATAAGAATTGTTGCATTGTAGCATAAATGGAATTAAACTAATGCACTTTAGATCTCAGATGTACTGGTGAATGAGTCACGTGTCTCCATTCATTGCTTCTGTTGCCTGACAACAATTTCTCTAGATTCCAAGAAACTTTGAGAAAATAAATTCCACTGGAACACAGCAGAGAGATACATCTGCCAGGAATCTTTACATGCCCCATAAGTCCCCACATAAGCATTCTGAATACAGGAGAACTTAAAATGGAAGCCACGGCAGCCTTTGTTTTTTGCTCACCCAGACTGAATTTGGTTCCAGGTTGAGGACTCGGGCCAGCTGAGTAGGCCCTGGGATCCCTGGACTTGTGAGCTCCCAGTGGGTCATAGCAAACCCACATTCCATCCTGACTCCCTCCATTGGTCCTTACCAATCCGGTGTCTTTATATCTTTAATTGCGATAAGTCACTCTTCTGTCTGCCTGGGAGTCTGGCAGAACCTGCCCCTCTATCACAGAAGGCTAAGATCATATTCATGCGTCCATTCACTTCCTCAAGCAACAAATATTTTGGAATACCTACTGTATGATACACATGGTACCAGACCCGGTAGATCCAGTAGTAGGCAGGCCTGGTGAAATCTACACTCTAGAGAGGAAGGAAGACAGGTAAACAGGTAATAATTAAAGGGACGGAATGATTTCAGGTAGGGGTATATGATGAGAGCGACTGGGAAAAGACATGCTCATTTAGAGAGCGAGCTCAGGAAAGGCCTCACTAAAAAGATGATGTTTGTGCTGAGACCTGAACGACCAGAAGAGGCTGGTGATGAAGCTGAATGTCCCACAGGAGGAGAAGCAGGTGCAAAAGCCCCAGGATGGGAGTAAGCCTGGTAGATTTAAGGAGCAGAAGGCAGGCCAGGGCCCTGAGGGATAGTAAATGTGCAAAAGAGTAGTAGATGAGGTCAGAAAGGTAGGCAGGAGCCAAATCATGAGAGACCCTGTAGGTGATGGTAAGGAGCACGGGTTGTCCTTTCAGAGCAATGGGAGGCCCCGGCGGGGATTAACAAGTAGAGTGAACATGATCTGATTCGCATTTTTAAAAGGTCACTTTGTTGTATTTAGAATGGAGTCTAAGGGAACATAACTGAATGCCTATCATCATTCATTCATCTATTCAAATATTCAAAATATTTTTGTAGGGGCGCCTGGGTAGCTCAGTGGGTTAAAGCCTCTGCCTTCGGCTCAGGTCATGATCCCAGGGTCCTGGGATCGAGCCCCACATCGGGCTCTCTGCTCCACGGGGAGCCTGCTTCCTCCTCTCTCTCTGCCTGCCTCTCTGCCTAGTTGTGATTTCTCTCTGTCAAATAAATAAAATATTAAATATATATATATATATATATTTTTGTAGTGCCTAATTGCCAGGCAATGTACCAAGCACTGTGAAATCATGGTGAGAAAAACATAATTCCTGGGATCCCGGGGTGGCTCAGTCATTAAGCGTCTGCCTTCGGCTCAGGTCACAATCCCAGGGTCCTGGGATTAAGCCCTGCATCCAAGCTCCCTGCTCAGCAGGAGTCTGCTTCTCCCTCTCCCACTCCCCCTGCTTGTGTTCCCTCTCTGTCAGATAAGTAAATAAAGTCTTAAAAAAAAAAAAGAATAAACAAAAAATATAATTCCTCCCCTCAAGGAGCTTACAAGACAATTGGAGAGACGGAAGAGTATGTAGGCTTTTATTAGAGCTAAGAACTGTGCTGGGCGTAACCTCCATGTGAACTGGGTTCCTCCAGGAGCCCAGAAGAATTCCATCCATCCATCCATTTAGTAAATATTTATGTGCCAAGCTCTTAAGATACAATGGTGAAGTAAACAAACAAGGCACATATCCCCATGGTGTTTACAGATTAGTGGAGGAGACTTATCAATTAAACACCCTCACAGACCCATCATTACCCATTGAGATATAGGCTACGGCAGACAAGTAATGTGACTCAATAGGAGGGGAGCCTGATAGTGTCTGGGAGGACTCAGAAGCCCCGAAGGATGAGCTTCAGGTATGCATTTAAGTTGGGGGGGGGGAGGAGAGGAAGATTGTCAATTATACCTCAATAAAGCATGGGGAAAAAGAAAGGGAAGAGTACTGTGGGCCAGTCCTAGCTCCACAGGTCAGGAAAGACCTTCTGACATCAAAGCTGAGTCCTAAAGGATAAGTAGAAGTTAGCCAGATGAGGGGAACTGGAGGAGAAGGGAAGGCATTCCAGAACAAGGGAATGGTCTATGTAAAGGCATGGAGACAACAGAACATTGTGGATTCTGGAAAAAGCAACCTGTTCTATATGGCTGGTCTATAGAGTAGAAAGGCACAGCAAGGTCAAAGAGAATGGAGAAATAGGCAGAATTAGAATAATACTCTACTAATAATTCTTTTGAACTTCATTCTGAGAGCAGCAGGAAACTGTTAAAGGACTTGAAGCAGGAGAAAGACCAGGCCAGAAGTGTTAGAAACTTCTCCGAACACAAAGAGGAGGCAGTCTAAGCCCTCACAACCTGCCATACTTCATTAAACATAGCAGATCTAACTGAACTTTCTATGTTAAGGGAGGCACAGTTTTGCAAATGAGTTTGGCTACTCTATCGCTGTGTCTTCCACCATCCGCAGCCCAACGCAGAACCAGCAAGAGTCACGAATTCAGAAGACGTTTGCTTGTGGTGCTGAGCAACAACTTATCCACGCCTCCATAACTGGGCATACCAAGGATCCCAGTTGCACAGAGGCCAAGGCCCAGGACACCAGGGTGAGATTTCCAAAATGTGGCCTAGGTAGTCCTTCCTGCCTCAAACAGCTTCCCATGGTTACAAGAAAAAAAATCTAAACAATTTAGTGGGGCCACAGGGCCCTTGGGGATCACTCCATTCCACCAGCTGTCCCCCTGTCCAGAAGGCTCTTTCCCCAGACATCCCAGTGGTGGTGCCGTCTTATTGTTTGGGTCTCAAACTAAACGTCGCCTTCTAAATTTGGTCTCCCTGACAATGCCTTCTAAGGCAGCTGGATAGTCACGACCTATCCCATCATCCCACTGTATTTTCTTCAAAGCTTATGTTACCATCCAAAATTAGTTGTTTATCGCCTTGCTAATTGTTGGTCTTCTCCCTCTAGAATGTGGCTTGACAGCTTGGTTCTTGGCTGTCTTGTTTACTGTTTCATCCCCAGTACTCACAACAATGTCTGGCACACAGTAGGTACTGAAGAATGAATAGTCTTGGCCTATCTTTCCAACCTCACCCCAATCCATTCCTGAATTATTCCCTAAGCTTTGAAGGGATGGAGGTGCATGAACGTCTTCAGATCTGCTTTGCTAATAGAAGCCCCTATTGGTTCAACCTGGAACAGCTTTCCTCCTTTTCCAGCCGCCAGTCTCTTCGATCCCACACCGTTTTCTCCCTTTTCTTCCAGATTCTGAAATCCTCCCAGATTTTCAAACCTGATACACACATCTGTCAAGGCTCATCTCACTGTACTGCAATGAGATGTTTACCTGTCATCTACCCCACTGGCCCGTGTCTGTGAGCTCCTAAAAGCAGGCAGTCATTTACCTCCTTCTCCCTAGGACACAAGATAGTGATCAGCACACAGTAGGCACTTCCTCCATGTTTGTTAACTGATTAGGTAGAAAAACGTGGTTCAGGGGCGCCTGGGTGGCTCAGTGGGTTGAGCCTCTGCTTTCAGCTCAGGTCATGATCTCAGGGTCCTTGGATCGAGCCCTGCATCTGGCTCTGTGCTCAGCAGGGAGCCTGCTTCCCTTCCTCTCTTTCTGGCTGCCTCTCTGCCTACCTGTGATCTCTCCCTGTCAAATAAATAAATAAAATCTTTAAAAAAAAATCGTTTAAAAAAAAAAAAAAGCCTCTGCTTTCAGCTCTGGTCATGATCTCAGGGTCTTGGGATCCAGCCACATTAGGCTCTCTGCTCAGCAGGGAGCGTGCTTCCCCCCCAACCCCACCCCCGCCTGCCTCTCCACCTACTTGTGATTCCTGTCTGTCAAATAAATAAATAGAATATTGAAAGAAAGGAAGAGAGAAAGAAAGAAAGGAAGAAAAATGTGGTTCAGAGAAACATGAATTTGCCATGGTCATGTTTCTGGCCATGGTAGAAGGGGTTGTTGTAAATCTAGACCTAGAGTACAGAGGGCAGGTATGGGCCAAACCAGGAAAATAGCACCATATTAAATTCTGATCGTGCAGAGCAAAAGAGGGTGGGTTTGGCCGAAAAGACCCTGGTTCTCACCACCCATGTACTCCCACGTGGGCAGCAGCAGTTAATTCATGGGTGAGAAGTCCGGGAGAAGCTCACTATCAACTCTGGGAGGATCCTCCCAGGAGGCCTGGAGAAGTGCCAGCTGAAGTCTGCACAGCATTTCCACGTCTCCAAGCATGTCCTCGGACTTTACTGCACTAGAGTCAGGGGTGAAGGAAAGCAATTCTTTTCCTATCAATGAGACTCATAGAGATGCAGCAGCCTGCCCAAGTAGACACCATGAGGAGTGAGCTGCTCTGTTAGCAGTGCCTTTCTTTATCCTGCTATTCAGGAGGCCTTAACATGCTCGTCCAAGATTTAGTTGCAAAGCTCCTAGAAGCGTGTGTAATTATTGTTGTCTAAAATACAGAACAGCAGAATGTGTAATTAGATGCTTTTAATAAAGTCCTTGTGGATGATTATGAAGCCGATGCTGATGATGCTGAAGATGATGGCAATTTTTTTTTTTTAAAGATTTTATTTATTTATTTGACAGAGAGAGAGCACAAGTAGACAGAGAGGCAGGCAGAGAGAGAGAGGAAAGCAGGCTTGCTGCTGAGCAGAGAGCCTGACGCGGGACTCGATCCCAGGACCCTGAGATCATGACCCGAGCCGAAGGCAGCGGCTTAACCCACTGAGCCACCCAGGCGCCCATGATGGCAATTTTTGATAACGAGGACGATGAAGATGCTATCCTTGAAGACAAGGGCCAGGAGGGAACCCTTGTCTCGGAAAGGAGCCAGAGCCGGCCCCACAGGCAAAGGGCTGATCAGGAGGCAGCACTGCCTAGCATTTGATCTGAATTCTCATTATCACCGAGTCTGCATTACAGTAAACACTTCATGGTTATACTAGCAAATTCTTACAAACAGCACACTTTCGGACAGGTAATGTTCAAAGCTTATGTTACCATCCATATATATTAGCTCATTTATGTAACACCCCATAAGCTAGGAATTAACATCATCACTCCTGTTTTATAAAGAAACTAAGGCACATCAGGAAGCCCAATAATTTGACAAGGGTCACTGAGCCAGAAAGTGCCAGACCAGGATGCTGGACCCATGCAGTCTGAGTCGAGGGGCATCACACAGCTGTGGTAACCATGGAGACATGCTGCTCAGATTTCCCTTTGAGAGAACTGTTGGAGTGAACAGAGCTGATCCACCTTGAGACCCAGCACAGCATCCACACCAAGAGCATGCTTTCTCTGGGACGCTCTCAGCCCCTGACTGAGCTCAGCGGAAAGCCTACTTCTCCCTCTCCCATTCCCCCTGCTTGTATTCCCTCTCTCGCTGTCTCTGTCAAATAAATAAATAAATAAAATCTTAAAAAAAAAAAAAAGACCTGAGAAATGACAAGGAGTTAACTAGGCAAAAGAGAAGAAATTCTAAGAGGCACTATAGGGCTAGAACCTAGGCAAACATGTCCATGTTTAAACAGGTTTGATGGCTTACTGAGCATATGAGTCTGCCCACAACTGCAAAAAAATGATGAATGGTGTGTGTGTGTGTGTGTATGTAGCAGCAACTCACTGGTCAGGAGACAAGACCTCAACCAGTCAAGGAATGTTGGGAGGAAGGTTTCAAAAAGCAGACACTCAGGAACTCACTAGAGGAGAGAAGCTAGTTGATCACCCAACATTGGACTAGAAATACTGGCCAAGCACTCAATTCTCTGAGGGCAAGGAGATGGCAACGTCTCCATCTCCTTGGAGTGCATCGGCCCAGGACAATGCCACACACAAAGAGGAACCTCGGTTGTAGCCGGTCCCATGGATCCTTGTTTCCCATCCTAAAGCGGCCTTAGGCAATAGGAAGACACTCTAGATGATTCTGGCATCATCTCATGCCACCTCTTAGAAGTGCAGTTGGTTCAATGTGAGGTAAGGAGGCTAGGGGTCTTGAAAGCGACACAGAAAAAATAGGAAAGCCTGGCCTTTCCCTGAGTAGATCTGAATGATCAATCAACAGCAGTAGCAGCATTGCCCATCACAGACCTTCCACAATAGGTTGGTGATTGGGAGAGAGTGAGTATTGTTTTGATATTATTTTTTCTTATCGACAGCAACTGACAGCTTATTTTCTGCATCCTATAATTCTCGTTGGCCACGTTCTATTTTAGTATATGAGTATAAATAAAACTATTCAATGAGATAGTATCAAAAGGGCTCGAAGTGTGCCGAGAGGCACCACCATCTCATTAAACATGAATACCTTTAGCATGTAACTTGGGTTTTGGGGGGAAAGTGGGAGACAGCCATGGTGTGTGATTTTTAGGTATGTAGGTGAGGCGGCACCCACACATGCCGCCATATCCCTCTGAGCAGTAGAGACAGCTCCTCCCTCCTCCCAGGCTGGGAGGGATGGGCTAAGATGACCTGGCAGGGCTTCCGCAGTATTATCTTCCTTGAGGGCCAGCAAGCCCTCCATTCCCATATCCAGCTCCGGTGTGTGGGGAAGCAGCCGCCAGCAAATGGCCTAGGGAGTCAAGGCCCATGTCTGTGGTCCATGAGGCCTTGGCGTGGAAATGGACTGGAAACCCCCAACCTGGTAGCTGGGGCCCTAAGACAGGCGACCACAAAAAGCAGTAAGGACCAGAGGCCTGCGTGTCCTGCCCGTGGAAGAAATGTCACTACCTCCCTCAGGGACAGGGGGAGGAGGGGCTGTCACTGTGTGGGTGAACACCCACTGGTCTTCTCAGCCAATTTGGGAATCAGGGTAAAAATAACACTAGCCGCATCATTTTCCAAAATTAAGGGCGATGCTATAGCAAATGTATGCAGATGTATACAGACACAGATGGGAACAAGTGTATTTAATTGTAAATGAGTCAGAACAGAGCAAATGAGATTTCCCTTATATTTGGGTTCCAAAAATTACAGAGAAAATGTGCCTGAGGCAGAAACAAACCCCCCAAAAAAATCCAACCCCCAAAAAACACACACACAAAAAACAGGGGTAGGTTATTGCAGCAAGAACCACATGGGAAAGAACCTTTGGCATCCAGAAAGTTAGGGTGCTTTTGTCCCCTCTGGGTTTATGAGAAAGTGTCCTGACGCCTGAGAGCTTGATCCCCGAGGCCCTAAAGTGGCCACGGTGCACACAGACGGACACAGGCAAAGACAGCAGGCGCATGAGGGCGTTGGCCTTGTCTAGCCCTTAGGCACCACAGAATTAAGAAAGGAAGGGAGGGCTATATTGGACTGTCCCCAAGAAGGGAGCCAAAGGCTAGCTTTGGGGACCTCAGAGAAACGAACCCAGGGCAGAGAAAAAGAGAGAGGGAGAAAAATCACTCTGCGTGGTTCCCTGTGACCAGAGAGAAAGGAATGACAACAGAATCCTTCTTGTCTGGAAAGCATCATTTCTCCTCAATAGCTTTAAGGAAGGCACCTAGTAGAGTGCCAGGCTCTTGGGAGATGTTCAGCAAATACTAGAAGGAAAAGAAAGAGAAAGGATGGAAGGAAGGAAGAAGCTGTCATCCTGCATGTCCCTTCTGTTCTGCGGACTGAAGTGGTGCTGGAGTGCAAACATGCAGAAGCAGAAGGGCACGTTTGCCCAAGGAAAGGGGGGCACCCTTAGGGCCTCACGCCTTGGGGGGGAGGGTGGGAAAGCGAGGCATACCCATCCTGCCAGGCCTCCTCCCCCTGCAAGCTCATCCCCTCCCAGGCAGCAGCATGGAATTCATACCTACCCCCTGTGCCTGAATAATTGTAATTTGCTCCTCAGAGAACTGAAAAACACGGGTTTCACCACAGCAGGTGAGCAGTCCCAACTGGCAAATCGGAAAGCTTTGTTTCTCTCACTGCTGCTGCTGCGGAGCTCAGCACAAGGCAAGGATCAAAGAAGTAAATGCCTGCAAGCAGAAGAGCACGTGAATGAATGCATGTGTGAATGAATGAACACAACAAAGACTTTCCCCACCCAAATCCACCTCTGGTTTGAGCCCTTACCTCTCCCTCCTCAGGCCTGTTTCCTCTGTTCACTGATGGTTCTCCACATCCCCCCACCCACCCCCACCCCATCCCCCAGCCCCATGAGTAGCAAACCCAGCCTTTTTCCTCACTCCAGCTCCCCTGGCAGGAGGGTTCTGGGAAGGCCGGAAGCACAAAGGCTCCTCTGGGGAAAAGGGCAAGGGGAGCTTCCAGCCCGGCCACCCCTGCCTTCTCAGTCCATTTCAGCGGTTTTGCAGTCCTCACCTTATCTCCCCCCACCGAAAGCCCAGAGGGCTGGATTGGCCTTGCTAACATTTGACCCAAGCCCCTCCTCCCTCGCTCTCCCTGCTCCACTCGCACTCCTGCCCCACCTGGGGATTTCATCGGGAAGAAAGCCCATGCTGTGTGCCTGGCGATCTGCAGGTCCGCTCCAGGGAGGGATCCTTGTGTTCGGGAGTGCCACACGCCCAGGAGAGCCTGTGCCTCAGTCTGCAGGTCCTCTGAACCACCCCTGTGGGTGCCCACCCAGCTCGTTGCCAGTGGATACCAACACGAGAGAGGAAAAGGAAGAAACACAGCACAGCGAGCAGCCCAGCGTCGTCACTGCAGCTCCGGGCTGCCACATGCCAGCCTGGTGCAACTTTAAAAGGAGTGAAGGAGAGTCGAACCCCTGGCAGCTAGCGTAGGACCCCATGTGCCATGCACAGGCCTTATCTGGGCACCTGTTTCCTGCAGAAGCTCTGTCTCAAGCTCCAGCCCTATCCTGCCACCTCCCTCCCCCTTGCCCTGCCCTTTGCCTTCTGTGTCTGATGCTGCAGGATGTGTCCCACTTTTCTAGCTCCTCCACCTTCCAGCCTCGTGTTATTTCTCCCACCCCCACCCCCCTGCTTCCTTGCCTGGTCCATTTGCTCAACCCTTTACAGTTTGTGACACTCTTCCAGATACATCAGACATAGGAGGAATATAGTGGCATGTGTGACAAAGCCAGGACTGGAAGAGGCAGGTTTTGAAAAGGTGGAGAAAAGAGACAGGGACCGTGTTAGCATGACAAGCACCCCAGCCATGCTGTATGCAGGAGAAGCATCGTGTATAGACACCCCATCTTCACAGTGGGCTGTGGAAAAGCAGGCCCCATCGTTCATGGCCTCCAAGCAAGACCTGAAGACTGACATCTATGCTTCTGTTTTGTGAGATGTCTGTTCTGGTTTGGGAGTGGCAACAGGGGATTCAAGTGCAAGTACTTTATCTGGGAGGGAACTACAGAAAACATGCACAGGGGAGAGAGAAAATGAGACAGAGAAGGGAAGGAAGCCACAAGACAGTGTGCTGGAAGGTAGTAAGTTACTACACAGACAACTGGAGCTCAGATCTGCTGGGAACTCCAGCGGACAATGTGGAAGGCGCCTCCAGGTTGGGCCTGCTTACGGGGGTGAGCCCCAAGGTGGGCTACACGTATGCTTCTGTCATTGCTCAAAAGCTGAGAGCTGCTTCCAGAGGTGACCCATGAACGCCCTGGCACTTTGCACTTCTGTGCAGAGGCCAAGTGTGTTCCTGGGCCAGAACAAAGTCCTCAAGCAGGGTCCCAGGTGTTGCTGTGAGCAGTCTCTGGCATAGACAGAGCACCGAGAAAGGACTGGAACAGGGCAACAGCCTCGTGGGCTCCAAACCTCAGGAGCCTTCCTTCCCATCAACAGCCTGGACCCTGAGCCAGCCTGAGTGGGTCCCTCTAGCCCTTGCAATTAAACAGCCTCTCTCTGTCCCTCATCACTCCCAGTAGTGAGGCTAGGTAGTACGAAGGCCCTCCACTCTGCCTCTGCTCCCTTGTCCCTGTGGCCTGAAAAGGCCTCTCTTCCCCACTTCAAAATGTCTTTGGCTCCATCCACTCTTTTTCCTTTGCTCTGGGCTTGGAATATTGTCCTTCCACTTGAGCTTTTGTACACACACGCGCACACATACACACATACACATCCTCTGTTCTTCTTGAATGATGGGCAGAAGTTATGAAGACAGTGTTCTAGGCAGGGGAAGCAGCTAGAGGCTGCACATAAACTGGGCCTACAGGTGCCCCACCCAGTGGCTTCCCATCCCCCACGATACAGAGTCCACATTCCTGAGCCCGAAATTTAATACCTTAATCCAATTCACCACACTTTTTAGCCTCATCTACTTCAGGCTTTCCCTATGCGTCTCACGAATCAACATTTATTTATTTTTAAGATTTTATTTATCTATTTGACACATAGAGACACAGCAAGAGAGGGAACACAGGCAGGAGGAGTGGGAAAGGGAGAACTGAGCAGGGAGTCTGATGCGGGGCCTAGCATCATGACCTGAGCCTGAGGCAGATGCTTAACTGAGCCACCCAGGCGTGCCACAAATCAACATTTATCAAGGTCTTTACTATGTACCAGATGCACCAGGCACTGGGGAGGAGCAGTGCCTAAGATAGACACAGTTACACAGTCCCTGTCCTCACAGAGTTTACAGCTCATTAAGGATGGAGAAGACAGAAATGAGGAGGAGATCATAAGACGGTTGCCCTTCTCTGAACCTAAAAAGCTCAGGGCAAGAGCCCAGACCACCTGTCTTCCTGGGCTCTGTACCTCTCCACATCTGTATCCAGCCTCCAATAATTCCTGCCTTCCCAGAGTCACACCTGGCCTCATTCCTTCCCACACTGCGCCGGAGTCAAGTCTATGTGACCAACAGAGCAGAAGTGCAGTGCCTGTCTGGCTCAGTCAGAAGAGCATGCGACTCTTGTTCTCAGGGTTGTGAGTTTGAACCCCAGGATGGATGTAGAGATCGTTTAAAAATAAAATCCTAGGGTGCCTGGGTGGCTCAGTGGGTTAAAGCCGCTGCCTTTGGCTCAGGTCATGATCTCAGGGTCCTGGGATCGAGTCCCGCATCGGGCTCTCTGATCTGCAGGGAGCCTGCTTCCCTCTCTCTCTCTCTCTGCCTGCCTCTCTGCCTACTTGTGATCTCTGTCAAATAAATAAATAAAATCTTTAAAAAATAAATAAATAAATAAAAATAAAAATAAAATCCTAAACAAACAAACAAAAACCCAGCAGAAATAATGGTTTGTTTTTTCTGATATTTGGGCATAAACGACTCTGTAGCTGCTGTGTGGGGCTTGCTCTCTTTCAAATCATTTGCTCTGAAATTTAATTGTCATATCACATAATCTTTCCAGAGAAACTGAGACTTCAGCAAACAGCTACAACAGTAGCTAATCCTCTGGCTCCAGTCAAGCCTCAAGTGACACAGGCCCCCGAGAGACAGAAGCACCCCACTAAGCTGCTCCCTGATTTCTGACCCTCAGAACCTGTGTAAGATAATAAATCTTTTTAGGCCACTATATTCAGGGGTAATTTGTTACACAGCAATAAATAACTACCACCTTTTGTGTTTTCACTTTCCCCTTGATATCCAGGACATTTCTGCTTGTCCCATGTGGTTCCCATTGTCCACCTGCTCACCAGCATCTCCTGGTGGGCCCAACAGAGAACATTACAACAGGATCTCAAAGGTGATTTCAGTCTCATGGTTGGCTAGAACCCTTCACACTTTTCTTTCCCTTAGTAGTTTCCCCCATAATTTATGCTCCCTTATATAATTCAAGAGGGAAAAGGAAAGAAGTCCTATGTTTCTGATTCTTTCCACTCACTTCTTCCCTGTGGCCTTGTGAGAGTGATTTGCTGTGAGAGGTCCCTGTCTAAGAGGTCCCTGAGAGGCCCCTTAAAGCTTCTACTTTCTCTGTGAACAAAAGAAGTGAGCTTGCAAGAGTAAACGGAACTTGGACCTCAAGAAAAGTTGGATTTGGATTTTTTTTTTAAAGATTTTATTTTTTGGGCGCCTGGGTGGCTCAGTGGGTTAAGCCGCTGCCTTCGGCTCAGGTCATGATCTCAGGGTCCTGGGATCGAGTCCCGCATCGGGCTCTCTGCTCGGCAGGGAGCCTGCTTCCTCCTCTCTCTCTGCCTGCCTCTCTGCCTGCTTGTGATCTTTCTCTGTCAAATAAATAAATAAAATCTTTAAAAAAAACAAGATTTTATTTATTTATTTGATGGAGAGAGAAATCACAACTAGGCAGAGAGGCAGGCAGAGAGGGCAGGAAGCAGGCTTCCCGTGAGCAGAGAGCCGATGTGGGGCTCGATTCCAGGACCCTGAGATCATGACCCGAGCCGAAGGCAGAGGCTTAACCCACTGAGCCACCCAGGCACCCCGGAGTTGGATTTTAAATGTGGAATCTGTGTTCTCTGAGTGAGTTCCAAACCTGGAAGTTTCCTCACCCTCCTCTGATTCAGTCTGTCTGCCTCACTGGACTGCTCTTTCCAACAGAGATATGCAAACACTCCCCTAGATGGTTTCCTTGCAGGGCATGCAGGAAGTACACACTCAAACACAGAATTCTCTTAAAGCTGTAGCATAGGGTGTGGACACACTTAGAACTGAATCATAGGGCTGGCTTCCCCTATCAGCAGAGGATTCAAGCTCCAGAGTTAGTTTTCCCCTTTTGTTTTCATTTTCTTTGAGAAGTGGCTCTGGAAATTCCCACAGGTCATTAAACCACCTGCCTGGCCAGGCCACCACCCGAAGATTTGGCAGTGAGGAACCATTTCCCTAGGCTTTGTAATAATCCAGAAAGGGACACAAGACAGAAAAGACCAAAGCTCCTCCTGTCTCCAAAAGATGGGCTCTATTCTATGTCCTCTTCCCTTGAATCGAGGCAGACTGGTGACCTCTCTGACTGTGGAGTAGGTAGAAATAATGCTATGTGACTCCCAATGCCATCTCACAAAATGTCATAAAGTTCCTGCCTTGTTGGCTGGGACACTCCCTGCCAGAACCATGAGTCACATGGAATAAGTCCCAGAGCCCAGAGGCCACCATGCTGGGAGGAAGCCCAAGCCATATGGAGAGACCATGGATGAATGTTCTGCTCACAAGTCCCAACTGAGCTCCGTTTCAGGTCATCCCAGCTGAGCCCCAGATACCACAGACCAGAAACTACCCATTCCCACGGTGCCTTGTCCACATTACTGACCCACAGAATCTGTGAGCATGACAAATTGGCTGTTTGGGCTTGTTTTTTGTTTGTTTGCTTGTTTTGTTTTTTAATTTTTTTAAAAATAAAGATTATTTATTTATTTATTTGACAGAGAGAGATCACAAGTAGGCAGAGAGGCAGGCAGAGAGAGAGGAGGAAGCAGGCTCCCCGCGGAGCAGAGAGCCCAATGTGGGGCTCGATCCCAGGACCCTGAGATCATGACCTGAGCCGAAGGCAGCGGCTTAATCCACTGAGCCACCCAGGCGCCCCTTGTTTTGTTTTTTTAATGCCACTAAATTTGGGATTGTTACACAGCAACAGAAAACCATGAACAGTCTTAGTATTCCTGTTGGACAGATGTGGAAACTGAGACTCGGAGAGATTAAGCTTTAAGGCTAGTAAGAGGCAGGACAATGTGAACTCAGGTTTCCGACTATAGAGATGGCTATTTTCCCAAAAGGGATGCAATCAGGCATGGGATGTCAGGACCAGCTGGACTATGGGATTGGGGAGAATCATACGGTTGTACTTTTCCTTAATTGAATCTCACTGCAAATCATGTACTCACCTTTCCCTCTCAGGGCAGATAGGCCCACATACTTGGACAACTGGACACACTTGGCAAAGATTAACCTAGCTTCTCGGACTGGTTATTACCCAACGCTGAGAGAGGGAAGCTGGAGCAAGATTCCTGGGTCTGGAGGTCTGATCTCCAGCAGGTCAGGCCTGTGTACTGGTGCCAGCTTGACCCATTTTTCAGGCAGATCCTGACCTCCAGGAGACGCTCTGAGCTAGCACCTCTCTGAGGACCAATCAAAAGCCCTTTGAAGATTGGCCTATAAAAACTGAGGTGGAGGTGAGGCAGGTTTGGCCCTTTGTCTCCTGTGGAGAGGGGATATGGGATCTGGTCTCTCTTCTCCCTTCCCTGTTCACAATGGTGCTGAGGGTTCATTTCGTTCATTTTTAAAGTCTCTGGAGGGTGTCAGGTTCCAGGTGCTATAATAAGTGTGAAATTTAACTACTTTTTCATCAAGGCAAAAAACCCAGGCTCAGAGCTTCAAGCGCTAGGAATCTGCTTATAAAAGGTAGGAACCCTATTGTCAACTTTAAATAAATTGCAACTGAAGCATGATCAAGCATTGAATTATCACAGCAAGTCCTCCCTGGAGCTCTCACTCTTTGCAAGGGACAAGCAATAAGAAGTCAGTCAAGGAAAGAGGCCAGACAGAAGCCACCATCCTGCTACCTCTCGTGGCTGGGGGCTTCCAATGGCCCATCCTTTCTTCCAGAATGTACTGTTCTCCCTAGAGAGACTCACCACGTCACTGTGTGGACCTCCAGCACCCTCCCCACATCCTCCCAGCAGCCCCCTCCCTGTGCAATAATTTCTAGTGAGTGCTGGAGGCCGAGGTTTCCAGAGGTATAGCCCTGGCCATTAACCTTTAAAGAGCAAAATGCCAATAGTGCTGCGTCAGAGGGAGCACACTTTCTATTTACAGCTGCTTTTTCAGATCACAAGGCACCAGGCAAACAGAGAATTTTGCTTTAATAACAAGGAGGTGCTTAGAATTAATGCAGGGGAGAAAAAGCCACGAAGGGATCTGAGCAAGCCATGGAGAATCCAGGTCAAACAGTGGAGCCGTTGGGCAGCATACTTGCAAGAAGTTTCTGGGGCCAAAGCTGCGGGGAGCTGCTTTGGTCAGTTCTGCAAAAAAGGGAAGCACTTCCTGAGCTCATTCAAGATATTTTACATACATTACATATTTCCTAATTTCAAAGTTGTAAGGTCCCATTTTATGAAGTAAACTGAGGTTCAGAGAAAAGGAATTAATCAACTGAGCTTACTTGCCCCAAGTGACAATCACACGGCTAGTGTGAGAGGAACCTGGAATTCAGAACCAGATTTGTTTGCTCAGCATCCTTTCTTATACCTGCTGCTGGAGAGAAGTATGTATCGTCCTTGTCCTGGCAGTGTGTTACTCCCGCCCTCCCCAAAATGAAAAACGAATAAAAGTTATTCTTAACCAATGTTTATAAAATGACCTGAATGATGGGCACCTGGGTGGCTCAGTTGGTTAAGCGTCTGCCTTCGGCTCAGGTCATGATCTCAGGGTCATGGGATCAAGGCCCGCGTCAGGCTCCCTGCTTGGTGGGGAGCCTGCTTCTCACTCTCCTTCTGTCACTCCCCCTTCTCTCACTCTCTCTTTCTCTGTCAAATAGATACAAATCTTATTTTTTTTTTAAAAAAAGAATGACCTGAACAAAAGGAGATTATTATCCCTCGCAAAGGTCCCAGAAGACACTCCAAACATTGATTATTGTACTCAGAATGTAAAATCAATGTGGTAGAAGCACCCACCATTCCCAAACCCAGCTCCGAGTCTTCCTAGTCTCCCTCATACCCAAGCCTAGACGGCAGCCCCTCCACAGTGCTTCCCAAGTAACTACAATTCTTTCTCTTCTTTGAATGCACTGAAAGATGACTCCCAATACCGATCTCCCGAGAGTGGTGGAACACCAACGCCTACCATTTTGCCCACCCTGACGAAGCTCAGCACCTCAGGCGGGGTCAGGAGGTCAGCCACACAGGCCTCCACGGCCACATCTATCACCTTGGCATCGGAAAGCTCTGCCATTTGGGGGCCAGACTTGGGGCAGGGGACTCTCAGGGTCCAGGTGCTCTAGTGTTTCCCTCAGAGGTACAGCCAACAAGAGAGATTCAGGTCTACACAGTTCGGATGACCCCTGACTTTAGGTTTCTTGAGGGCAGCCTCTTCTCTCCCACCCACTCTAGGACAGTCCCCTCCATGAGCTTGGGTTTGGGGGAAAAAACAAAATAACACAAAATGAAACTTGTTGTTTGTTGAGTATAAATGATGATTTCTCGTTCACTCTGGTACCACTAAAGTCAGCTTTAGGTGGAACTAGGTGAGCACATACAAAATGCCCCTACCTGAACCCACCCACATAGAAATATACAAACACCACACATGGTCGGGGGTGGCGGGGAGTGGCGCGGGGGTGTGTGTGTGAACCTTCCACACCTGGTGTTACAACTTTCTACCCCATTTCAGATAACCCTCCCTCCACCACTTCACAACAGCCCCAAGGCTGCAACTTTTCCAACATCCACTTCCACAAGCAATCTTCCGGTCTTTTTCCAATCAAAGACGATCCCACGACCTGAGATCACGACCTGAGCCGAAATCAAGAGTTGGAGGCTTAATCAACTAAGCCACCCAGGCGCCCCAGGTTCCTATCTTTTTTTTAATGTGTCACTGCTGAAATTTTCACTGCCCACTAGTTTCACTGATTTTGCCTTATAACCTCATAACAGAACTGGCCATACTTAGGTACATCTTTCCTCTGCCTCAGCCCCTAACTAGAGAGAAAGAAAACACCAGAAGGGTAGGGAGGTTTTTTGTTTGTTTTTTTAAGATTTTATTTATTTATTTGACAGACAGAGATCACAAGTAGGCAGAGAAGCAGGCAGAGAGAGGGGGAAGCAGGATCCCTGCTGAGCAGAGAGCCTGATGCGGGGCTCGATCCCAGGACCCTGAGACCATGACCTGAGCTGAAGGCAGAGGCTTAACCCACTGAGCCACCCAGGTGCCCCTAGGGAGGGTTTTTTAATGCCTATTTTATTGATTTATTTTTTGTTCCTGTTGTAATCCCCAAAGCCAAACCTCTCAAGACAGTACATGAAATAGATGCTCCTGAAATGTGTGTTCCTCAATTTATTCCTCCCTAGCCTCTTTCAGAAGATCGTCCATTGGCATTCTATCAAACTGAGCTTGGAAACAGGGGTGGCCAAAAGAGCTCCAGAGAAATGTCCTGGTAAGGTCTTCGTCAGCAGCTTTACTCCCTCCCCCCCCCCCCCAGGCTTCCAGGAGGCCCACTACGGGGGACCATTAACTTTCATCTGAGTGGAAGGGAGTCAACCTCCCTCCACCAAAGCCCCCAACAGTGATGAGGCCCTGGGCTTGGAGGAAGGGCAGGCACAGGGCCCTGGAGGTGGTGCGGGCAGACGGTCCCCTACATGGGCCCTGCAGCCCCCAACGGATGCTGCAGGAGCTGGTCAGCAAGGAGGCCCCATGTGAGATATATTAACATCACAAAATTTAATGGACCAGAAAGGGAAAAAATTAACATAAATTACCTTCGGCTGAAATCCTGCCTTCCTCGGCAGCTCAAGAAAAAGTTCAATGCTGTGCCACAGGAAAACCAGGCCTTGAGAAGCAGAAGCCTTAACAGGCTGAAATATCACCTCCGACCCTCCCTTGAAAACTGTAACTCCCTGATCATCCAGGCCTACGAACAAATTATGCGGGGCAAATGGCGCAGAGACTGGTTTCATTTATGTTGCTTCCTGGTTAGTGCTCTGTGCAGTGTGGGCTTTATGTAGCCTTTACTGGGGGTGCAATGCTTTCCTGGGAGAGTTGGTTAATTCTGCGTGAACATGGGGGCTGGGCCTCTTTACCTCTTGGTACTGAAAGAGCCATGTTTAGGAGGAAGGACTCTGTGGATCTAAAGGATACAGCTCCCCACCAGTCCCCAGCCCCCTCTGCCCACCTCCAATAGTGAGGTTTAGCAGGACAGCTATATTTCTGTATATAAGTAGTCTCGTATTTCTGGGCAAGGGGCTGGGGGAAAGAAAGAGGACACATGAGCCGGTGTTGATGGAAAGTGGGTATACACAGCAAGGCAGCAAACAGGCACTAGAGAAGAAAGGCTGGACAGCAGTGGAGAGATGCCTAGTAGCAAGAATAACCAAGGGCCTTTCCATAACAGTGATGCCCGAGACAGGTTTTTAAGTGAATGGCTGTGTGATGTGTGGCCCCTTCTGTCTCACTCAAGCCTTCAGGAGATCTACCACGTATAGCCTTGAATTAGGGATGCTTTGGAGAGTGAAGAGATATTGGCAGCAGGAGAGGAGAAAGGGGTAAGGTGCCTAGTAGGTCAAGAATTCAGCAGACACAGGTAATAAGGGCAAATACTTTTATAGAACTAGTGGAGTGGCAGATACAGTTCTCAGGACTTTATGTCCATATCTTATTAGTAACTAACTTAATGTTCATATTCAACCCTATGAAAGAGGAGCTCTGAGTATCCCCATTTCATATAGAGGAAAAACGAGGCACAGAGAAGTTAAATGACTTTTCCAACGTCATACAATCAGTTGGCAGCAGAGCTGGACTATGAACCCAGGCTCCAAAGCAACTCCCTTAAACACTACCCACTACCGGCCCTCAAGAATTCACAAAGACAGGGCAACCCTCTTGGGTCCCCTCCCTCTTTGGGAAGTTTCAATAAACTTTACTATCACTCAATAAACTTTGCTTTGCTGCCCACCAAAAAAAAAAAAAAAAAAAAAAAAAAGGAAAAAAAGAAAAGAAAAAAGAATTCCCAAAGACATACAGTTGAAGACACGAGGTTTCCTACTATACTTAGGGGTGGAGGGCAGCATAAGGTGAAACCTTGTAGCTAAACACGGAGGGAAGGATAACCACAGGAGGCTGGGAGACTTGGATAAGTCTGACAGTTGGGCTACATTTAAATTAGGAAGGGAGGGCCAGGGATTGCCCCAAGTCCTTTCCTGCATTAAGGGTCTGTGAGGGGGCGCCTGGCTGGACATAGAGATCACTTTAAAAGACAAAGGGGTCTGTGAGACTAAGACAGGGATCCTGCCCTGCAGGAGGCTGTGGTGTCCCTATGGAGGGGACACATACGTGGAACAAGTAAAATAGCGCTCTATGGAACAGTCAGAGATCATACAATACAGCAAAGGATTCTGAGACTTTGTCAAAATGATGGTCACTGGATAAAAAGCTTTAGGGAAAGAAAAAACCAGAGAGACTTCATGGAGGAGGCAATTTCCTATAGGGAGGGATCACAAGGCTCTGGAGTCTTATTTTAAGGATTTCTCAGTCCAAACTTGTTACTTTCTCTCCTTTCTTTCTCTCCTATCTCTTCTTTCTTCCTTCCCTCTTTCCTTCCTTTTTTCCTTCCATCCTTTTTCTTTCTTCTCTCTCTCCTTCCTCCCTTCCTTTTTCTTTTTCTTTCTTTCCTTCTTTCTTTGAAAGATTTTATTTTTGAAGTTATCTCTGTACCCAACATGAGGCTTGAACTCACAACCCCAAGATCAAGAGTCATATACACTACCAACTGAGCTGGCCAGGTACCCAAACCCCTTTCTTCAACTTGTACCACACTATTTCTTCCTATCCTCCAGACTTCTTCCTATCAAATCAGTGAAACACAGGGAGTGCCTTGTGAAGAGGTCAAAGAAGGATGGTCAATGGCTGGGACCTACAAAGATTCTGGTTCCCAAAAATGGTCTACAGGCTGAATCTGACTGGAAATTTGGGCTTCAAATCTCAAGTCATCTTTGCTTAATTTTTGTTTTATAACTGAGGTATAATTCACATAGCATACTACTATGTTAAAAGTACAATTCAGGGATACCTGGGTCGCTTAGTCAGTTGAGTGTCTGCCTTCAGCTCAGGTCATGATCCCAGGGTCTTGGGATCAAATCCTGCATTGAGCAGGGAGCCTGCTTCTCCCTCTGCCTGCAGCTCTCCCTGTTTTTGCTCTCTCTAACATATAAATAAAAATATTTAAAAAAATAAAAATACAAAATAAAGTGTACAATTCAATACTTTTTAATACAGTCACCAAGTTGAACAACCATCATCACAATCTCACACTAGAACATTTTCATCACCCCAGAAAGAAATCTGTATTCATTAGCAGTCACTCCTCACTTCCCACTAACCCCAGTCCTAGTTACCATTAATCTACCTTATGTCTCTATGGATTTGCATTTTCTGGATATTTCATGTCAAGGGAATTATATAATGTGTGCTCTTATCACTGGCTTCTTTCACTTAGCATAATATTTCCAAGGTTCATCTATACTGTAGCATGAATTAGTAATTTATTCCTCTTAGTGTCTGGCTCTAAGAGCTTCTGCTTCAGGTAAACTGATCTGAATTTTGTATTCATCTGTCTCTCTAGTTTTCAGGGTGGCAGTTTGTTCTGTGATCTTGGTGTCCATTGAATCTAAGAAAAGTTGTTGATTTTCAGTTTGTCCAGTGTTTCTTTGTTGTGAGGCAGCTGGGACTTTGCTAAAAATTGAGTTGAATCCATAGATTATTTAGGAGAATAATGTCATCTTAAAATATTGAGTCATCCATGAACATGGGATATCTTTCCTCTTATTTAGGTTTTCTTTATTTCTTTCAACAATATTTCGTATTCTTCACTGTACGTTTGCTTAACTTTTGTCCTTCCCTGGCTCAGCTGCTAAGAGCTGAAGAGTTAAGATGTGAGAGGGAGTAGTGGAGGTTGTCACAATTTCTCAACCAGGAGCAAGACCAAGACTCCTCTAGAATGACCCCGGCTGGATGCTAGGCAGTTTCCAAGTGCCTTCATGCTGAAGTGCTAGGCACAGCTGTTGGTCAACATGCATCTGGCACTGTCCCACTCACTGACTCTCGATGCTAAGATGGGAAATCTCTCAAGCTCATTATATTCCAGGAAAAGCATCTTATTCTTTGGCCAGTCTTAGAACAGCAACCCTACTGACAATGAAGTCCAGCTCCCAGTTCCTCTCTATCCTTGGAATTTCTCCTGCCAGGAAGGACAAGGTACCTTCTCTAGGAATGTCATAGGCAGAGAAGATAAGAACCATGTAAATTGTATCTCCACGCTCTTCTCTAATCATATCAAAGTCTTTTTCAAGGAGTCTTCCGGCCTAAGTGGAGTTTGATAATGACAAATTATTTCTAGCAGAAATGCTGACTGTAGGAAAGCAGGTTAGAGAAAATTTGATTCATATTAAAGCCATGGTCAGATCATCATGAACCTTCAAGGTATTTATTTTTCCATCAGCTCCTCCCTGGTCCCCCCACCACCCTTCTTGGCCTCGCTGAGCTGGAGCCTCGCCTAATACAAATAACAGCATTAAAATAAAATCATGTGAAAGCTCAGGGGAACACGCCTGAGTAATGGGGAAGATAATAAGCTTGGACAACCACTTCGGCCCTCTCCTCTTACTCCCTCCAGGCAGGCAAAAGTTCACAACTGATTTGGGATCCCTTCTAACAGTAAACAGGAGGGAAACTAGAGCGTAAGTGGTTTAAGAAAAAAATTGTAGTAATGGACCAGATTGCTATCACTCCACTGATACTCAGTCCCTGCATCTCTGAAGTAATTTCCACTTTCTAAGTTATAATGGGTGGGAGGGAGTTGTGGGTGTTGAACAGAGATAAAGAGATGAGAAATAAACAAACCCATAGGTGGTTTTGTTCATTTATTCACTTATTTGTCAAACATCAGGAGGGCTGACTGTCCCAGGCACAGGGTAGGCTGCAGGAGATGCAGAGATGAAAGAGGTGGGGAAAACCATCCCTGGCCCCAGCTACTCCAAGCACAAGTGGGGAGATAGATGTGTAGTTGGAGAGGCCATACATACCATATTGGCTGCTTCTAAGAATCTGCAGCTTGACTCTTTCCCTCAGTTTGGGTTGGGACCAGGAAGGCGGAGAGGGGTCATCTCACCTCTGCTTCTAGGAGTTGGAAATTAGAGCTGCTAATTCATCATTTAAGAAAGAACCAAACAACAGAAAAAAGAAAGAAGGTGGAAAGGAGAGAGGAGCAGGGAGGGCTGTCATGCCCTTGGGAAGGATTTCTCCAACAATCCAGCAGTCTTGGAGTGGACAACTCTGTTGGTCTCAGAGATCTGGTTCTTTGGACATTGGTTCTGATTGAGGGGTGAGGGAGATGATCAAAAGATCATAAAGAAAAATCAAGCAGGGTGTCTGAATCTGAAAGGTAACATTTGGTAGAAGCCACTGCCCATGGCATGGGACTCCTCCCTGCTTGCCTTCCTGAGAGATACGGAGGAGGACGGCTGGGAAGGGATTGAGGGATTAGTCAGGTTCACATCCCTCATCCTTGCACGGCAGCAACAGCAGTGTCCCCAGGGGGGGCAAATCTCTTGGGGGCAACTGGGAGCTGCTTTACTTTATTACCACAAAAGTTCTGTGGCTTTTTACTGTGGGGCACAGTGGCCGTGTTCTTGTCCCTCCACGGCCTGGGTGTTTGGTGAACCTCATCCCTCAAATCTCCTCTCAGTGTGAAATGGATTGCTCCATTTCCAGGGCTTAATTGTCCGCACCGGCTAAAAGCACTCTGCCAGTAATGAAAATACATCCACTCTTTTTATCAAGGAAAAAAGATAATAACTCAGCCAGCTTTAGCCTACATTTTATTGAACATCAGACATCAGCCCAGCTTGTTTCTAAGGACATCTCTGATGTGAGGCACAGGAAGTCCCTGGACTGGGGGTGGAAGGGAACGCCGGGGATGTGGAAGAAAGGTGTAGGGGAACAAAGGGCAAAAGGGTGCCCAAGGCTGCCCTCCATACCCGCTCAGAGCACACAGTTTTCCAAAATGACAGCTGTCCCTTCCCAGGAAGCTGGAGGATGTGACTATTCAATTTTTTTTTTTTTTTAAGATTTTATTTATTTATTTGACAGAGAGAGAGAGAGGTCACAAGTAGGCAGAGCAGCAGGCAGAGAGAGAGGAGGAAGCAGGCTCCCCGCCGAGCAGAAAGCCTGATGCGGGGCTCAATCCCAGGACCCTGAGATCATGACCTGAGCTGAAGGCAGAGGCTTAACCCACTGAGCCACCGAGGCACCCCAAGTGACTATTCAAAATTTAAAACCCCTTTGATTCTCAGGGAAGATGAATGGCACTAAGAGCAATAATCATAGCTATGGCACTTTCTACTTTTCAAAGGACATGCAGATATTCTCCCACTCGATCTTTACAGCCCCCCTGACACGCTAGCAGGACAAATGTTGTTGTGTCCTGTCTATAGATAATGAAGTTAAGACTTAAGGAGAAGTGACTTGCCCAGAGTCCTCAGTTGGCTTTAGAGTCAGTGTCTGATACCTGAGGGGCAGGATAGGGACTGGGCTGGGGTAGTAACTGGTGCAAAATGGGGTAAGGCCTCCAGAGACCCACATGGTTCTGAAAGTTCACATGTGAAGAACCTGAAACAGACTCTGCATTCCTTCCATTCCATCTCCATCGCCTCCAGCCATACTGCTTCTTGAGGCGGATTTTTCTGGAGAACCAACTTATAGTCGGCAATTCCCCACTTCTTCCTTGGTCACAGAAGCCTAGTTTCACTATCAGAAGCCTGGTTTTTGTCAGAAATTGGCTGTTCTGGTCCTTCAGTGAAGTTCATTAGCAGCTAGGTTGCTCCCCTGGGCAACTCTCAACCAATCAGAGTCATTCATTCATCCCCTAAAATAACCAGTTGAGGAATGGGCATGTGATGAAATTTTGCTGTGCTGTGAGATGTGAAGGGAGATCTGCACAGAGTCAAGGGAAGTGTTTCCCTGTTCTGAGAAGGGAGGGTTTGCCCACTTCTCTCTGCCTCTGGACATCCAGGATGAGGAAATCACATGGGGTTGGAGCTTTGGGAGACATCTTGGCATAGAGAAGGAAGTCACACAAGAGGGTGGCTGAGCAGAAGGAAGGGAATAGTCCCGTCCAAAGTGATGCTGATTTGCCAAATTAACCACTCTGGGAACCCTACCCACTCTGCACTCAGGCTCCTTTATGTCAGGGAATAAAATTCCTCTTATTGTGCCATTTTGAATTGCAGTAACCTCTCTTTCTTGCTGTTGAAAGAATGCTAAAGGGCACACTTCCTTTCTGTTCCTCAAATCCTCTAAGCTCATTCTCATTGCAGGCCTGTCCCCACAGTCTGGGACACTTTTCCAGCAGATGTTATGTGGCTGTCTCCTTTACACTTCAGGCCTCGGCTCAAATGTCACTTTTCCTGAGAGACTGTCTGTGAACTACCCAATCGAAGCCAGTTTTCCAGTCACTGTGTTTTCATCTTAGCACTTACTGTATCATAAATCATGTTTTCATTTATGTGTTCACTTGCTTATTATCTCAGTAGAGTGTAAGCTCCGTGTGAGTAAGAACTGTGCCTGACTTGCTCACTGCTATATTCTCAGCACCTGGCACAGAGCCTGTAGGCATTCTGCGGAACATTTACTGAATGAGTACGTGAATCCCAGAGACAACCTCACAGTGCTGCCCCCCAGTCTTCCTCTCCCCCATGGCTGTTCGGGTAATGTGTCGGTACCTTTGGCCTTTCATTGATTCCTTTTACAAAAATCTAAATCTCAAGACCAGCAAGAAATAAAGAAGGCAGCAGAGAAGAAAAACATCATAAAAGCAAAATTATTTTAGGCTTAAATGTAAAAGGAGAGTAGGCTGATTGCATAACATATGTAGATCTATGCAAATTACCATGCAAGTTAAATACAGGAGAAGTCTGAAGTGGTGGGAAGTCTAGAGTAGCATGTTGGGTGTGTTTTCCTTCTCACCAGGAAGGGGTATCAACTTCTGAGCCTCAGAAAGTGGGAACGCTGACACACAGTGAGAGGAAAATCAATCGAGAGTCACACAAGTAAAAAAGAATTTAATTTACTTGTTGGGTTTTTCTAAGAGATGGAAATCAAAAACATTCCACTTACCCACTTTAAATAGTAGAAATAGGAAGCATACAGGATGGCCAACTAAGATTACAGAGTAAGTGGGAGAACAGAAACAGAAAAGAAGAAGAAGGAAGAGATCGAGAAACAACCCCAAGTTACCCAAATCCTTCAGAAGCAAAAACCTAATTTATGTAATAACAATTTTTTTTTCAAGGTTTTCTTTTGGGGGCGCCTCAGTGGTTCAGTCCGTTAAGCGTCTGCCTTCAGCTCAGGTCATGATTGGGGGTCCTGGGATGGAGTCCCACATGCGGGCTCCCTGCTCAGTAGGGAGTCCACTTCTCCCTCTTCCTCAGTTGCTCCCCCGGCTTGTGCTCTCTTGCTCTCACTCAAATAATAAATAAAATCTTTAAAAAACAAAGATTTTCTTTTTAAATAATCACTATACTTAAGGTAGGGCCCGAACTCACAACCCTAAGATCAAGTGTCACACACTCTACTTACTAAGCCAGCCAGGGGCCCCAACAATTTTTTAAAAAATTTTATTGATTTATTTGTCAGAGAGAATGGCAGGTAGAGAGAGAAGCAGACTCTCTGCTAAGCAAGGAGCCCAACGACCACACAGACTCAATACCAGGACCCTGGAGTCATGACCTGAGCCAAAGGCAGATGCTTAACTGACTGAACCACCTGGGCATCCCCCCAACAATTCTTTATTTTTATTTTTTTTATTTTTAAAGATTTTATTTATTTATTTGACAGAGAGAGAAATAGCGAGAAAGGGAGCCGCTTAATGACTGAACCATCCAGGCGCCCCCACCAATTCTTTATATTTGGAGAAAACAAAACAAAAACAAAAAACTCCACATACAAATAGCCTTCTGGGTTTTAAAAAAAAAACAAAAAAAGATATACATTTTCATAGTTTATTAAAACTGTTTAAATTTCTACCTAAAAAGTGGGAGAAAGGGTACTTAGTCATTCAACAAGTATTTAGGGGTTGCTCCTGTCCTGGGCCTTGAAATAGGTGCTGGGGAGGATCTGAGACCAGGATGTGGGCACAGTATCTGCCCAGATGGGGCTTGCATTCTACCAGGTACCCTACTCTGATTTTCAGTGATGGAACTCCCTCTACCTGCCTTCTCCAGAAGGAAATGATCAGGGGCACCTGGGTGGCTCAGTGCGTTAAGCCTCTGCCTTTGGCTCAGGTCATGATCTCAGGGTCCTGGGATCAAGTCCTGCATGGAGCTCTCTGCTCAGTGAGAAACCTGCTTCCTCCTCTCTCTCTCTGCCTGCCTCTCTGTCTGCTTCTGTCAAAGAAACAGAAAGAAACGATTATCTACCTCATTTAACAGAGGAAAAGCACGACCACACTGTGAGCGGTCTATGTGCTGTCCTTAAGGACTTGAGGGCCCTGTCACAATTTCCCACAGCCAAGCACCAGTGGAAGTGCCTTTTGGCAAGGATCTCAAGGGGATGCTGACCTTACATGCCCGATTCTCTAGGATATTACTGATATCAATCATTTTGAGCCTATGTGTCCCTGAGTCCCTCAGCTGTCCTCTGGCCATCACCAGACCTCACTTCAGGCACCACAAGAGTCACCGATTTGGTCTCCCAGTCCCAGCCTTCCTTCTGTCTGTGCTCCACACGGCAGTCACAGCCATCCCGTTCAGATCTAGGACAAAGCTTGCCTCTTTGTGGCTCCAACCCTGCGCTGGCTTCTGGTTGGCTCAGAGAACAATCTGAAGTCTCTACAAGGCTGTCTGGGCCTCCTATCCTGTTCCCCCAACCTCCTCTTCTCCTGCTCACTCAGCTCTAGCCACACATACACACCCTTCCCACACACAATCCCACAGTAGTCTTTGCACTCCCTATCCAGAGCGCTCCTCCCACACCCACCAAATTCACATCACGCCCTCCCTCACCTTTTCAGGGCTTGACTCAGTTGTCACCTTCTCATGGAGGCCTTCCTAAATGCCCTAGTTAAAATGACAAATCCCTCTGCCCTCCACACTCCCTATCCTCATTCCTGGCTGTATTTCTTTTTTCCCATGGCTCTTATCACTCTCTAACTAATTGCATATTTCATTCTTGTGTATTGTTTATTGTCTGTCTTTCCCCCCACAGAATAAAAGCTTTAGGAGAGCCATGATTTGGGCCTGCTCTGTTCATTGCTGTGTCCTCAGTCCCTTGAAGAGTGACCAATAAACGAGGCACTCAAAAAAAGTATTTGTTCAAAGTCCTTTAGCTTGAATTGACTTAGTTTTATAGCAAACGTGATTGCATTCTTCTCGTTTTTATCATTTTAGAGAGACCACTCAAAACTGTCTTGGAGTTTTAGCCTCGTCCTCACACTCATGATTGGGAAGCCCAGGCCCAGAAGCTCTAAGTCCCTGGACGTGACCACTGGCCCTGAGCCCCCACACCACGCCCAGAAGACGTGGGCCCTCCTTGACACGCAGCTCACGCTGGCTAGGTGTCTGAGAAGCGAATGTCAGAGCCTCCCTCTAAACGCAGGCAGACTTACTTTGCAGACGGTGAGAATGCATTTTAATTTGTTGATGTGAAATCTTAATTGAACTAAACTGCTAGAGGTAGTCTCTGTTCTCTGTCATAGTCTTAATTTAGTTGGCAAAACAAGATATCATCAGAGGAAAATCACAGGCAAAGACGCCGTGCCCAGAGGGTTTGGGAAACACCCTTCTGTGTCTGGGGGTGGATTGGTGTGCAACAGGCACAGGCGTGAACCCCTCCCACCCAACTCAGAGCACCAACTTGGCTTTCCAGGGATACTCAGGGGACAGCACATGGGCTGAGACACATGGGCCCTCCAAAGGCAGCCATGCTAAGTACTGCTCCGCTCCTGTGTTTCATGTTATATTTTTACTGTGAGAGCAAGGAAGAGATGGGGACTTTCTCACCTGGAGATACAGAAGAATGGGAGGAGCCAGCTCTAGAACCCATTTGTAGGGGACGATAAGCAGGTCACTTCCACCGTCTGGGCCAGGTTTCTTTATCTGTGCAGTAAGGACGTTGGAATTCATGTCCCTAAAAGGCTCCCATCACCCATACGCCATGTAAGACTCCCTCTGGACCGTTAGGCCTGTGCCAGCATCCAGCCAGAGGGTCCTGACACTTGCCCACTGAATCCCTGCTGAGTTCTTGGCCATGCACCCACCAGTGGCCTCACTGCCTCCTACAGAGGGTCAGGCTGAAGGTGTTTCACTAATGTAGCCTCATCCCTGAGCCACAGAACCTCAGGCTGCCATTCCGGTTAGGCCCCTAGGAGGACGGAGGCCTTAAGAATCATTATCTTGGGGGCAGAGGCCCACTCCAACCCTTTCCCAGACCTCCAGCCCCAGGGGCCTTCTATATATGCCACTTATCCCACTCCGGCACCTTCTGTCAACTTGGCCTGTCCACATCTGGAGAGGCTCCCTCCAGGGCATTGCTCTAAGCTCACCCTCCTGGTAGCGACTTGAACAGGAGGAGGAAAATCACCTCTGGCTGTGAGCAGGAATCAGCTCCCTGCACAGTCTGGCTCAGAATCCTGCAATATCTTGTTCTGGAGACAGTCCTGCCAGGGAAGTCCCCAGGGAAGTGATTCAGCCTTAGTAGCTTGCTCTGAAGCACTAGTGAAGAAGGGCTGGAGATAGCTCCCTTGGGGGTCAGAGTCTGGAGGTGGCAAGTCAGTGGCTGGAGCAGGGGCCTTGCAGGTCCTGGTACCTACAGAGTCAGATTGTTCTTAGGCTGGGAATCAGGTGCCAAGAAGCTTAGCAATGAGGCAATGTCATGCCGAAGGAAGATCATAGCTTTGCAGCAGAAACCACCCAGCAGGTCTCTTCTGCTCGCTGCATCTGTTTCTTCATCTGTGAGGTGGGGAAAACAATACCTGCCTCAGAGAAGGGCTGTAAGAACTAGAGGGGGCTGTCAGGCTTCTAGAAGGCCGAGACCATGTCCTTTCCAGAGACTGCACTCCCCAATAGCAGTGGAGGAGCTATTATTATTAAAGTCTTAGAACAAGGCTTGGTATCCAGAACGTGATCCATAAATGCAATTGTGATCATCATCCCCAAAAGGACATGCAGAGCTGTAGAGCTCCTTTCAACTGTGGAGATGGCAACAACCTGCAGATCGCATAGACACATCCCTGAGGTTCCAATCTCCATTCTTCCATCTTGCTCTGCTTCCCCCTCAGTCTGCGAGGAGACAAGGGTCAAGGAAACTCAGATAGCTGGTTGGTGGGGTGAAGACATTTGGTAGATAAACTATGAACTCTGCCCCTGTTTACCCTTGGTGGAGGCTGGAAGTGGCCTTTCCCCCACCACAGGACAGAAAGTTCGAGAATGCAAAAAATTAAAAAACAAAAAACCCTAACAGCATGAAGTTTGAGAATGCTAATCTAAAGCCAGCAGGGCTTCTCGCACAGGAAGGGCCTGGACATATGAGCAAACTTCCTTGGGGTGGGATCCTTTATAGAGACTGGGCTTAGCCTTTGATTAGGTAGGATTCTCCACTAAAAGTATCAGAAACTTCTCTCAAATTCTTAAGCAAAAATTGAATGATTTGACTCACGGACTTGGGAAAATTCTAATCAAAGGGTCAAAGGAAGCAGGAGGGAACTAAGGCCACAGGGACTGGAACGAGGGACGCAGCATGCAGGGACATGTTTTCCCATGAAGGAAATAAAACCTGGCGGTGTGGTGGAAACTACCACTTTATGTTCCTCGATCAGGAGAGGTCAGTTATGAACAGATCTGTGGATGTGGCAGCTTCAGGTAGAGATAATATAATACTCAGGACAAAGGTCCCAAGTCAGGAATGAGCTTATTCAAAGATGAGAAGGAAGCCAGTGTGGCTAGAGAGCCATGAGTCAGGAAAAGAACAAGAAGAGATGACAACCAAGGAGGAGGCAGGGCTGGATCATGAAGGATCTTGTAGGCCAAGATATGGAATTTTTATTGCATTCAAGGGATTGTGGAAAGTCTTTGGAAGGTTTTAAGTAACAGAGGAGGTGGTCTAACTTATGTTTTCTTTTTCATTATTATTATTTCTTATTGTGTTATATTAGTCACTATACATAACTTATGTTTTAAAAAGAACACTCCGGTCATCTCTAGAAGCAAGGGAAACAAAAGCAAAAATGAACTATCAAGATAAAAAGCTTCTGCACAGCGAAGGAAACAATCAACAAAACTAAAAGGACGCCTACAGAATAGGAGAAGATACTTGCAAATGACATGTGCGATAAAGGGTTAGTACGATAAGGAACTTACCAAACTCAAAAACCAAAAACTAAATAATCCAATTAAGAAATGGGCAGAAGACATGAATAGACATTTTTCCAAAGCAGACATACAGATGGCTAAAAGACACATGAAAAGATGCTCAACATCACTCAACATCAGGGAAACAGAAATCAAAACTAGAATGAGATAGCACCCCACATCTGTCAGAACGACAAAAATTAACAAATCAGGAAACAGATGTTGGGGACGGTGCAGAGAAACGGGAAGCCTCTCACACTGCTGGTGGGAATGCAAATGGTGCAGTCACTCTGGAAAACAGCATGGAGTTTACTCAAACAGCTAAAAAGAGAACTACCCTGTGATCTAGCAATTGCACTACTGGTATTTACCCAAAAGATACAAATATAGTGATTGGAAGGAGCACATGCCCCTCGATGTTTATAGCAGCATTATCCACAATAGCCAAAGTATGGAGAGAGTCCAAATGTCCATCAGCTGATGAATGGATAAAGAAGATGTGAGATATATACATACATACATACATATATACATACGTATATGTATATATATATAGTTACACACACACACAGAGGAATACTACCTAGCCATCAAAAAGAATGAAATCTTGTCATTTGCAAAGAAGCAGATGGAGCTAGAATGTATCATGCTAAGTGAAACAAGTCCTTCAGAGAAAGACAAATACCATATGATTTAACTCATATGTGGAATTTAACAAACAAAATAGACGAACATACAGGAAGCAGAAAAAAGGAGAGAGGAGGAAACAAACCATTAGAGACTCTTAATGATAGAGAACAAACTAAGGAGTGACAGAGGGAGGTGGGTGGGGGATGGGCTAGATGGGAGATGGATATTAAGGAGGGCACTTGTGATGACCACTAGGTGTTGTTTGTAAGTGATGAATCACTCAATTCTACTCCTGGAACCAATATTATCCTATATGTTAACTAACTAGATTCAAATTTAAAAACTTGAAACAAACAAACAAACAAGAACACTCTGGTTACTATATGGAAAAGAGGCAGGGGTCAGAGTGGAAGGAGGGTTTGAGGGAAATGGTAGGGGAGGAGCAGGTTTGGGCATGGGTTTGGGAAAGAGTTCTGTTCTGATCATGTTAAATTTGAGAAGACGATTAGAGGTAGCAGTTTTCTAGGGCTGCTGTAACAAATGACCATAAAGTGGGTGGTTCAAAACAACAGAAATGTGTCCTCTCCCTGATCTGGAGGCCAGAAGTGTGAAACCAAGGTGTTAGGAGTGTTGGCTCCTTTTGGGTGCTCTGAGGAAGAATGTGTTCCATGTCTCTTGTCCTAGATTCTGGTGGTCGCCAGCAAGCCTTGGCTTATGGACACAGTATTCCAGTATCTGCCTCTGTCTTCACATGGCAATCCCCCTGTGTGTCTCATCTCTGCGTCTTCTCTTCTTATAAGGATACCAGTCATACTGAGTTTAGAGCCACCCTAATCCAAATCCATTACAATCTCATCTTAACTTGATTATATCTGCAAAGATCTGATTTTCAAATAAGGTCATATTCACAGCTATAAGAGGTTAGTACTTCCACATATCATTTTGGGAGACGCCATTCGACCTATAACAGACATCAAAGGGGATGTAAGTGGGCCAATAGATATACGAAGCTCAAGTTCAGAGGAGAGGTCCACTTTGGGGATACTGATTTAGCAGTCACAGGAAAACAGCCTAGGGACTAAATGTAGATGGAGAATAGAAGAGGTATTTGTTGAACTCTGGGACTGTCCAATATTTAGTAGCTGTGGAAGAGAAGAAGCCAGCATAGGAGACAGAGAAGTGTTCAGTGAGCCAAGAGGAGAGAAGTTTCAGGATGGAAGTAGCAGTCAAACTTGTCGAGAAGAGGCTCTCAGACTGGGAAGCACACAGAGCAGTGATGATGCCAACATGATTAATTTCAGTGGTGTGGGGGGATGGAAGCCCACCTGGAGGGGCTGATGGGAGGAGGTGAGGAAAGAAGTCTGGCAGCAGCTAACTATACACAGCTCTTTCCAGAAGTTTTCCCATGAAGCATAGTAGAAAAATCTGGTGATCAGAGAGGGAAATGTGGGATAAACAGGAGGGTTGTATATTTATGTTTTAAGCTGGAATATATCAGAGAATGTCTGTATGCCATCACGCATGTTCTAGCCTAGACGTTGGCCACTAGTGAAGACAGAGACACTCGACTCACTGTATAAAGAGGGAAGGCACATAATGGAGTGTACATACAGGTAGACAAGCAGAACTGGTACCAGGAAAATGAGGAAGCGCTTGTCCTATTGTTTCTGTTGCCTCTACAAGGCATGAGGCAAAGTCATCAGCTGCAACTGAGGGATGATGAGAGTGAAAGATGTTTAAAGAAATGGGAGAAGTTATGAAGTAGAAGTTTTGAAGGGCAGGAAAATGAACCTATGAAGAAATATGGGAGGATTACGGAACAGTGAGTGTCCCCGTGAGATTTCCCATTCACACTTTCTAGACACCTTTCTTCTGGGTCTGCGCCTCCCTTCAGGAAAGGGTGCCTTTTCTTTTAAGATTTTATTTATTTATTTGAGAGAACGAGAACATGAGAGGGAGAGGCAGAGGGAGAGAGAGGTGAGGGAGAAGCAGACATCCCCCTGAGCAGGAAGCCTGATGTGGGGCCCAATCCCAGGACCCCAAGGTGATGATCTGAGCCAAAGACAGCTGCCTACCCGACTAAGCCCAGGAAATGGTTCTGTTCCTATTGGTCCAGTCACTGGATCCAGAGAATGAGATCCTAGGATTGGGCAGCCCTGGGTCACATGCCTAACCCTGGGACTAGAGGGGCTGCTGTTATCATGGCAGCCCCCCCAGAACACAAGGAGTCTGGGTGTCTGGGTATGAGGCAGACAACGAGCAACAGCTGTGCACTATCCCCGACTGCTGTCCCGGGGCTGTCCTGAGACCCACAGAGGCAGGGTCTATAAGGCTGCCTTGTGAGCTACATAGCACTACACAAGGCAAGGGGTTATTACAGGAGCGCTTAATAAATGATGGATGTGTTTATTTATTTGTTCACTCAGTAAACAATTACTTAAGCCTCTGAGTGACCCTAGCTTTGGGCTCTTTGTGAAGGAGAGGAGACAAATCATGAATACGATATGATCTGCCCCATAGAGTTTGTCAGTTAGTAAAGCTATTTTGGTCATCTTTTGACAGGTTACACTGTGATAAACAAACCCCCAAATCTTTGAGGTTGATAACAGCAGTGGTTTATTTCTTGCTCATTAGCTTCAGGTGAGCTTTGGCTCAGCTCCGAGAGCCTTCGTCACTCTAGGGTAGGAAATGCCATTCTGTGGCAGAGGGTAAAGAGGATACCATGATGACTCCTAAAGCTTCTAATTGAATCACTTCTATTAGCATTTGATTGGCCACAGCAAGTCACATGACCAAAGGTCACCACAAGATCCTGAAGTACCCCGCTTCCATGGGGAGGAATTGAAAGTAACACGACTGTATGTGGTGATTCACTGTACTTTTACAGGGAGTAGAACTGAATAACTGGAGATGGTAATATAATCATCAAAAAAGGGCAGAAGCACATAAATGCTCAGCATACAGTGGAAAGTGATCAGGGTCCTTGATCCAAGGCATAAAGAGTTCAAAGGGGAGAGATCAGAGAAGGCTTCTTGGACGAAGTGGCTTTTGGGCTGGCTGTGCCTTGAACAATACCAGATGATCTAGATGGGTATAGAAGACAGGGCCTTCTAGCAGACAGGGCCTGAGAAAGCCACAGAAGAGGGAAAGTGGGAAACTTACACAAGGAATGGTGAATGGTTTAGTTAGCCTAAAGCAGGGGAACTGGGAGCAAAGAATAGAAAGATAGGAAAGTGGGTATGTCTGCCGGCCTCTGGGAGCATACAGAGACTCTCATCCCTCCCCCTTCCAGCTGCCCAGCCAGAGGTTCCTGGACCTGCAAGTGCTCATAAATGAGTCCAGGGCCAGCCAGCCTTTGCCTAGACTCTTCTGCCCTTCTTGGCTTGGCCAAATGCAGGTCGTAAGCCAGACTCAACTTCTCTCATTGCCTCTTCCAAAGTTTTGTTGGAAATTGTACTCCCAACATTCTCACAAAGGTATCTCTATGTTTTCTGTTTGTTTCCTCTGCCTGGATCAGCTAGCCTGATATCCAAAGGATACCCCCAAACTAGGAGATCTTAAAACAAAAAACGAGGGGTATATGGTTGGCTCAGTGGGTTAAGCCTCTGCCTTCGGCTCAGGTCATGATCTCAGGGTCCTGGGATGGAGTCCCACATAGGGCTCTCTGCTCAGTGGGGAGCCTGCTCCCCACCCCCACTGCCTGCTGCTCTGCTTACCTGTGATCTCTGTCTCAGTCAAATAAATAAATAAAATCTTTAAAACACAAAAACAAAAACAAAAAAAAGAGGTCTCCCTAGAGGCAGGGAGAGGGACAAGATGACATGGTGGAAGGCCCAACCTTGCAAAGAAAGCTTCATGGTGCTGGGCTACTCGATTCCACAGCACCAGTAAAGTGAAATTCCGTTTTACTTTTTATAGAGTAAGATCCCAGGATTTATTTTGTTCATAATGTCATAAAAGAAAAATATAATGGCTCTTTAATAGTTGCATTCCAGGGTGAGTTTCATTGTGTTTTGTATTCAGCTTATTATTACAGCAGTGATTTCGGGTAAACGATTATGTAACAGAAACTTTCTGCTTCTTATTATTGGATGAGAATGTGATAATCAGTAAAATTAATTTATTTGTAACAATCTTACCTCTTTTCTTTAGAGTTAAACCATGCAGTACCCAGATAGAAGAGCTGTCTGTGAGGGGGTCCTGGCTTATTGGAATTAATGAGCTACCCACACTGTGGGCATGTGGTCTAATTGATACTGGCCCTGGGCAGGCTGGCATTCTTAATCATTAATGCCCTGCAGCCTGCTGGAAGCATGGAAAGAAAGAGGCTGACTAGAACATGCCAGAAGACAGGGATGAAGCCATAGGGAGGCCTCCCACTGCCCTGGAGAGGCTGGCCTGAAGGCACAAGTGGGGCTTAGGGCCCTGTTGCTGGGTGCAGACCTTGATGGTCCTGCCTCAAGGGAGGCAGGCAGACTTCTTGCAGGGGTAGCCTCCAATGTGAAACATCTCAGGAGGTGCCAGGGCCCATCTCAGGCCAGAGAGAGGCTTGCGGATCACTCATGCCATCATCCATGCACTCAAAAATACGTATTAAGTATCAACTCTGTGCCAGGCACTGGATATAGTAATAAACAAGACAGACAAGCTCTCTGCTGTTTCAAAGTCTCATGCTAGTTTGGGAACAGACACTAAACAAGTTAGGGAATAAATCAGAAAGGTCAGGTCAGCTAGTCATAAAGTGCTGTGGAGACAATAAAAGGGTGACGCAGTGAAAGGACTTAGGTGAGGGGTAAGCACGCTCTGGGTTCTGTTCAGAGAAGGCTGCTCGGCAGAGCTGACATTGATGCTGAGACCACAGCCATGGGAAGGAGCCACCTTTGCAAAGGGCTGGAGGAAGAGTGTTCTAAGAATTAGGAACAACAGGTGCAAAGGCCCCAAGGCAGGAAAAGGCTGCAATTATGTGAAGAACAGAAACAAGACAAGAGTGGCTGAAGCAGAGTGAGCAGGAGGGGGAATGATCAGCTGTGAGGTTAGAGAGTTGAGTAAAGTTCAGATTACATGACGTTTTGTAAAGCCAAGTGGATACCTATTGCTGTGCAGCAAAAATCTTAGAGCTTAAAACAATCTTTTTTTTAAAAAGATTTTATTTATTTGACAGAGATCACAAGTAGGCAGAGAGGCAGGCAGAGATAGAGAGAGGGGGAAGCAGACTCCCTGCTGAGCAGAAAGCCTGATGCGGGGCTCGATCCCAGAACCCTGGGATCATGATCTGAGCCGAAGGCAGAGGCTTTAACCCACTGAGCCACTGAGGTGCCCCAAAACAATGTGTTTTTTTATGTTTATGGTTTTCTGGATCAAGAATTTGGACAGGGCGCAATGAGGGAATGGCTTGTTTGTGTTCCTCAGTGTCCAAGACCTCAGCTGCTAAGATTAAAAGGGTGTGGGTCTCTTAACAGCCAAAGGCTGGAATCCCCAAAGGCTCGGTTGCTCTGGTGCCCAGGCTGAGTTGACTTGAATATTAGGACTGGAGACCACAGTGCCCACATACAGCGTCTCTAAGTGTCCTGGCTTCCTCACAATGTGGTGGCTACAGGGTCAGAGGATGTGACATTTCAGGGCTCTAAACATGAGTTTTTCAGCTAACAAAGTGGCAGCTATATCTCTGTTAATGACAAAGCCTCTGAAGTTTCTTGACACTGTTTCCCCTGCAGTCTACTTCTTTGTCATCTGTATAAGGAGTCACAAGCTCCCTGGGCTCCCAGGCAGGGCATCTACCTCTAGATGAGGGAATGACAAAGTTCTAGAAAAGCATGTACTGCACCTGTTTTGGAAAATATAATCCGCACCAGGCCTGCAGACTAAAATTCACACTTCTCATGGGCCCAGGGCTTTGCCAGCCGTCCTAGGGAGAGAAGGTCTGAGCTCCCTGAGAAAGACAGGGTCAAAGGCACAGACCTCTCTCTAAGCCCCGCCTTCACTTACAGAAGAAGCCTCCCCAAAACCCAAAAACGGAGGAGATCTGTGGCCCAGAATAAGTCCTCACAGAGTCCGCTGATGAAAACTCAGGGGCCATATGTCACATTAGAGAGCAAGAGAGCTGGAAAGTGTGCTAGGGAGGCTCAGACAACGGACACTGGATAATAATGATGATGATGGTGATGATGAGATACTTAGCGAATGCCCACTTGGGACCAGCCACTGAAATATATCTTTCTCATTTGAGCTTCCAAAAGGAAATCTAGAGCCTTAAATGCACATCTCGGAAAAGCAGAACTATTAAAAATTAATGAGCTAAGAATCTATCTTAATAAGTTAGAAAAAAATATGGCAAAAGAAAATTCAAAGAGGGCGCCTGGATGGCTCAGTGGTTTAAGCCACTGCCTTCGGCTCGGGTCATGATCTCAGGGTCCTGGGATCGAGTCCCACGTCCGGCTCTCTGCTCTGAAGGGAGCCTGCTACCCTCTCACTCTCTCTGCCTGCCTCTCTGCCTACTTGTGATCTCTCTCTGTCAAATAAATAAATAAAATCTTTAAAAAAAAAAAGAAAGAAAATTCAAAGAATGTAGAAGGAATCAGCAAGATAAAGACTAGAAATTGAAAAAATAGAAACCAAATATGCAACGGAGAAGATCAGCCAAGCCAAAAGCCAATTTCGTGAAAGTAGATAAACCTCTGATGATACTGACCAAGAAAAACTTGAAAGAAATAAAAATAAACAATGTCAGACATAAAAAGAAGGATATTGTTATGGGCTTCAGGCATTAGAAAGAAACAAAGCGAGGTGCTTGGGTGGCTCAGTCGGTTAAGCATCTGCCTTCCACTCAGGTCATGATCCCTGCGTGCTGGTATAGAGCACTGCATCCCCGCATCAGGCTCTCTGCTCAGCGGGAAGGCTGCTTTCCCTCTCCCTCTACCCTAGCTTGTGTTCCTGCTCTCACTGTCTCTCTGTCAAATAAATAAATAAAATCTTAAAATCTTAAAAAAAAAAGATAATATTACAAATAATTTCGTACCAATAAAATTGAAGATATATGTGAAATAGACAGATTGCTAGACATGTTGCCTTACTAATACTGATTCAACCTAAAACAGGAAATCTGGATAATCCCATACTGTTAAAGAAATTTAATCATAAGTCAAAAATATTCCCATGAAGAAAACCTAGTCTTCACTGATGAGTGGTAATTCTTTAAACACCCCATTAGAGAATGAGGATTTCCTTCTTCAGTGAAGGAAATTTTAGCTCCTGGAGTTCTAGCAACTTGCCTAAGGGCCCAAGAACTAGCAAATGTCAAACCCACGATTTGAACCTTGGCTGACCTGGCTTCAAAGCCATTACCCTTCCCGGCTTCCTCTTCCAATGCTATAATTAGCAACATATTTGTGAAGGTGACGGACAAAGTCTTGATGCAAAAGCATGCAAAAACAGATTCCAGATTTGCAGAGATGGAAGGTAAAGCTCTTTCTGCCCAGAGCAGTCCTAGATATGAGATCTGGTTATGTCCACACAGAGAGGGAACCTGGAGATGATCCCTAGGACACCACCCTGCCATCCTCCAAGCCCTGTTTCAGTGTCATCACCAATTCCCTGTAGGGCACCTTAATACTGCCCTGGGCCCCATAGCGGCCCTGTAGTGCTGTATCTGGGCGTCTTCTACACATCGTTTGCCGTGTATCCTTCTCAGCAATGTTTTCCAATCTTGAAAACTCATGGCCTCCTAAGAATACAGACCCCAGTTTGAAAAACCTACATTAAAAAGTTAAATGCTGGGTGCCTGGGTGACTCAGCTCATTAAGCATCTGCCTTCAGCTCAGGTCATGATCGCAGGGTCCTGGGACCGAGTCCCATAGGCTCCCTGCTCAGCGTCTCCCTCTGCCTCTCTCAGTCTCTCTCTCTGTCTCTCATGAGTAAATAAATAATATCTTTAAAAAAAAAGTTAAATGCTGGCACTCTTGGTGATCATTGGGGCTTTGAAAATTGTAAGGCAGCGAGGCCATTCAAAGAATGTTTTGGTCAGGGAGCATCTGGGTGACTCAGTCAGTTAAGAGTCTGCCTTCAGCTGCTTGGGTCATGATCTCAGGGTGCTGGGATGGAGTCCCACATCCCTGCATCAGGCTCTCTGCTCAGCGGGGGTTCTGTATCACACTCTCCCTCTGTGCTCTCCCTCTCACATAAAATCTTTTAAAAAAGAAAAAAAAGGAATGTTTTTGTCAAGAAGTATTTTTAAGATTTTCACTCAAATAAAAACTAAATATTCACATAGCAAATTTTGTGGTCCCTGAAGATAGAATTTATCTTTGTAACAGGCATCAACTGCACCACGGTACAGTATGAGATTTCATTACCTCCCTAAATCAAAATTAAATCCAGCTGAAGTTCTGTCGGAACACTAGATGATTGCTGCAGCTCTTCCTTCCCCCCCAAGGTAACAGGATTATATGCAACTACAGTCTTTGCCCCGTAAGTCTGCTTCTTTGGGCAGAGTGTGTTTCTCCATCCCTCGCCTCTAGACTTGGCCCCATGACTTATTCTGACCGGGGGTATTTTAGCAGACTCGACATAAGCAAAGACTTAAAATGGGCTTGTGTACTGGGGGCTGGTGATCTGGTGCTTCTTCCCTCTCCGTGAGATGAACATTCTCTGGCTAGCCTACTGGTCCTGGAAGGAGGATAAAAGACACATGGAGCAGAGCAAAACCACCCCAGCCAAAGCCAGCCTATATGCAACAAGCCCCCAACTTGTCCCTAAACACATAAGCTAAGTTAAGTGCTCACTGCTGGCAACTGTTACACAGCATTGCTGGGGCCATAGTTAATGGATCCATACCCCTTCTTCCTAAGATTATCAGGACATCGGTTCATGCCAGTTGCCACAGCTGTGCCTTCTCTCTGGGCTTTGATGTACTCCTGAAGGTGGGTGTTCTGAGTCAAGTTCACAGCTCTGTCCAGTCTGTGGCAAGTTTAACCACAGCACACCACCCACCCAAATGGTGGCCCTGTACTCAGGGATGGCCTGCCTGGGTTTGATCCTCAGACCTGTAACCTGAGCAACTCATTTGATTTTTCTTTGCCTCATCATTTTCCATAAAATGGAAATAATAATCGTACCCCATAGAATTCTTGTGAGAAATAAGTGAATATATATAAAGTGCTTAACACCGAGTCTGGCATAGAGTAAATGTGCAAAAAATATTAGCTGTGATTATTATTATGTATTTATTCATCCAAATATTCTTCCTCCTAGGATCTCCCACCTCCGAGAACCTACATTCACGTGTGTTCAGGTTTCTGCTCTGAAGGGATTTATATCTTCCTTCCCTTTTTTGCCTTGAGATCTCCAACTCATCTGAATTGGGCCCACAGTCTTCAATCTGGGAATCATTTAGCTTCCAACTCTAAAGCCCGTTAGGTAAGTCTATGTGGAAGTTGTGTTCTGGGCAGCTCGCAGCTTGCAGATTTTCCTTTCTATGCAGAAACACAAAAATCCTCATGGTGGCCTAGAAAGTCCCAACCTCAGGGACACAGTGTCTGGCTCTTCCCCCCAGGAGCAATAGAATGCCTTTCATTCTTCTGAGTTGAGTCCACAGCTGAGAAATCTAGACGGGATTATTTTCTCAATAGGTTATTCTGCTATACCTAATTCTCAATAAATCTCCACCATTGGACTGTAAGTTCCTTGGCTGCATTTTATTCACTGTCTCCAGAGCCTAGCACAGAGCCCACACTTAGTAGGTACTTGATAAATGCTGGATACATGAATGAATGAGGAATATGGGTTATAGGACAAAGGCAATTTCCAAAAGAGGATTGGTGAGAAATCAACATGAATACCCACAGTGCACTCAGTCTCAGGCTCAATGCCAAGGCCCGTACAGAAGTACCAAGACATCTGGAGCCTCGGGGCGCCTGGGTGGCTCAGTGGTTTAAGCCGCTGCCTTCGGCTCGGGTCGTGATCTCAGGGTCCTGGGATCGAGTCCTGCATCGGGCTCTCTGCTCGGCAGGGAGCCTGCTTCCCTCTCACTCTCTCTGCCTGCCTCTCTGCCTACTTGTGGTCTCTTTCTGTCAAATAAATAAATAAAATCTTTAAAAAAAAAAAAAAAGACATCTGGAGCCTCAAAGACTTAAGCCTACCAAAAAAATAAAGCTCAACCATAGGAATAACTTGCTCTGTCCCACATCAATGGGCGCCCACTGAAGGGCTCAGTCCAGAAGCTGCTGTAGGCCCAATGGTGCACAAGAGACTTAGGAAAGGAAGAGGCAAGATGTGGCCTAAGGCTTGAGAGGGGCTCAGACACTCACCAGAGGGCCACTGGCTTATCACACCAAGAACGTCACAAGCAAAGGCACAGCACAGGGATGAGTTTGCTATTTGTGGAAAATAACAAGACCAGCTTGACCTGGCTGTAAGTCTTGTGACAGGGAGTCAAGGGAGATAAGCAGGGCTATTTCAGGCTGTGACCTGAGCTTAGAGACCTAGAAGTCAGGCTGGGGGTGGGTCCTGATGAGTCAGGCAACAGAGAATGGGTTCCTGAGAGAGGCGTGACAAGCATGCGCTAGTAGCAGGAGCTCTCTTTCCTCTCATTCCAGGACTCATCTAGATTTTAATCTAAGCCAGAGATTCCAGATATGAGCCCACTCAGGGGGCAGACTACTCAGCTCCTCTAAGAGAGTAGCTCCAAGAGAGCACCAATTTGTACTGGCAAGAATGTGTGGTTGCAAGCAACAGAAAAACTCTAGCTACTGTAAGCAAAAGATGATTATATACAAAAGAAATGGTGATTGCTCACAGAATAAGTACTGAAGAGGCCATCCCAGAAAGATAAGCAACCAGGGCAGTGATACCAAGGGAGCCTGGGGTTAAGGATAATTTCTTTCTCTCTTTTTTTTAAAAGGTTTTATTTATTTGAGAGAGACAGTGTGACTAGAAAGCGAGAACGAGAAGGAGTTGCAGGGGAGGGGTAGAAAAGACACAGGAGAAGCAGACTCCCCTCTGAGCAGGGAGTCCTGGAAATGAAAACAACATGGGGCTTGATCCCAGGGCCTAGGGATCATGAGCTCAGACAAAGGTGGCTGCACGCACAACTGAACCACCCAGGCACCCCTAAGGATAATTTCTTCATGGTACTACTTTGGGGATCAGTGAATTCCATTTTCATGCCATTCTATTCTAGATTCAAGGGGAAAAGACCATCTGGTTGGCCTAGCTTGGGTCCCATGTCAAGCCCTTGGCCAAGTAGTGGAAGAAGTCTTCATGAACATTGCAGAAGCTGCCGTAGGCCCGATGGTGCACAGGAGATTGTGCTGCTGAAGCAATACCCCAACCCAAAGCTCCAAAGCTGGCACCAGGGGAAATGGAGTGTAGAAAGGCCAAACAGTCATTTCCCACAAGGTGGGAGCATTGGGAAAACCTAAGGCCTATTTGCTCTTGGAGGGTGGGGAGAGAAGAAAAATGGAGCAATTACTTGAACTTCTAGGTATTTGCCATGGTTAATTTTATATATCAACTTGACTGGGACAAAGAATGTCCAGATATCTGGTTAAACATTACATCTGGGTGTGTCCGTGAGGGTATTTATGAAGAAGACTGGCACTTGAATAGGTGGATAGAGTGAAGTGGATTGACTCTCCCTGCCCCTGCCCCAACCCCACCCACGTGCAGACGGGTAACAGTGTTCTACCAGATATCTGGGTGTCCTGCATCCCAGTTGTCATATAAAATTAACCAATCTGTTGAGGCCCAAATAGATCAAAAAGCTGGAGGAAGGCAAAATTCTCTCTCTGCCTGACTGCATGAGCTGGGACAGTGGTCTTCTCCTACCCTCCAAGCTCCTGCTTCTTAGACCTTCAGATCCAGACTGGAGTCTACACCATTAGATCTCAGGCTCTCAGACCTTCAGACTATACCACCAACTCCCTGGGTCTCCATCTAGTAGATGGCAGATCATGGGACTTCTCAGCCTCCATAATTATGTGAGCCAATTTCCTATAATAAATCTCATTTCCCATTTTATATACATTGTTGTAGCTCCCATTGGTTCTGTCACTCCGGAGAACCCTGAATAATATAGCATACATTTGCAACTGGACCCATAGGCTTCAGAACTTAGAGTCCACCTCAAGTTCCCCCCTTAGAGGTCTTCAGAGTGACCAAGGGAGTGAAGTCACTCACTTCAGAGTGACCAGGTCATCAGAGTGACCTCCCTTAGAGTAACAGCAAATGTGCTGGTGTGGAGGAGGGAACAAATTAAGGTTCAAGGTGGGAACTCAAAACAGTGATGAGAAATGAACCCATGTAATTTTTTTTAAAGATTTTATTCATTTATTTGACAGGCAGAGATCACAAGGAGGCAGAGAGGCAGGCAGAGAGAGAGGGGGAAGCAGGCTCCCTGCCTATGAGAGAGCCCGATGCAGGGCTCGATCCCAGGACCCTGGGATCATGACCTGAGCCGAAGGCAGAGGCTTTAACCCACTGAGCCACCCAGACGCCCCGAACCCATGTAATTTAATAATAGTTCTAAGGGAAAGCAAAGCAGGACTTGGCATTTCCAGGATAAGTCATGTGACTCTAGATCTCAGGGTGGTGAGTTTAAGTCCCATGCTGGGTGTACAGATCATTTTTCAAAAACACATTTTTTTTGAAAAAAATGAATGTCAGAGGATAGGGAGCAGGAACAAGCAGGGAGAAACCTTTTGCTTCATCTGGCTGAAACAGAGTCAAATGGGAGCAAGGGTTTATTAGGAAAGTATGATTACCCAGCTTGCCTGTTCCTAAAGCCTGGCATGAGGAGAAGAGTCATCTGGGAGTCCCAATGTTGAATAGCCGGGAAAGAGGTAGACTCATGGCAACTGAAGTCTTTGCCCACATTGGTTGGTGCCTCCCCTGAGCCTGTCCCAGTCCTGGTCCACCTCAGCCTGAGAGATGGAATGGGTTTGAGCACAAGTGGCACAGAGACGTATAAGCTTTTTAGCAATCAGGTAGGCTTAAGGGTGGATGATATCAGGAGAAGATGAAAGGGTTTTGATAGACTCCTCATTTTAAAAAAAAATCCTTTTTTTTTTTTAAATAGAGATTTTATTTATGTCAGAGAAAGAGAGCACAAGGAGAGGGAGCAGCAGGCAGAGGGAGAAGCACGCTCCCTACTGAGCAAGGAGCCCTACACAGGACTCCATCCCCGGACCCTGAAATAATGACCTAAGTGGAAGGCAGACGCCCAACCGACTGAGCCACCCGGGCGCCCCTTGACTCTCCATTCTTTTCTACTTCATTCAGGGCCTCAGGAATCTAAACTCTGTGGACTGTGTTGCCCTGGTTCCTTGGCCTCCACTGCGTGCTGGGTTGGACAAATGGGAGGCAGGGCAGGAGACAAGCTGATCAGAGGAAAGAGACCTAAGGGTATTTATTCCCCACCCTCAGCCCGCTGCTGGGTCTTAGCGTTGGCAGTAGTTGCATCCCTTTACAGAAGGCCACAGCTCCTATGGGGCATTGGCTCTCCGACAGACAGCTCTCACCAGGTTCTAGCAATAGCACTCCCTCCTCTCTCCATTCCTCTTCCGCTTAGAGCTGGGAAAGGCTCTGTGGGGAGGCCCTGGGGAACCTCTAGGTACTTTGTTGTTTCCTGTAATTCCACCCAGGACATATTCCCTTCACTGCCCCTCTTCAGTGTACCATTCTTTTTTTTTTTTTTAATATTTTATTTATTTATTTGACACAGAGAAAGAGAGATCACAAGAAGAGCAGCAGACAGAGAGAGAGGGGGAAGCAGGCTCCCTGTGGAGCAGAGAGCCTGATGCGGGACTCGATCCCAGGACCCTGAGACCATGACCTGAGCCTAAGGCAGCGGCTTAACCCACTGAGCCACCCAGGCACCCCTGTACCATTCTTTTTTTAAAGGTTGGTGGGGGGGTGGTGCCTGGGTGGCTCAGTTGGGCTCAGGTCTTGGTCTTGTGATCCTGGGATCAAGCCTCGGGTTTGATCAAGCCTCCCCTCAGGAGGGAGTCTACTTGTCCCTCTCCTCTGCCCATCCCCTACTTGTGGTCATGCTCTATGTCTCTCTCTCTCAAATAAATAAATAAAATTTAAAAAAAAAGGATGGGGGAGGGGCAGAGAGAGAGAGAATCTCAAGCAGGCTCTAGGCCCAGCATGGAGCCCTACTTGGGGCTCCATCTCACAACTCTGAGATCATGACAGGAGGTGAAAGCAAGAGTCTGATGCTTAACTGACTGAGCCACCCAGGCTCCCCGGCATCTCTTTTCTGAAGGGCCCCTGCCAGGTATAGTATCTTACTGTGGCACAGCAGTGTGGAAACCCTGTCATCTTGGCCCCTTGGTGAACGTCCCTACCCAGGGCTGCCTCAGATCAATCAACAGCCATCAAGGAATCTCAATCAAGTGTTTTCTGTTATTTGCCAGGACTTGTACAAGGTTATTCTGTCATCTTCCTGCCTTGACACATGGAGAACAGTGACAGGGCAGAGACTGGCCACCCCAGGAAAGACCATCAACCAAGCAGAGTCTCTCTGGCCTCAGTTGCCCAACAGAAAGAGTCTGATCCCCTTCAGTCCTGCCTCAGTTCATCCCACTGCTATCTCAGCCTGTTATCTGTCTCCTCCTTGGACTCTTTTGAGCAGGGATGCTAGGTCCCCTCTTTGTAATCTACCCCTAAACTTTAGGTGTCTTCCACTTGCTTCCTCCTTTGCCCACTGATAGTCGCTTTTTCTGCCCTCTCTCCTACTTCAGAGCATGGCGGCGGGTGGGGGAGCAGGGAGGAAGACTGAGGCGCTTCTCTGAGCTTATACTCCCACCCCAGATCTTAGTTTTCCCAGAAGCAGCAGGCAGGGGGAGGCCTGTCGCAAACTGAAGACAAGACAGCTCATCATTAAGAAAGCTAACAACGAGGAAGGTGAGGAATAGTGTCAGGAGCAGAACCCAGCCTAACCAACTAAGTGAGCAACAGCATTAGGTTTGACTGTGAGAAGAGAGGAAAGAACGGGAGAAGGGAGGGGAGGGAAAGGGAGGGGAGGAGAGAAGAGGAGAGCCGGAGCCCAAAGCAGGCAGTGCCTAGGGCAGTCATTTCCAGAGCATTCTCTCAGGATAAAACAAATCCAGCCTGACCCTCTGTCTACCAGGAGGTGTCATTTTAGAAAAGAGGACAACTCGGTCACTTGGTGTGGAGCAAGGAGTGGTTAGGACATGGATGTTAGAGGCAAGGATTTTATTCATTCATTTCACAAATACTTACTGAGTGCCTACTACATACGGGAGCCCAGCAGTGAATCAGACAAACATAATCCCTGTACTCAGGGAGCTTGCTTCCTGATGCACTTAAAAGGCAAACTCTCTACTCTGGCCCACAAAACTACCCTTGGTCTGGAACCTGTCCTGTGCAATTGCATTCTGTGACCCTCTCCCCTCTTACTGTCCTCTAGCCACGAAAACCTTGCTTTATCCTGAATATGCCAAGTTCATTTCTGCCTTAGGGCTCTTGCATTGGCTGTTCCCTCAGCCTGAAACATTCTTTCACTGGATCTTCCTTCTCATGGCTGCCTCCTTCAGGTCTCAGCCAAGGGACCAAGCAGAGAGAAAATGCACTCCAGATAGTGAGAAAAGCTTATTTGAAAGTCCAGAGGTGAGACAGAACTGAAGAACTTAGAGGAAACCAGAGTGGCTGTGCAGAGAGGGCAAAGGGCAAAGGGAAGTGATGAAGCCAGAGTTCCCCAGAAAGCCAACTGTGGGACAAAGGCTGTGATCCCAGGAGGAGGGATGAGGGTCAGAGGAGTGAGCCAAGGAGAGCTCAGGAGAGAATAGAGAATATCTGAACATATTACTGAGTTAGTCATGGCTTCAAGTACCAAGGGTGCATTCTGTAAAGATTTTTTTTAAAGATTTTGTTTATTTATTTGTCAGAGAGAGAGAGAGAGAGAGAGAGAGAAATCACAAGCAGGGGGAGTGGCAGGAAGAGGGAGAAGCACGTTCCCTGCTGAGCAAGGAGCCCTACACAGGGCTCCATCCCAGGACCCTGAGAACATGACCTGAGCCGAAAGCAGGCACTTAACACACTGAGCCACCCAGGCATCCCCTGAAAAAATTTACTAAGAATCTTGAACCATGACCTGGGCAAGTAAGAGGGAAACCTTTCTCCTGGGGTTCCCAACCCTCTCTGTCAAGAGTTGCCCTTAAGGTATTAACTACCCCCCCCCAATTCAGGCCAGAAAGCTGAGGAGTCCCCAGGGCACAATGAAGCCCTGGGGCAGAGAGCCAGAGGACAAGGTCAGGGGCCTGAGGGTGAGGCGCTGTCTGGTCCCACCCAGCGTGGGGCCGCATGTCAGAGCAGTAGCCAGGGTAAGAGGTGGGACCAAAAAAATACGAAGTGAGGCATAAGATGTATCCCAGAGAGTAAGTAAGATGGACACAAGTGAGCCTGGAGAGGGAGGCTGAAAATAGGAGGGATGAGCTGTTCATGTCCCAAGAGGCTGGGGGAAGCTGGTCTGGGCTGGCGCATGTTCCTGACACAAACGGCAGAGGGAACTCTGGGGGTCTGAAGCCTCAGAAGGTACCTCCTCTCTGTAAGGTGTCCAACCAGGCCGCTCCCCATCCCTTCAAGTCCCCTTTCTAGGCGTTCACTAATTTTCCTACAGAATCGTTCCAAGAAAAGGGTAAGGAGACAGGGCCCTAATGCCCTCTTCAAGCACCTCCATGTGACCAGTGTGGGCTGAAAGGCTGGGAAGATTCTCCGTGCTCATGACAAGAGCTAAGCGTGCACATTCATTCAGGAATCAGTGTCTGTTTCCTGAGCATCTACTATGTGCCAGGCACTGGGGATGCAGAAGCTGTAAAGAGCACCGAGGCCCTGGTCCTTACCGAGTACACGTCCCAGGAGGCGACATGCACACCCGTGACATGCTCTGCACAAATCACTGTGTCCACAGAACAGATGACTGCTCCCTGGTGGTGGTCTACCATGCTACTTTGCTTGTTCCCTAATCTCCTCCCCACCCCCACCCCTACCTCCCTAGCCCCACACTAACAGCCTCCGGCAAGCAAATGATTCCAACCCCCTTGAGCTGGGGGCCAGCTCATTCTTTTTTCTCCATAAGTTTAATTTTGCCAACAGCCAGAGGCAATGACAGCAGTTCTGAAAATCTGGCCGCTGGTACTCTGGGCTGGGATAGGCAGCCCAGAAATAATTGCTTCTTTGAGTGTTTTATTGGAATGTGCACGTGCTTCTTGCTTCTTGCGGGGGGTACTGCCTCGCAGGCCTGCCCTGCTTCTTGATGTGAGGGAGGAACCGGACCTGTGAAGTTGGTGGGGGCTGCTTCAAGGAGAGGGTTGGGGGTGGGTCAGCCTCAGGGCTGTACCTTGTCCATCCTCCTTCCTCCAGAGTCACATTATTCAAGCAGGAGTTTGGAGAATACTTGAAATCCTATCTGTCACATGCACCTAAGACTCACCACTTTGCAATCACAGAGTTTCCCCCCCCCACCCCCATCTGCCTCAAACCTCCCACTGCCCTGGAAGTCCCCCACTCTGCTGCTGAGGAGGGTTGGCCCTGAGACTTGGGGTCTGAGCTCTGAAGGCTGCTTTGCTCCAGGAGTCTCCCCCTTGCCACTGCCCTTAGCACAGGATGCCTGCTTCTCCTTGATCTGCATTGGGAAACAGAATGTGAATGATGATGAGTCTCAATTTCCCTGGGTGTGGAACCAGCCAGATGGATCCTCATGCCATATCCTGGCTCCGTCCGCCAGGCCTGTGACTGCACCAAGATGGCTGCCTCCTCTGCAGCTGTTTTCAGGGTTGAGAGGAGTGAAGAGGCAGAGAGAGAGAACATGCAGGGAAATACTTGTAAGAGAGGAAGAGGTTTAATTTATCTGCCCCAGATCTGGTGGGGCCTTCTCAAGGTCGCTGAGACTGTGTCCCTGACCCAGCCCAGTCAGTGCCTCTCAGCTTCCTTGGGAATCTCAACCCACACCCCTCATTTGCTGTGCCCTTGGTGAGGTCAGTGGACACAGGGAGAGGGGCTCCATGGCCATGCAGTTATTTCAATTATGGGCCTCACCTAACATCCTGAAATCACAGGCCTGCTGACTGTACGCTCTTTAAAATAATCACCCTTTGGGGGGGCGGCTGGGTGGCTCAGTAGGTTGAGTCTCTGCCTTCGGCTCAGGTCATGGTCTCGGGGTCCTGGGATTGAGCCCCACATCGGGCTCTCTGCTCGGCTCTCTCTGCCTGCCTCTCTGCCTGCTTGTGATCTCTCTGTCTGTCAAATATGTAAATAAAATCTTTAAAAACAAAAAAAATCACCCTTTGGCACACCTGGCTGGCACAGTCGTTAAGTGTAGAGGGGGAGCGGGGGCTGCAGAGCAAGTGGCTCTTGATCTTGGGGTTGTGAGTTCGAGCCCCACAGTAGATGTAGAGATTACTTTAAAAAATAATAATAAAATCTTTAAAAAAATCACTCTTCATGTAGGTTATGATATGGTCTTAAGGGACATGAGGCGATGGCTGTCAGGGTGGGTGCAGGAAACCACAGTCCTGTTCAATGGTCCCTGATATGGGACACAAAGAGCTCGGGCCTGGGGAGCTGCTGCTTGGAGCTCCAGCCCTGCAGCAGACCCACAGAAGTACTATGGCATTTAACTCCTTCCCCGCCCTGGCTCCTGGAAAACTACTCATTCTTCAAAATCCTGATCAAAGATCACCTCTTTCTATAGGCCTCCCTGATCCTTTTTTTTTTTTTTTAAGATTTTATTTATTTATATGACAGATGGACGGATTGACAAGTAGGCAGAGAGGCAGGCAGAAAGAGAGGAGGAAGCAGGCTCCCTGCTGAGCAGAAAGCCCAATGCCGGGCTTGATCCCAGGACCCTGGGATCATGACCTGAGCTGAAGGCAGAGGATTATAACCCACTGAGCCACCCAGCTGTCCCTTCCCTAATCCTTTTTTAGGCAGAGCTAATCACTCTCTTCAACTCAGTGCTTAACTCTGCAAACAGCCTGATCATGAGCAAGTTACTAATTACTACAGAACATCTGTAAAATGGGGGTAATAGCACCTTTGTAAGATTAGGGAGGAACTGGAGAAAAATGTATCCTTTTTTTTTAATATAAGATTATTTATTTATTTATTTGACAGACAGAGATCACAAGTAGGCAGAGAGGCAGGCAGAGAGAGAGGAGGGAGCAGGCTCTCTGCTGGGCAGAGAGCCTGATGCGGGGCTCGATCCCAGCACCTGAGATCATGACCTGAGCCGAAGGCAGAGGCTTTAACCCACTGAGCCACCCAGGCGCCCCTCCTTCTTTTTTTTTTTTTTTTTTTTAACATTTATATATTTATTTGAGAGAGAGGGAGCTTGCATACAGAGGGAGATGGAGAAGTAGACTCCCTGACAAGCAGGGAGACCAACTTAGGGCTCAATCCTACTACTCCAAGATTAGGACTTGAGCTGAAGGCAGATGCTTAACTGACTGAGCCACCAGGTGCCCGATTAATGTATCTTGAAAACCTAGTATTGTGCCCGACATGCGTTTATGGCTCAGAAAACAACAGTTCATGGAGTGATGATGGCAGTGATCATGCTTTCTCAGGGGTCAGTTTACACATCTGTCACCTCTAAGAGACTATGGACCCCTTGAGGACAATGGCCATAGTTTAATCAATTGCTGTATCCCTAGCATCATGGCTGGCTCAGGGTAAGCACCCAATAAAGGGTAAGAAATGTCAGCATTATCATTAGGATACTTAAAATTATACTCACTGGCCTTTGGTAAGGGTTTGCAATTTGCCAGGCACCGTTCCAAGCAATTTACCAGGATAGTCTCACTTACTATTCACAAAAACCCTATACAGTAAGCATTCTCCCTATTTCACAGATGAGTAAACTGAAGCTTACCAGGATAGGACAATTTGCCTAAAGTCACACCATAAGGAGTGAGAGATGGAGGCACTTTTTGAACAAGGTCAGTCTGTTCCAGAGTTGTGCTCAAAATCCTGTCCACCTAACAAGGGGAACTGGCCTTGGTTCACTTATGTAGCCCCTGAACCCCAAACAGATCCTGGCACCAAGCTGACTCCCCAGTGAATGTCTCTCGGATAAGTGGGTGAGAAGAAGAAAGGGGAAAGCAGAAAGCCAAGGCCAGATGAGGCTGTAAGAGGGCCAAGGAGAGGGTTGTATTCTGACACTCAGGTTCACACACCTTTTCTAGGGTTCTAGCCCTTCCTATCATCCCAGGTTCCAACTGTGTTTGAAAGGAGGTTCCCTTGAGAACAGACTGAAACTCGGAAAAATATAAGCTGGGACTCAGGTGCTCCCTCCTTCCCAGATAGCCCATACTCATCCCCAGGATGCCTGGCCTGAGTTACAAGGGACACAGAGAGGTCTGTGGTACGTGACTGAGCCAACATCAGGGAGAAAGGGAAACAAAAGGAGACCGCGGCATCTCTGTGCCTCAGATCATTAGCCTTGGGGGGACCATGGAGTCTTTCCCACAGTCCCCAATATCTCTCCCCCAGCTCCACATTGAGGGCCTGACCTCATTCAGCAGATCATGGCCCAGAAGATGAAACCTTGGTGGAGGTGAATCTCTCCTGGGAGTAGGTGGAAGGTCTCTGGTCCCTGATGTTCTGATAGTGCCCCTGGGGTGGGGGTGGGGCCTGCCTGCCCATCTGACCTCAGAGCAGGGTCATGGGGACCTCGACCAACTCGGTCCTAGCCCAGCCCCACTTCTTCAAGCCCAGTTGGTGCTAGGGAGGGAAAGGGAAATTTTAATTTACATTTCTCCCCTCCATTCAGAGTCTGGACAGCTATTTTGACTGTTTCACTGGAATATTCTTGAATTCTGAGTTTTTCTCATTATGGCTCGAAAATTAAAATCTCTCTGCCTTGAGCAAGTGAAGGCTGAGTGAGGGATGGCTGCCGCCACCGCACATTTCTTATTTAAGTCAGTTTGAAAACATCGACTGCTTTCTCTCAGGGCAGGTGACCAGGAGAGGAGGAGAGGGCAGACGGTAGCCTCCCTCCTTCCCACGGTGCCGGCATTAATCCTCCCATTATTCCTGTAGCCCTCACTGACCTGGCCTAATCACAAACTTAATAATACTCTGTGCCTGGAAAGCTCTTGGCCGTGCATTATTTCTAGCTGATCCTTACAACAGCCCTGCAAGGAAGGAAAGCAGGTGTTCTTGTCCTTGTTTTTATTAATGACTTAACTGAGGGCCCAGTGCATTTTACAGAGGAGACAAAGCCCCTGCAGTCGTTGGGGGTGCACAGGGTGAGGGTGGTCAAAGTTGTGTCCCTTCCCTGGCAGGCCTCCTTGGTTCTGAAAAGACAGCTGGGACACGGCTGCCTCTCATTACCCCCGGAACACTGACTGAGAGACCCACTCAGGAGTGGCATGATCTAGGGCAGCTCCTGAACTGTGTCCGAGCTTCAGCTTCCTTATATTTCAAACAGGGGTTGACCTAAATCATGCTTAGAGTCACCTTGCACTGCATGTGCCCAGCCCCAGGGGGGAAGGAAGACGGTATTCTGTTACTTTGCTCCACTTCTGTGTTTTTGGTTCTCTGTCCTCCCGGCGGTGGGGCGGGGGGGTGGTGGTGGTGACTGCTCCATCCTGTGTGAGAACACCCAGCTATCTTTGCCCTGTTCTTCTTTTCTCTCCTCTCCTCTCCTTGATTTACTCAGAGACTCTCAGAGGAGTATTTGATGCACATGGGCTCTTCCAGCAGCTCTCAAGAGCATCCCTTCTGAGAGGGGCCTGGACAAGGTGGTGTGGTGAGAGATGGCTCCAAGACCACCTCAAAACCCTAGCAGCACAGTTTTCACTGAGCATATGGAGAGGAACCTGGGCCTTCCAAGGTCTAGAACAGGTTCTCTCCGCCAGGGGACACCAGGTCCGGGGATGCCGGCAGGCTACCTCTCACACAGCACTAGAAGTGGTCACTACCCCGTCGGCAAAGAGTGGCACCAGCCTTCTAGGGATACGTGCTCTGGTGGGAAAAAGAGTTTCTCATGTCACCTTTGCTCCAGTCCCCAGCTCCCTCAAGGACCTGGTAGTTTTCCACGTTCTTCTATTCTTTTTTTGTGGGACCCCAGAGAACCAGGAGCCCAAGGCACCACGTGACCCTAAATCTCTCTAACAACCTCATGATTTTGTTCCTGGTTTGAAATGACAGCCACTCTCACCTCCCTCTCCTCCTCCCTGGTGAGTGCAAGCAAAGGGCAGGACTGTTCTCTTGTCACCACCTCAACCCAGGGCCACAGAGGAACTCCAGACCTAAACTGAGCCAGCAGGAGGGACAGCCTGGGCAACCAGGGGCATTCCAAAGCTGGTGCAGGAAGGAAGGAGCACTGAGGGAGGGAGGGAGGGAGGGAGGAGGAGGGAATGAGTACTTTCTGGAGATAAAGTTTGGGGATTGTAACTCAAAACAGAAAAGGAGGGGCGCCTGGGTGGCTCAGCGGGTTAATGCCTCTGCCTTCGGCTCAGGTCATGATCCCAGGGTTCTGGGATCAAGCCCCACGTCGGGCTCTCTGCTCGGCAGGGAGCCTGCTTCCTCCTCTCTCTCTGCCTGCCTCTCTGCCTACTTGTAATCTCTGTCTGTCAAATAAATAAATAAATCTAAAAAAAAATAAAAAACAAAAAAACACAGAAAAGGAGACCATACTGTTGAGGCAGGAAAAATCAGACAGGTCTCGGGTCAGATTTCACCTCTACCTCAAGCTATGAAAATTTAAACAACTTCTGGAATCCTAGGTGTCCTCCTTTGCTTTCCACAGTGCTGACTACCCCACAGTGGTGTCCCAGGATTTAATAAAATAATGTGCATAAGACATGGATCAAGGCCTCCGGCATACTCCTCAGGAAATGGTTGCTATTATCTTATTATTGGGATCTATGTTATTGTTGTCATAGTTGACAGAGAGTTAGAAATGGGGATTGGAGGCAGACTTTCTTCTTTGTAGAGACACTCAGCCACAGCAAGTTGACGGGAAAAGCACTCTGAGGTCTCATGAGGCCCCAGCCTTACCCTCTGGTGCCATCCTTTTGCCTCACATGCAGACCCCAAGGCTTCTGTTTCCTTGTAGCAGCTCCCTTTACACCAGGAACAAGCTGCATTTGGGGGACTTAGAGTCACAGAAACTGGGCAACCCAGTCCTTCTGTCAGATAAAGGGGCCCCTGTTCTGGTTCCCGTCAGTGGCAAGGGATGACGCTCAGGCTGCCACTGAGCACGAGGGCAAGGCCAGAAGGAACAAGTGTTGGGCAGGTGCCAAGGCCTTCGGAAAAAACTGAGGTCCCAAGAGAGAAACCAGAGCTGCCCCAGTGGGGACTGCCTTCCGCTTTGTGCCACTCACTCTCTTCTCGCATCCCTCCTTGTTTCTAGTGCCTCCAGCCTAGACATCTCTGACAAGGAGGGTAGGACCAAGCTGAGACCTCACTGGTAGGTAGGTGATACCACAGACACTGGGGTTCCTCTCCCGGGGGAGGCAGTTTGGAGTGCTGGGATTCCCCCTCCACCGCTAGGTCTGGGCCCCCAAATACAACCAGAAGGCCAGGAAAACGGGTCACCTGAGAAATGGGTCATTCCTGAGAAGGGAGAGTCCACAATCTCCCTTTCCCAATCCCAGTTCCCTGTTTCTTTTTTCTATTCCGGCTTGCTCCTCTTCATTCTCTGCCCCTTCCTCTTTCTCCCCTCCTTCACCACAGGCTGGCTTTGCAGGTGTTCAACTTCTGTTCCCGGCCCCCCTGTACAAACTGCGAGTCCCTCTGTTTCTCTTGCTTCCTCTCTCCCCCGCCCCCCCTCTCACTGCCTCACCCACAAGCAGGGATTCCTGCCTTCTGTAGCTTAAAGGAGAGATTAGCCCCAGGGCTGGGGTAGCTCAGGGCCTTCTGGGCACATGGCAGGGGGCCAGTGAGGGGGAGGGGGGCAGGGGCTGGGATGAATTGACTCACAAGAGCAAAAAGATGGCATAGGCAAATGGAATGCGGTATTGATCAGGCTCTGGGTGACTCATCACCTCAGAGGAGGGAAGCTGGGAGAGTGACGTCATTGTTGAAGCTGGTGGTGATGCTGGCAGCTGCAACCCCACCCCTGCCCTAAGACCTTCTCTGGACTTGCTAGCTTCTTTGCGCCTCTCTATCACAGGGGAGGACTGGGGAAGCCGATTTCACCCCTACCACGTTTAGAAGCACACATTTAATGCATTTAGAATGTGGTTTTCTTAGGCGGAGACCTTCCTTCCCGCATCCTCACCTCCACTTCCCTCTGCTCATCTTGGTAGATGAAGTAGTGCGCACGTGAGTATTCACCGTCTCACACATGTGTGTACAGCTTACGTGCACGTGTGTGCACATACGCACGCATGCTCGCACACACTCCCACCAGCCATCTGCTTCTCTCCATGGGGAGAGTAAACCAGGCTCCCAAAGAGTGCTAAGGTACTCTAGGGGGCTGTCTCTCTCTGCCAGGGATCTGAACTCCCAAGTGTTTCTATCTCCAGGTGTCTTAATGCCATGTGCCTCTTGACTTCAGGGGCCACAAAATGGAACCAAAGTCAGCATAGCATTTGAATAGGCATGTGTGTCCCTGAATATATGCATTTTCAACATCACGCTGCAGAGAAATTGGGAAGGGAGGAGGTTGGCAGGGGACGGGAATATGTAGAGGAAGATCTCTGAGCAGAGCCACAGACTTTAGAACCTGACTCCAAGACAAATGTCACCATCATCCCCCTCTCCCATGCACCCCTAAATCGAATGTGTCTTTCCTTCCACATCCTGGGAGGAGAGATTGTTGAATCTCACTTGTCACCTAAGTCCCAAGAGCCCGGCTAAGCTGTGGCAGAGGAAATGTTCCATGTATGAATGTGAATATTAATGTAATGTAAATCACATGCAAATGCATCAAAAGCAAAAATAAATAGCTTGCAGGTCTTGAAAAAGAACAATTAGACCAGAGTAAAAGCAGAGGAGGATCCACAGCCCATGTACTGGGATGACTCTCAGGGTCTGGGTGGAGACTGAGGCCACTGCCTTGCAACATGTGGAAATGGTTTGTTTTGGCCGCAAGGAACCAGCTGACAAGTATTTGTCAAATGTCCCCCCTGACATAGTGGCAGAGGTGGATTTTCCATGCTAATGAAGCTTAAGCTCCTCATTTGCACAGGCCTCTTCCAAAGCCAGCACTTAATTTTATGTTCATAATTTTATATTATTTTTCTTGAGGAGGGCATCCCCAAATTTTACAAGCTTTGGGAAAGACAAAATGCAGTAGCCTCCTTCGAAAGCATCCCTGTCAGGGATGCCAGTCTGTCCTCATGACCCTGTACGCCCCTTCCTCCGGGGGCAAAAGGACTGGATGACTTCCCAGACTGCTCCTGGTTCCAGGACTCCCCAGCTGTCCGCCTTGAGGCTGGTGTAGGGAGGAGGACAAAGGTGGTTGCTTTATGATTAAAGTGAATGTGGCCCTCCTGCCCAGACCCTGAGAAACCTCAGGGAGCAAGTACCCAATAATAAATAATAACAGCTCACATTTGTAGAGACTTTGAGAGTTTCTAAAGAGAATCTCTCATTCCATCTTCACAACAACCTTGAGGCAAGAAGGAGACATATTATAGAGATGTGTGGTAGACAAGGAAACTGAGGCTCAGGGAGGTAAACTACAAATAATAAGAGCTTAGATTCACAACACTAGTGAACCAACAAGCTTTTATTATCGTGTTCATTTAATCTGCACCACAACCCTTGGAGCTAGGTACTAGTATCACCCTTATTTTAGAAATGGGGAAACTGCACAGGAAGGTTAAATAATTTGCCTTAGTGAGACTGAAGAGTAGCACAGACAAGATGCAAATTCAGGCAGTCTGACTGCAGAGTTCATGGTCTAGATCACGTTCCTGCTTGGGATAACTTGTGCACGGTCATGGGCCAAAATTCAAATCTAGATCTGTCTGACCCCAGAGCGCGTTCTTGGCACCAATAAGCACTGCCATTTCCCTAAGGAACCAGGAAATGCCAGCCACGTGTAGCCAGGGACCTCGAGAGAGAGAGACAGGGAGGTTGAGGTGATTGGTTCAGGGACCAGGGTCTAATCAGGGAAGGAAGGATGATTACCAGTGTTCCCCTTGGCTGATAGCTCAGCGTGGGAGGTAAGCCTGCCATCACCAACCTCAGAAGAGCCTGGAGAAACTTCCTCCCTCCTGAGCCCTCCAGAACCCAAAGTCTTTGGCCATCTCTCCTGACTCCTGCAATTCCCTGACAAATGAAATCAAGATTATGGCCAGAGTGTGTGTGGGGAGATCAGCATGGCAACCAAGTAAGGATGATGGATTAGGGGCGAGGGTGAGTTAGGAGCCAGTTGCAGAAGTCCAGGAGCAAAGTGAGGAGGTCCCAAACGAATGAAGGTAGTACCTCCGGTGTGCAGAAGAGAGCCACTGCAGGACCAAACATAGGGTGGGCAGGGATGTCTTCTTCAAATGACACAGCCCCCTTTTGGCTCCACGGGAGACGGGAGAAGGATAAAGAATGTGGGAGGTATGGGGAACAATAAACAATGAGGTGTGTAGCAGGAGCAGCCCCTGGAAGCTGCCAGAAGTGATAACATCCCATCTTCCTGCTCTCTGAGTCCCCCCAGGCTGCGTGTGTGTGTGTGTGTGTGTGTGTGTGTGTGTGTGTGTGTTGAGAAGTGTCAGCCCAGGACTCTAGGGCCACATCACAGGGAGGTGAGCTATGGGGAGCATCAGGGAAGCGTGATTTAGAGTCTCATTCCCACTGCCCTTCACTGTGCTGCAAGGACAGTTCAATGTAATATATAATTACCGCTGCCCAGCAAGGCTGCACTGTACACAGAGCTCCCCACCTTCCTCCCGCTCCCTCCTGCCTGCTACAGACTATAAATCAGTTTTCAATCCTGAGTGCTACCTGTAAATGTTCAAGCACAGGATCCTCGCCTCATAGTCCTACGTCCCTGCGGGGTGATTCGGGCTCTGAGCAGTCCCTTTCCCGCAGTCCTGATTCTGACATCCATCCCATCCCCTAACTGATGGGAGGAGGAGAACTGGGAGAACTGGAATTGGCTCTAGGGTCTACGGGGCCCTGGCTTGAGGAATGGAGGTGGGTGGCTCTGTGTCTTGATTCAGCCAGGCCTGAGCTTCACATGCTCTGGATCAACTGGGAAGAAGGCACTGAAACCTACCCCTCCTCCCAAAATGGCAATTTTTTCCCAGTCCTATAGGATGTGCCAGAAGGAGGCAGGGGGGCGCTTCCTCCTCGGAGAGTCTCAAACACACAGTGCCCAGGGGCACCTGGGTGGCTCAGTCACTTAAGCGTCCAACTTCTGATTTCAGCTCAGGTCGTGATCTCAGGGTCATGAAATCAAACCCCACCCTGGGCTCCACACTCATCACAGAGTACACTTAAAGATTCTCTCCCTCTGTCGTTCCCCCTATTTGCACTTGCACGCACTCTCTCTCTCAAATAAATAAAATCTTTAACAACAACACCACAAAAATCCACAGTGCCCTTACCATGGGCCATGGGACATGGGACATGGGATTGAGGAGGCACCAGCCATAGCTTTGTCCTGAGCTGGGATGGGAAATCCCATGGTGTACCTTGGGGGTACATAAAAGAACCCCAGGCATGATGAAAGGACAAATCAAGAGTGGACAGAGAGGACTTCTTGATTTGTATCTAGCAGGTACCTTGAGGACTTTGATTCTCCCTTAAAAAAGAATTAGGATGTGTCCCTTATTCCCTTCCTGCCCCTCTGCTAGGATAATGGTAATAGTTTCCTGATCGTCTGCTTACATTCAGTACCCATCTCACATTCTCTTGCTGAATGGAACTTAGATCATGCCTTTTGTTTCCCTGATTAAACCTCTTTGTCAGCTTCCCTCCTCCCTTAGGAGAATACCAAATTCCTTACATAGCTCACAAGACTTGACCTTGCCCATCCTAGCCATATCAATTCACTGGATACTACCTCATTGCTTTCAGTTTCTCCACCACTCCTGCCACAGGGCCTTTGCACTGGTGGTTCCTGCAATCTGAAGTTTCCCCTGGCTTCTGTTCTTCCAGCTCTGTTCCTATGTCACAACCCTTCGCTGATCTCTTCATCTGAAGTAGGCCCCTCTTCCTGTCTCAGTACCCTATCTGTTCACTTTATAGTACTAATTATATTTTATATAATTTGTAATTCTATATTCATTGCTTTATTCCCTCATATGTTGTGGGTTATCCCCACAGACTGGAATTTCTGTGAGGGCAGGTTCCATAGTATCTTATTCACCACTGTATTCCAGGTGCTTAGCATAAAGCTTGGCACATAGTAGGCATTAATTAAATATTCTCTGAATAAACTGAATATGTGGGAGGTGCTGCCAGAGGATATCTTAGCAGCTGAAGCCGGGTCTGCCTACCCTATGGCATCCTCACTTACAAACAGCAATCAGATCAGTTCTTTCCCTGGTTCAGACTTGCACAGGCCCTGGGATGGAACCCCCCTCCTTCTCTCAGGGCCTCAGCTCAGGCCTGGCTGAATCAAGACACAGGCATCTTTCCTCTCTTGGGAAAACTCTTTCAGCCAGGCCCCTCTGGCTCTCCCTGGAGCTTCCTCTTCAAGGACCACGGGTCAGCCGCAGCATTCACTGTCTCCCACTCCCTATCAAGGCCCCTGGATTGCTTCAAAGCACAGCTCAGCCCCCTCTGTGCCCACTGGTAGGGGCAGAGGAGAGGGACATTGGAAGGAAGAGGGAATGTGTGGGCTTGGGACTCAAAATGGGGACAGGGAAGGGAGTCTGAGGAGGCAGCTCTTCCACGCATTATAATATCCATAAAGTAAATGCAAATTAACTGAAAGCACCTTTGGAATAAGCAGCTTTTATTGAGGGAGCTGCTCTAATCCCTAAATGGCTTTATTGACCGAGAGGCGCTTCCTAGAGGGGGGGAAGTGGTGGGAAATGTGATCGTGCTGTCAGGAATTGCTCCGCAGCGCCCTTGTCCCAACGCTTTTAGATTCCAGACATGCTTCTCCAGGCTAATGGAACTTGCAGATCTCTAACCTCGGCTTCTACATTTCGCTCCCCTCCCCCACTGGAGTCTGGAGAGCCCCGCTTCCGGGTCTGCAGGAGGCCCCAGCTGCTGGATGCCGCATCGCCTGTCTGGACCATGAGGGAATCAGGGACGGTAAGCCATGGAGTGTGGCTACTGTGACACAGCCCTGTGGGCTCTCTGGTGTGACTACCCCTGGGTGGGCAAAACATCCCCATGTCTGTGCATGAAGGTGTGTGGGCTGTATGCACCAGCGGGTTTGTGTCCATTTACCCACAGCCCAAGGAATGAGCATCGCTGCGTCTGTGCATACTCAGTCTTTGTAACTGAGTGTGTCTCTCCCTGCTCTGTTCCCAACACTGTCTCCAAATATTGGTATTCCTCCTCAGGTGGGGGCGGGGGGCTGGCCTCAGCTGGGGAGTCTTACTTTTTCAGGGATTCATGACTTTTACCAGAATGATAAAAAAGCTGATGACACACGGAGGCCCCTGGGCTCTAGAGAAAAGCCAGAAAAGAAACACTGGGGACACAGCAGAGACTGGCAGGGTTTGGGGGCTCAAGGACCTCAGAAAGCTCATTCCAGCCCTGTTCAAATTGTAGAGGGGGAGGGGATGGGGACAAAGGAGACCCAAGAGATGCTGGAAAGGCAATGTTCTCAGACTGGCTCCCATCCCCTGCTTTGCTTTCTCTCACACTCCCAAATCACTCACCTTGGCAGTGGGGCTAGGAAAGGTGAAGCTGGCTATTCCACTGTCCCAGCCTCTGCCTCTCTGGCCCTCACCAAAGCCCAGCCTGCCCAGAGTTGGAGGGAGGGCGCCACTCCTCAGGAGCAGATGTACAGAATTTTGAGATGGGCAGGTTCACATAAACAGGCCTTGGAGCACCAAAAACTGGAAAGCGGTCCCTTGGCCATGGAGCCTATCGAGGCTAATTGGCCTCAGGACTCTGTAATAATATTTAGGCTCAGGTGAGTTGTCACTGGGGAAGGAGAATCCAGAAGCTTGCAGAGCATCTATGCTAGAGGGACATGGATCACAAAAGCAGGGACTCTTCTCATTGGTCAGAAAAGATAAGGGATACCGCCCTTCCTAAAGCTTTCATAAAGCCTTCCGGCAGACCTGGGCTTGCAACACAAAGGGGGTCATTCCACTGGAAAGTTCCTCTACCGCATTGCCACTGAGAGAAGCCACTTCTCCCCAGGCTGGAGAGACAGGGCCCCCTTAGCACAGCCTGGCACACAGTAAATGTTCAATAAATATTAGCTGTTGTGGCTATCCACATAATCTTCTGGGACAAAATCTATGAGGCTGATCCCTACAGAGAAGGCTGGGCCTGTAGGACCCTGGAGGGCAGTGGAAAGCAGGCATGGTGCCAAGATGCTCAGCTGGAACACCAAGGAGGTGGGGACCCTGGCTTTCACTGTGGCCTCTCATTCCCCTGCGCTGGCCTCCCAAGGTCCTCTGTCCTCTGTCTGAGTCCTACAAGGAGTTCTCCCTCTGTCCCAGGCAGGCCCAGTGACCTTTCGCTCAAGTCTGCAAATATATTCTTGGCGAGTCTTGGAAATGAAATTGTGCTCAACATTTGTATAGGGCTTTTCTGCCACCCAGCCCTTTACAGACATTAGCTAATTAAACGGAGAAGGAGCAGGAGGAGGAAGGCTTGGCCTCTGCGTTGGGACTCTAGGCCCTCCTGACCTGGGTAGCTCTAGTCTCATTCCTCTCTCTTTTTCCTTTAAAGTCGGACTTTTTTTTTTTAAAGATTTTATTTATTTATTTGACAGAGAGAGAGATCACAAGTAGGCAGAGAGGCAGGCAGAGAGAGAGGAGGAAGCAGGCTCCCTGCGGAGCAGAGAGCCCGATGTGGGGCTCGATCCCAGGACCCTGAGATCATGAACTGAGCCAAAGGCAGCGGCTTAATCCACTGAGCCACCCAGGCGCCCCAAGGACTTTTTTTTTTAATTATTTATTTATTTTTTATTTTTTATAAACATATAATGTATTTTTATCCCCAGGGGTACAGGTCTGTGAATCGCCAGGTTTACACACTTCATAGCACTCACCATAGCACATACCCTCCCCAATGAGGTCGGACTTATTTTAAAGAGGAAGCAACTCCTGGGAGTTGGCCACCAAGACAGAAAGCAAGAAAGGAGGGAATCTGGCAGTAATCCGAGTAGCTTGGTGTCTTCCTGAGGGCACTGTGTCCCACTGCCGACCATATCCAGCAACCGGCTTGGTCCGAAAGTACAGTTACAGATTTGCCATGAACGGGTCAGCCGCCCTCTCCCGCTTTGGAGGAGGGCACGAAGACAGGCACAGTAATTACAGCCAGAGTGGGATATCAAAGATCCTTCCAGAGGGCTAAGGGACACAGGTGCACAGATGTTTGGCCTCATTTAGAGATGGGGCCGACCACTGAGACCACCTGCAAGTCACGAAACTGGACATGAGGTCCTAGCCTGGAAAGAAGTGCATAAACCTCTGCCCGCCCCCCACCCCAACTGCCTACCCCCCATTTCCTGGCCATGAGAGTTGGAGGGGAGCCATCCCAGGGTCAGTGGCATTTCTTGCACTGTCTGCTCCCCAGTGTCAGACCCTGCCCATGCCAACAGGGAGTCCTGTGAGGGAGCTACCCTCCAGGGGGCAGAAGGTCAGTTCCCACCTGGGGAAGAGAGAAGGAGCAGGAAAGAAAGGGTGGGGAGAGACAGAGATAGTGATGCTGGACCAGGACTTGGGGGAAAAACCAAGAGAGAAACAGACATCAGTTACAGAGACTGACCTAAGGAAGAAAGAGGCCATATTTCAGACTAGGACTGCAGAAGAAAAGAAAGAAGACTGAAGGAGGGAGGGAGGAAGAAACAGCTCCACAGGTAACAACAGTGTCAAGATGAAGGATTTCTTGACACAGCCAGCAGCAGGCCCCATGTCGAAATCCCTCAGGAAGCCTAAGGAGAGCCCCACCTCCCTCCCTCCCACCCCAGCATTGCCCATCTTGAGTATGTGGGCTCCTTCAGAGGCAGGTGTCCCTCCTCCTCCCTGGTCCCATCACAGAGAAAACAAGCCTGAAGACTCCGCCCCTCCTCCCACAGTGAGTCTATCCCCGCGCCACCCCCCCCACCCCGCACCTATCCCAGGCCTGCGCCTTCCTACCCTGATCCTATAGGTCAGCCTGGTACTGACCGGGGAGTCAGCAATTCTGGAGGCCCTGCCAAGTCCAGCAGAGGAGGGCCTGACCTCCCCTTACCATAATTATCTGTCTCATAAAAAATAGGCAGTGAACTTCATAAAACCAATTAAGATTTCAGGATCAGAGTACAGGTGCAAGCAGAAGTCCAAGCAGCTCTGGCAACAGTGGGACCAAGTCCAAGGGCAGAGAAGCCTGGCAGCTCCCTCCCTTCAGGCCCAGCCCCAAAGGCTACAGGGCAAGATTAAACCCAAGGAAGGACTGTCTGGTTGGCTGGAAGGGAAAGGAATCCTGGGATGGTTTCTTCGTGTTGTGATGGGCAGCCCAGCAGAGCCTGGTTTCTCCCTCTGCAGCCCTCTCTGGTTTCAGAAAACCTCAAGAGCTTTCTACCAAGTTACCAAGGCAACCGCAGCCCCGCAGGATTCACAGTGACAATGGAGAGAAAGCAGAGACTGACACCAGCCCCACATCTCACAGGGAGCAGAAAGACAGAGGCTTCAGACCAAAGCCAACATCCCCTGCATCCCTGCTCAAGAGACTGTTTTCCTGCAGTCTGTGAGCTGACACAGCCCAGTCCCACGTGGATGAGAAGAGAGCATTACAGCTTCCCTCACAGTCAAGTGGGAAGGGGCAGGATCTCTCCCGCATCTTCCCACGATGGCAGATTTGCGGCTTCTGGTCCTGCTTTCAAAGGCCAGTGGGATTCTCTTCTATAAGCACCTGCGCTCTCCATGATGGCCCCCCCTCGGGGACAGTGCGGCTAAGGGATCAGGACCTCAAGCGGCTTTGGAATCAGAAGTGAGTTTGGCTCTTGGTTTGGTCATTTTCTGAAACCCTGTAACCTTGGGCAAGTCACTTCTCTCTCTCAAAAAAAATGGGGATAATATGAGGGAATCGTCAGGATTTAAAAATATCATACATATGATATGCTTGCACAGGGCCTGGCACTGGATCAGTATAAAAAATTAACACTGTTAAAATTTTCTCATTAATATTACTATTTTAATTTTTATTACCAATAAGTGCATGCCTTGTTTACTCATCTGTGAAACAGGGATCACAATTCAATGAGTCATGTGAAGATTACACAAGGCAGAGCATGTGAAATGCTTAGACCAATACTTTTCCCATAGAAAGTGCTCATTGAATGGGAGCTGTTATTTTGATTCCTACGTCTCTCTTCTTCCCCCAGGGCCTCAGATTATGTATCAAGGAGCCATTACTGATCTGGCCCAAACTCTTAGTTCCCTAAGCAGTAGAGACGGTGAAAATGCAGCTCTGAAATCACAGGGAGTGGCAGGTGGTCATTCCTAAGGGCCATGCCAGCAAATGCTCCATTCGCTTCTGGACCAGAAATGACTTTGACTTCTGTGCTCCCTCATTTCTGGCCCAGAAGCCTGAACTTCTTTGAGCAGGCTGATGTCCAGCTAATGCTTAGCATCCTGGAGAAAAGGGGTAAATGGTCATTTAGAATGGAAAAAGGTTTTGTCTCTACGCAGAGGGTCAGATGCCTGGCTGAGGGAGGGGACACAAGAGCATGGATGAAAGGACCGCGTGGGTGGGGCTACGATGCCTCTTCAGGGCTCCTGTCTTTCTTCTTTTGGTCCTCTCATTTCTGTGAGGAGTTCTCAGCTATGGCTGACCAATTGCACACTGCTCCCCAACCCTCACCATCTTCCTCCCTGAAAATACCCACAGCTTTCCTAGGGCCAGTCACACACACTCCTGACCTCTACGACCGATGAATAGGCCAATTTGTGATAAAGCCTTCGCCGTATGGGCCACTTCCACACATGGTCTCACAGGGTGAATTGCACATGTGGGTGTCCCAGGGGCCTCCAGGGTGTGTCACAAGCTAAATAGTGGGCTACAACATAAGGTGAGACCTCAGGGAGTGTCCTGGCTGACAGAGCTGGGAGACAGGGAAACAGCCCCGTGCAAACTATGGAATCTGCTTCTCTGCAGATTTTCAAACAAAGAAGGCCCCATCCTGAACCTCTGCCATCCTGGAGAGCTTGAGAGTGAATGCCTCTGTGGGCGTGGGCGTGGGCATGGGCTGGGGCTATCAGGACCCCTAAGACATTGGGGAAAATGAGGCAGTTCTCATGCTAGACACCCAGCCAGGGCCTCCACATTGTCTTTGTCTTTCCCTTCCCCTTCCCCGCCTTCCTTAGTATTCTGGAAGCCCTGTTACTTTAATGTTCCCAGCAACTCTGAGGCCTTGCGGGGTGAGGTGGAGCCCCTGCAGAGCCAGACTCTAAGGAGAACCAGTGATGCTGGGTTCTGATGTGAGAAACCAGGTCTGAGGATGACTCAGTCACATCCTCCCCCAGAATAAATTCACAGACTCAGGCCTCTGTCCTCAACTCTGCTGGCAACAAAGCCTTTGTCTCCAGCCCAAAGATCCTGTCTTCCACACCAGCCACCATGCCTCGGACTCTCCCCTCATTATTCAGACAGAGAAAACTTGGAGATACTAGAAGCCAAAGGCCAGGTTTTTCTTCTGGGGCTGCATAATCTGATACACGTGTCACCCTCCTTGTGCCCCCACAAGCCTTGTTACTGGAAAGGAGAAACTCCTGACTGTTGATGGCTTTGGGAAGACTGGGTGGGGGCGGTGAGGAAATCTGAGGGACACAACTGGAAAAAAAAGCAGTAGCTGGGCCTTGGGAAGCAGCCCCCTTCCAGGGTTTCCCTGAGAGCCACTGCTGCCCAGGAAGTCACTACTGTGTCAGGCAGAGTTAGGAATCTACCATACCCTACTCAGCACTTCCTGCCTCACCCCACCTCTAGCCCCTCCTAGATACAGGAACAGTCACAGAGGACAGTTAGATCTGGAAGAGAAAAGGTTGTTTTTGTTTTCTCCTCATGATGAAGAGCCTAGTAAGCAGGACATGGGCAACAGCAACACAGATTAATCTGGAAGTCATTCTGAAGAAAATTCAGCTTCCCAAAGATAGCCAAACCAGGGTAAGAGGCAAGAGTTATACTGTCAGGGCGCCTGGGTGGCTCAGTGAGTTAAAGCCTCTGCCTTCGGCTCAGGTCATGATCCCAGGGTCCTCTTTGGGCTCTCTGCTCAGCAGGGAGCCTGCTTCCTTCTCTCTGTCTGCCTGCCTCTCTGCCTACTTGTGATCTTTGTCTGTCAAATAAAAAAAATAATAAAAAAAAAATTTAAAAAAAAAGAGTTATACTGTCCCCAAACTGGGACCCACCTGGCCTTGGCCATGGTTCCTAGATGGAGACCTGCCCTACTAGCTGATCTCCTTAAAGCAGAAGTTAGAGTCCTTCCAGCCTAAGGAGTCTCAGGGACAAGCTAGAAAAGCCTCTTTCTCAAGTCTCTGTCTCTGCGTGCTAGAAAAAAATTGCTTCCAGTTCCCAGAGGGCCTGCCCTCTACTCACCCTCAGACTGACAAGTGGACAGACAAAATTTCCAGTGCTCTCAAAGTCTAGGCTAAAGACAGCAGCCCAGAATCCTCTCATTGGGATGACCCAGGAGCGCCCCCTGCTGTCTGATTTGGCTGAAGCCAGTTGAGGGCTGGAGGAAGGAAGGACTATTAAAGTACATCATAGTTGCCCCGGCAGAAGGGGCCATGCTCTATGATGCTTCCTCTATACAGTGCCAGAGCCTGAATCAGAGCTGGACTTCCTTAGCGGTCTCTGAAGGGGGGAATTACCAGAGAACTGTTGATTGGGGACAAGGACACATGGGGACCCTGCAGCCTGGCCTCCGGGCACACGCCTAGAGCTCTGAGGAGGATGTCCAGTTTGCAGGTGTTCCTGGCTTCAGGAGAAAAGTCATGTTCTATAGGAAAATCAGTGGCGTCCTCTGAGCCTGAAGAGAGAAGAGGTTGTACCACACTCAGTGAATTGTCTTAGTGAGTGCATGGTAAGGGGGGTCTCTGCCAGCCCTGGGGAGTACAGGAGACAGCCCACTTCTCCCCAGCAACTAACTCCCCCAAGTGCCAGTAGGACATGTCCAAATTTACCGTTGATTATACAATAGCTGTTTCTAAAAGGACCTCTGGCTCCATATCTGCAAGCTCAGGAGAGATTTGAAGATCCTCCTGGCCTCTCTCTCTCTTTTTTTAAGATTTTATTTATTTATTTGACAGAGAGAGATCACAAGTAGGCAGAGACGCAGGCAGAGAGAGAGGAAGGGAAGCAGGCTCCCTGCTGAACAGAAAGCCTGATGCGGGACTCGATCCCAGGACCCTGAGATCATGACCTGAGTCAAAGGCAGAGGCTTAACCCACTGAGCCATCCAGGCGCCCCTCTCCTCGTCTCTTAAGCTCCAACATTCTACAAGCCTATAGGATTCCACAGCCCATTCCTAGTGGCTGTCTTCTCTCCCAACTACATAGCACTTTCTTGTCCCAATTCTTCCTTTAATCTGATTAAACTTCTCTTCCTGGTGTGTCTAGGTGGCTCAGTCGGTTAGGCATCTGTCTTCAGCTCAGGTCACGATCCCAGTGTCCTAGGATCATGTCCCATGTCAGGCTCCTTACTCAGCAGGAAGTCTGCTTTTCCCACTCCCTCTGTTTGTGCTCTATCTAGCTCTCTTTCTCTCTGTCAAATAAATAAATAAAATCTTTAAAAAAATAAACTCTCTAGCATCCTAAGCATTGGCAGCTGAGGTGGGGGGCAGTGGCTGGGGTTCTTTCAACACTTCCCATTTTCCAGATCAAAGATAGAAAGCTAGGGAAAGAGTCAGGACTCGGAGAAATTGGTAGAAGAGGTAGAAGCAAGATTAAGGAATGGAGAGATGATTAAGACCCAGCAAATATTTGGAAGAAACCATCTGCCAGGATGGAGAGGTGGGGAACAAGCCTCACCATTATTCTAGTCATTCTCCCTCAAACATTTCATAGTTGCGACTCTGTGCATTTGCAGAATGGAGGTGTGAGTGCACACACACCTACACACAAACCCATGGATTGTGGGGAAGGCCTGGCTGTGTGGCGGGTTGGAGGGGGGCAGCTGTCCTCTCTTGGCCCAGAGATTTCTGCCCCCACCTGCAAGTCGTCTTCCCATCATGCACCCCCCCTACCTCTGAGCCTTACAGCACTAGGTGTTTGTGCTTTCAAAACAGCTCCCTTTCTGAGTGCTACCTCCAGAAAGTGCTGAGCTGTTCAAATGGTGGGGGGGACAGAAGGGAGGAGAACAGTTCTCTTCTTTGTAGAGCACCACCCCATCAAACAGTCCTCCTTTACCTCTCCTCTGCCCCACCTCTTTTTTTTTTTTTTTAAGATTTTATTTATTTGATAGACAGAGATCACAAACAGGTAGAATGGCAGGCGGTGGAGGTGGGGGGGAGCATGCTCCCCGCTGAGCAGAGAGCCCAATGTGGGGCTCGATCCCAGGACCCTAGGATCATGACCTGAGCCGAAGGCAGAGTCTTTAACCCACTGAGCCACCTAGGTGCCCTGCCTCACCTCTTTGATCACTGCCAACAACAGCTGCAAAACCAGCCCTCCTCACGCTGAGCGGTAGGCTGCAGGCAGGGGTTTGCCTACTTCCCAGGGCTGGAAACAGCCGGGCCTGGGTGGGGGCTGGGGCAGCAGCATTCCCAGAAACGCCAATATCCTCTGCCACCCTTCCCCCACTAGTTACAGAGCAGAAGGGAAAGAAAGCCCTCACAGTCAATCCCTACAGACACTGTGCAGTTTGGAGTCACCCCAGCTTCCCCAAATCCCTACCAGGCTGCTACCAACCCTGTCCTCCCAAGGTAGCCTTTACTCCCCAGACCTTGGAAAGTCACCTCAGGCTATCTAGCGCTGAAAGACAGATCTGCTCTTGGAATGCAGGGAGACAGTGATGAATTCGCCCACACACTAGCAACCTACTTCCATTAACTCTTATGTCCAAATAATTTCTTTAAATCGCCAAGGATGAGGCTGGGGGAGGGAAAGGCAAGTCTGTGACATCAATCTTCAGTGGGGATTCCTTCTTCAGACCCAGCCAGAGCCAGGCAGGAGAAAAGCCCTGCAGACACACATGCTCTTGGGCCTTCTGGGGCAAAGCAATGGAAGTGAGACTTTACCTCCCAACCCTATCCCCGCCACCCCACAGTGCCTCCTCTGCCCTAGATTCTTCCCACCCACACTCTACCTTGGGTTCTTGGAAAAAAACACACAGATATGAGCTCACGGTAATTCCTGGAAGTTTCAGGGCTCTGGTTGGCTCTGGGCAGGATGAGGCTGCCTCCTAGGAGCATCCTGACCCCTCAGGCAGACAAGAGAGCATCTCCCATGTGACCAGCATCCTGGGGGACCCAAAGGGACAGGGAAGGAAAAGGGTAACTGAGATCTGTACCATAGTTCCCGGTTGACTCCTTCCTTCTCAAATTACCCTACTTAATGCCCTTATTTTACAGATGAGGAAGTGGAGACTCAGAGGGTTCAATGTGTCAAAGCTAGCAACTAGAAAAGGGACAGATCTGAGTCAAGCACAAGTCTTCTACTTCTAGGGCCTGCTGCAAGCAGATTATGTCCTGGTAGAAAAGGGGGCCAGGAAGCAGGTGACATTTCAGCTGCTAAGTGTGCCTACCTACCCTTGGCTCTAGAACACAGGCTCATCAGCTCAGACCTATGTTTTTAGCCCCTGCCTTGCTTATACTGCCTGCCTGGAAGCCAGCCTCCAGCTGGGAGGCTCCTGTCTTGGGGATGGGTCAGGTGGGGCCCCAAAGGCAGAAGGAATGCTGGCGTTTCTCCAGGGTCCGGGAGCAAGAGAGAGGATGAGAGCTGGGCAGATGGGCCTGGACAGGCCATGTGGGAGGGCTGGGCTGTAGGAAAATTATGTGTACACATGGCCTGGCAGAAACAGGACTCTGCCCACTTGGTGACTTGAACACTTTCCCTTCACCCATTCTCCCCATGGCTCCCCAAATTGCCTGCTTCCGATGTGATTCTTTCCAAATGGGCATCCCCCCCCAATGAAGGGACCGGCATGTGGTGGGAGGCTGTGGACTTATTACTAACGTCATAGTCTTCTTCCAGCAGCAGCAGGCTGGGGAGCTGGCGGCCCAGACGACAACAGGAGCAGCTTGTGATGTTCTGTTCCAGCAGATTGGAGAGAGTTTCCCATGGCTCAGACCTGAGGCTGAGGAGCCGGGATGGGAAAAGCAAGAAAGAGGAGGCCCCCAAGCTCTTGGCCAGCCAGCCAGCTTATTGGTGGCCTGGAATACAGATTACCTGTATGAGCTCTCCCTACCTGGAAGGAGTAAAGTCAGCATTATCCAGACCTGTGACTCTGATGGCTCCTGGGGCTCACTCAGTGTTGGGGTTCCCATTAAAGGGTGTTCAACCTATTCTAGACCTTGAAGTTACAAGGAATGAGGGGAGGGTGAGCATGAATGAGTCGCTGGCCCTTGCTGGCTCCCTTCATGCTTTTTAATAATAGAGACCTACCTCCCCTCTTAAGTACTTCATTGAAGAAGTGCATGTATGTCGGGGGGCGGGCGGGTATCTTTGCTCCTAGCATTCTGTGGGGCTGCCAAAAGTTTGTGTTATCTAGTAGGACCATAAGCATCAAGGTATGTTAAGAAGAGCAAGAGAAAAATAATTTGAGATTGGATTCGAGGCATGGCCTTCTGTCAGGGAGTATTATCTGGTCACCCTTAAACGAAGGTACTCCAAATAGTTCCTCTGTGGTTCAAAGCCACAGAGCCCAAACTCTTCAAAATGCCTGCAGAAGAAGCAGCAACACAGAAACGCAGCAGCAATATAGAACTAAACGATCCTCAGGGATTACTCGGGCACCTGGCCAAAGACCCTCACCATCTATTTGGTGATAGAACAAAGTATGGGCTTTAGGATTTTGAAGGGGAAAGCAGGTGATATGGAAGAGAGACTTTCATGCATTGGGGTAATCAATGAGTGTTGGATGAGGGCCACTGGTATAGGAATGTGTTTCCAAAGGAGTCCAGGTGCATGGGTGGTTCAGTGGCAGAATTCTCGCCTGCCAAAGGAGTACACTGTCCTCTAATAGAAGAGAGAGAAGTCTAGACTAAGACTAGAGGGTCTTGCCATTTCAGCCAAGGTGATCAGAGGGCTTACTACATATGGCATGTCTACCAAAATGGAGATGGGAGGACAGGTTACTATTAGGTGGGCTTCCTGCACTGGCATGAACCATTCTCAGGACACCTCTGAGCCTCTCTGGGCCCTGATCTTTGTCTAGACACTTCCTCTCGAGCTGAGGCTGGGAAGCTGGTGCAGACACCCACAACCTCACTCTTTAGAGAGCTGCCATTAAGAAGCTGCTTAGCAGAACCCCATGCCGGGCAGCTAATGGGTTGGAGACATTAAGGATAAATGGTTTCCCAGACATCGGCATGAGCAGAGAGCTCAGGAAGAAACAAATATTTTAATTTCTAAGAAACACAAGAGTGGGAGGGAAGGAAGTTCCCTCTGCTTACTCTGCATCTATTGCTCTCCAGCTTCCACCTGTAACAGTTCCTGCAATGCTCAGGTCTAGGGATTTCCTGTCCAAGACAGGAAGGCCCGTGGCAGGCGGAGACAGATCTTCACTCACCCAGACATGGGGCAGTGGAAGAGATTCTCAGAGATTTACAGGGAGGGAGATTCCTGGGTCTGAATTGGCTCTAACCCCAATGGTCAGGAAATCCTTGAATTAATCTTGTGATCAGTCAAGGCCAATTTCTCTGTGGTTGAAGAATAGGGGGAAATGACTAGAGTGGGATATCAGGGATGGGACAACTTTAGACCCAAAGTAGTTGCTCTAGGCCAGTGATTCTCCCAGCATGGACGGGACCAGTAGCATCAACATCATCTGAGAACTTAATATAAATGTAAATTCTAAGGCTCTATCCAGATCTACTGAATTAGTCAACTCTGGATGTGACAACTTACAATCTTGTTTGAACATGTCCTCCAAGAGGTCCCAATGCGTGTTTAAGATTGAGAACTACTGCTCTTGGCTCTACCTCAGATAGAAGGGGAATGTCAAGGCAAAGAAGAATTAGGAGACACCTGGGTGGCTCAGCGGGTTAAAGCCTCTGCCTTCAGCTCAGGTCATGATCCCAGGGTCCTAGGATCGAGCCCCGCATCGGGCTCTCTGCTTAGCTGGGAGCCTGCTTCCTCCTCTCTCTCTCTCTCTGCCTGCCACTCTGCCTACCTGTAATCTCTATCTGTCAAATGAATAAATCTTTAAAAAAAAAAAAAAAAGAAGAATTAGGAGAGGACACAACAAGTAGCCTCATTCAATGGAAAATAATAACAATAATAATAACTTTCCCAGTGTGGAAATCCAAAGCCAGGCCTCCTCTGTTCTCACTGTAAATGTCACAGCAGTGGCTAAGTGGCCCTACATGGAGGAGTCTGGGAAAGATAACTAACCCTGACCCTTCACATTTTGTTTAGGGTAGGAAAGAATAATGGAACAATCATTTCAGGTAATGTATCTCCTATTCAGCTCCTCTGAGCTACCTTTTCCTCCAGCTGGGCCCCTTCGAGACTCTCATGCTTCCCTGTCATCTCATGTCTTTTTCTCTCATCCAGTGAATGAGAACAGATTCAGTTTCATAACCATATCAGTAATGAGACCCTACCCCTGGGGAGTAAGATGAAGAAGCTCACCATAACTACAGCTATAACCTATAAAGGGGCAGCCTTTCTTCAATATCCTCGCCTCTGTTCCCATCCAGGCCATGCCGTAAAGAAAAGGAGGAGCTACTCTTTCCGTGACATATTATACCGTACCTGACTGGTCATACTTGCAAAGAAAAAAAAAAAGGGATAAAATTGAGGCTCCTAACCAACCTGTAAGTTTCCTGAGGGCCAGATCTGGTATATAGCTTATTCTCCTTTTCTATCTTCCATACTAGATACTAACTATACTAGATGCTAGATACTAACCTAGATACTAGATACTAACTAGATACTAACCATACTAGATACTAACACACTAGATGCCTAATGAATATTTGGGAAACTGAACTGAAGGAAGTGCCCAGAAGCAAGACACTAATGAGTCTCTTCTTCTAAACTAGAAATACAACAGAGATCAAGAAATGGGTCCTCTCTGAAATGATTAGTCCTTTCCTGGTACCTTGGTGCCCAGAAACTGCCATCTTCATTCATTTTTCCTTCAACAAGCATGTACAGCATACCTGCTATATGTGAACCCTAGATCTTATCTTCTAGTGAGGAGAAACAAATATAAAATAAGCATATAATATTTCAGGTGGTATTAATTGCCTTGGGAAAAACAAAGTAGTGTAAGGGGGCTATGGACAGTGGGATTAGGGCTCAAGAAAAGCCACTCAGAGGAAGTGTCATTTGAGCAGATACCTGAAGGGAGTAAAGGAGCTAGACTGGCAGCTATGTGGGGGGGAAGAGTGCTCCAGGTGGAGGGAACAGCAACAGCAAAAGCCCTGAGGTGGGGGCACCTTACAAGGAGTCCAGCAAGGCTGTAGTGGAGTGAGCAAGGGGGAGAGAGGTGGTAGATAAGATCAGAAAGATATTTGTGCTCAAGTTACACAGGGCCTTGCAGACCCCCATAAGGATTTTAGAATTCATCCTGAATGAGAAAGAAGTCATCAGAAAATTGTGCATGGAAGAGTGACATATTTTCATTATACAGGACTAGTTTGCTACTGGTTGTTTGTTTTTTAAGAAAAGGAGATGGGGGCACAGAGGGAGAGGAAGAGAGGAAATCCTAAGCGGAATCATGGAGCCCAAAGCAGGGCTCCATCTCACAATCCTGAGATCATGACCTGACCTGACCTGAAATCTAGAATCAGACGCTCAACCAACTGAGCCACCCAGGTCCCCCTTGGCTGCTGTTTTGAGAACAACCTACAGGGGATGGAGCAGAAGCAGGAAAACCACGTAGGAAGTTATGGTACAGCCTACTCATTTCCTCCCAGAATTCATCCTCTCTTTCCACATTTTATTTTTTTAATCAAATGGTCTTCCTTCACCATCTTTTTTTTTTTTTAGATTATTTATTTATTTGACAGAGATCGCAAGTAGGCAGAGAGGCAGGCAGATAGGAGGAAGCAGGCTCCCTGCTGAGCAGAGAGCCTGATGTGGGGCTCAATTCCCAGACCCTGAGATCATGACCCGAGCCGAAGGCAGAGGCTTTAACCTACTGAGCCCCCAGGGGCCCCTCTTTCCACATTTTAGCTGGGCACAAGGCTTCTCAGAAAGAGGACTACATTTTCCAACCTCTCATGTGGCTAAGTGTGGCCATGTGACAAAATGCTGATTGACAGGATGTGAGCAGAGGAATAGATGCAACTTTCAGGTCATGTTTTTAAAGGTATAGACCTGTCCTCTACTTCTTCCTTCTCCCCTTTCCATAGGCTGAAAGCTCATGGGCAGGACAGTGGCAGCTGGATCAGCTATCTTAGGCTACAAGATGATAGTCACATGATGAAGAGGACAAGCCCCAAGCCCTGAGTAGCTGGGGTCTCTGACCATGTGGAATGACTGTTATCAACACAACTATCTATGCACAGGTTCACAGTCAAGAAGAATCAATCTTATATCTTGTATAAAACGTTGTGTTTTGGAGACTCTGATACAGCAGCCTAATCTAGACTGTAATGAACTCAGAGGAAATCACAATGGCCTAGGTAAGTAATGATGGTGGCTCCGATGAGGGCAGGAGTGGTGTAACTAGAGATTCTGGAGATAATTTCAAGGTAGAACTTATGGGGCACATGAGTGGCTCAATCAGTTAAGTGTCTGCCTTTAGCTTAGCTCATGATCCCAGGGTCCTGGGATCGAGCCCTGAATCAGGCTCCCTGCTTCTCCCTCTCCTCCCCGTTCATGCTCTCTCTTGCTAATTCTCTCTCTCCCTCAAATAAATAAATGAAATCTTTAAAAAAAAAAGAAAGGCAGAACTTATACCATTTCTGAGGAATTGGATTCGGGGGCATTAAAGAAAGAGAAAAGCCAGGAATGACTCTGAAGTTTTGGGGACTGGCAGAATAGAGTTGTATTTATCACAAGGGAGAAGACAGGAGGCGGGGTGAGCTGGAGTGGTGCCTGAGTGACATTTACATGGAGATGTCAAGTAGCAGCTGGATGTGAGTCTAAAGTTCAGGAAAGATGCAGGGGTTGACGATATCCATTTGGGATTCATCAACATGCAGCTGGCTTTAAGGCCTTGAGACAGATGTGATTAGAGAGTGAGAGCGCCTCAAGAAGAGTAGGGGTGTGATGACAATTCCAGGCCATCGCAGAGGTGAGGAAGATGAGGTGGAGCCAGCACCGGAGACTACAGAGGTGGGAGAATGGAGAGAGGGGTGTCTTGGAAGCCAAATAAAGAGGGTGGTTTGTTTTTTTTTAAGATTTTATTTATTTGACAGAGAGAAATAGTGAGAGCAGGAACACAAGCAGAGGAGTGGGAGAGGGAGAGGCAGACTCCCTCCCAAGCAGGGAGCCTGATGTGGGGCTCAATCCCAGGTACTTGGTCCATGACATGAGATGCTTAACAGCTAAGCCACCCAGGCCCCCCCAAGAGAGTGTTTTAAGAAGGAAGAAGCGCAGGGCACTTGGTTGGCTGAGTGGGTTAAGTGTCTGCCTTCCGCTCAGCTCATGACTCCAGGGTCCTGGGATCGAGCACCGCATCTTACTCCCTGTTCAGCTGGAAGCCTGCTTCTCCCTCTGTCTGCCACTCCCCCTGCTTGTGCCCTCTATCAGGTAAATAGAATCTTAAAAAAGAAAGAAACAAAAAAGGAGGGAACAAGGAACCATCCATGTCAATGTGTCTCCAGAATGACTAAGAGATGACCATGACTGCTGTAACTGGCAACAGGGAAGTCATGGGGTGCACAGACAAGAGAATTTTCAGAGGAGCACTGAGGATGAGACAGAAGAAGAGCAGAAGTGAAGATACCTCTGAATTCCTGGCAGGCAGAAATCATCCCAGCAACCTAACTTTCACCCTTCCTATCACAACTGCCAGCATGCTAAAGGACACGAGGGCGCCCGGCAGCTGAAGCTGACCCGGCTCCCCATCCCCACATGTCTGAACAACCAGACCAGACCCTGCCCCATTTCATCTCCCAGAGTTTCCAGGCTTTGGAGCCCAGAGCTCCCTGCACTTGGTCTCTGCCCTGCTGGCTCCCAAGGCCGCTGTCAAGGACTGCCGGGGCAGGCTAGGTGGCCAGGCCTGACTCTCCTGGATCATAATTAGGGTTGCTGCTGCTAATGGTGTTTGGCCCCTGTGGAAGAGCAACCTGGGAAACCCTGATACTTCCAATTTTCCCTCTCAGTGCTTTCCCGGATACAATTTCCCAGCCAGCACCTGTGCTCCAGCCTTCCCTGACTGCCTGCTCACCAGGGAGAATGAAGACAGTGCCCTGGATGCCATTCCGGAGGGCCTAATCAGTTACTGAAGTCATCTCCAGGCCATTATTATAGCAGCATCATATTAAGGCAGGGGCCAACTATGGGGCAGGTGGCAGGGGGTGCTATGAGGAAGGGGTGGGGGAGGCAGACCAGCTCCACAGAGCACACGATGAACATGACTAGTGGTGTGATCAGAAAACTGATGGCTAGGACAAAGTAGGCCTCCCAGGAGTGCTCTGGAATTTCCAGCAGAGATACAACTCAACCATCCACTCTTGCCTGACCAGGAGACTTCCTGGTGCTCTTCTCTCTAGGGGAGACAGCCTCAGCAGGAAGAACTCTGGACACTGCCCCATGGCCTGGCATCCCCAGACCTAGCTCTCCTCTGCCTCACCAGCCTCAGGTCCTGGCCTCTTGCCCTGCAAAGTGCTCAGCCCATAATGGTCCTATCCCCCAGGGCTGGAGACTCTACTTCATTGCCCCAAGGGGCCTCCAGCTCTCTAGAGCAGGAGCTGTTGTGCCTTAGGGTCTCAGAGGAGGGCGAGGGGGTTCCCTTGGGTTAAGGGCACTGAGATTGATTGGACCTTGGCTTCTGCTATGGCGGATAAAGACAGAAACCAGAATTTATAAGGCCCTGCTACATGGGAGATCAATATAAGGTCCTTGTTTAAGTATAAAATATACATAACAGAAAATCTACCATTTTTAAGCGTACAGTTCTGCAGCAATAAGTGCATTCCTACTGTTGTACAACCATCGCCATCACCCCTATCCAGAACTTCTCCATTTTACCCAACTCAAATTCCACACCCATTAAACACTAACTCCCTTCAGTGCAGGGTCTTGCACATTTATCTCTGGTAATCCTTGTCATGGAATAAGAATTATCCCCATTTGTACCAGGGAGGACACTGAGGAAAAGTAATGCTGCTTTTCCTAAGGACAGACACGCAGAGAGAGGATCTGAATCCCAGTCTGCTCAGTCCCAAAGCTTGTGCTCTCTCTGCTTCCCCAAACCGAGCTGTCCAGTATGGGCATGGTATCACTGAGTGATGTCACTGATGACTAGTAATCTCACACATGATGTCGCACACTGAACTGTGGCTGGTGGTGGGAGTGCTTCTGGCCAGCATGTTTTGTACATCTCCAGAAGGATTCCCAAAGCCAGGCCAGGCACTATTATTTAGTCTTGTGATGAGCTCACAGCACCCAGGGTCTCTGACACACCCTTCTTTAAAAAAAATTTTTTTTAATTAATTTATTTATTTGAGAGAGAGAGAGAGCAGGAGCAAGGAGGGGAGGGGCAGAGAGAGAAGCAGGCTTCCCACTGAGCAGGGAGCCCAACACAGGGCTCGATCCCAGGACCCCGGGATCATGATCTGAGCCAAAGGCAGAGGCTTGACCAACTAAACCACCCAGGTGACCCCACACCCTTCTTTAAATCGGTAGCTCTCTCCAAAGTGACTGTGTTCATTCCCAGGGTGTTGGGCCTCTGACACCCTGAGGGGCTCCCCCTCCATAGTGTGGGATAACGAAAGAAACACAGGCTATGCGGAGGGTCGGATGGCTTGGATTGGGATTCTGTCTCTGTTATTCTGTCCCCCTCCAGTTAGCTCCAGCAGAGAAGGTTCATGTCACCATGCTGGGGCCTCTCTAGACCCTCCAGGAGCAGAAGCTGAAGCAGAGCATGAATCTAGATGCGAGACTCCTCAGCGGCTGGACGTCCTGGCTCTTCCTTGTCAGGTGCCACCCACACTTAATATGATTCAGCCACACTGGGCAGGTCAGCTTCTCTTCCAGGCTCTGGACACTTCTGGGGAACTCTATGCTTTAGGTGGAGGCTTCTCAGACATGGACTCTGACTGGCATAGCTTGTGTTTTTTCCACTAGGCCACAAATTAGAGGTGAGTGGCCAGCTCCTAAACTGACCTCGAGTGAGAACCTCCTCTGGTCCAATCACCTAGGCAGAGGAGGGTGGTGGTGGGGAAGTGGTGGTTTAAGAAACTGGTGGGCAGAGGGGTCCTGTGGTACATAGTATGGCAGGCAGCCAAGTTTGGGCCAGTCTCTTAAAGGGAGCTGTGGACTGGGTAGTAAATGGATCTAATACAATATAATATGTGTGTAAATTACTTAATCTCTCTGGGCCTCAATGTTCTCTCATCTATACAAATGGAACAATAAATCCTACCTCATATTGTTGTTGTAAAGACTAAATGCAAAGACAAAAGTCAAAGCGCCTGGCATATGCTTTCCCTCTTCCAGGAAGGGCCACTTCCAGAGCTGTATTGACCTCAGCTGAAAAAAACTCCAGAGGGGGTTCTCTCTCCTGCAGCAGATTAAATTCTCCCTGAGGACAAACATCATGACTCACTCTCTTTTTGTTTTCCTCTTGGCACCTTTTATTCTCTGCTGCTGAAATGGGCTTCCCAGCCAATCATCTAGTGGGAGAGAGAGATGAGGTGTCCTCCTTTATATTCCTGAAGGGCTCATATTGCTAGCTAACCCTCTCTAAGAACCATTGGCAGCATGAGTGATGGAGAGCAGAAAGGGCTCCTATGTCAAAAGGAAGAAAAATGTGCCCCTGTGATTAGGAGGACACTTTGATGGAAAGCCTGGGACAAGGCAGCATTTTTCTCTGAAATGCTATGAGACAATAAAAATAGAAATAGGTCTTCCCCAACGCAGGGGTCTGGGGCAAATGACTTAATTTTTCAGTGGTTAATCTATGTTCAGAGAAATTGTCCTAGGCCTCATGCAATCATTGACTCAGCAGATATTTACAAAATGTGTGCTCTCATGGAACTTTCAATCTCCTCAGAGAGAGACAGTAATCAAAAAATCCTGTATAAAAAAAAAAAATCCCGTATGAATATATAAGGACAAACCAAACCATGGTGAGCATTATGAAGGGAAGGAACATTTTCTAGGAGAGCTTATACCAAAGAACCTGAAATAGGTTAGGGAGTCAGACATGTTAAAGATGTTGATCTTCCTCTTGAGAGCAGTGGGAGGTCATGAGGATTCAAGCAGGGTTTTGCATAGGGGTGCCTGGATGGCTCAGTCATTAAGCAACTGCTTTCGGCTCAGGTCATGATCCTGGGGTCCTGGGTTCGAGCCCTCCATTGAGCTCTCTGCTCCACAGGAAGCCTGCTTCTCCCTCTCCCACTCCCCCTGCTTGTGTTCCCTCTCTCGCTGTGTTTCTCTCTGTCAAATAAATAAAATCTTTAAAATAAAATAAAAAAATAAAAAGATCACTTCACTATAATAAAGGGGACAGCTGTGGTAATTCCAGCAAAAGATAATAACGTCTTTGACTTTGGTAATGGTGTTAATAGTAGAGAAAGAGAGAAATTATGGACTAAAAAGATATTTAGGAGGCAAAATTAACAGAACTTGATGATTGACTGGAGATGGGGGAGAGGCAATGTGGTCAGGACAAGGATTCTAGCTTGTATAGCTGCAAGGAAGACGATGCAGGAGAACACCGCAGGTGAAGTCTTCGACAGGTTGCCCTTGGGGAACCTTTGACAAGTCCAATATCAATATTGAATTGACAGCTGGATACATGTCTGGAGCTCCAAGGAAAGGTCAAACCTAGAAAAACAAATGTGTGGGTCACTGGCTCAAAGGTAGTTCAAAGGCAGTAGAGGAGTTTACCTAAGGAGAGAGTGAAGAGAGAGAAGAAAAGAGGACCGGGGAACTCAGTCCCTTAGGAACTCAGATAAGTCCTTTAGGGCAGTGGTACTCAAAGTGTGATCCAAGGACACTTGGGATGCTCCCCAGACCCTAAAGATCCACAAGGTCAAAACTATTTTCATAACACTATTAAGACATTTATTCATCTTTTTCACTGTGTTAACATTTGCACTGATGGTACACAAGCAACTGAGAGTAAAATAGTTTGCACATGAGGAGAAATCAAAGCGTGGCACAAAAATGTACTAGCAGTTCTTGTATTGTTCACCACCACACACATGCAGTAAAAAAAAAATCACTTTCACTTAGGAATGTCTTTGATAAAACAGTAAATATTATTAGTTTTTACTAAATCTCAACTTCTTTTTTTTTTCTTTCTTAAATAGGCTTCATGTGTAATGTGGGGCTTGAACTCCCAGCCCTGACATCAAGAACACATGCTCTATAGACCGAGTCAGCCAGTTGCCCCTAAATCTTAACTCTTGAGTACATCTTTTTAATATTCTGTCTGGGGAAATACAAAGTACACTTAAAGCACTTCTGCTGTATCCCAGATACAATGGTTGTCCCCAGGGAAAGCACTTCTGCAACTGTTTGAGTTTCAGGCCAAACTAGCCTCTTTTTCCATGGAACATTATTTGTACTTGAAAGGATGATTGAAAGACAAACTAAGATTATTCAGACTTGGTGTTTGGCAGACAGTTTCCCCAAAATGAACAAAGTAAGCCTGTCACTCCAAGGAAAACAACTGACAGTATTTGTTGCCAATGATAAAATTTAAGCTTTCAAGCAAAAATTAGAATTTTGGAACACTTGTATCTGCCACAATGAGCTTGACAGCTTCGCAATGCTTAAAGATTTCTCTGATGAGATTGGTGGTGGTAGAATGAATATGATTTTTAAAATATTATATAATGAAACGTATCAACATTTGGAAGATCTATGTAATTCCAAGGATCTAAATTTTCCAAATGACCAATGTGTGATGTTAAAAAACGTACTCAAAGTGCAAGATAAGCCAATAGATGTAATTTAATACTTACAGTCAGAATTATTTGATATGGTCCCAGATTCCACACTGCAACTAACCCTTAAGAAATTACTATGTATGGAGTTTTGGTGTAGTATCAAAGAAGAAGATCTACAATTATTTGCAAGCTAAAATATTCCCTTTTTCAACTTTATGAGTTTTTAACTCTTCATATACTTCAGCCAAAACAACAGATTGAAACTGAACGAACACAGAAGCAGAAATAAGAATCTAGGGGTCTTTTACTAAGCCAGATATTAAAGAGATTTGCAGAAATGCAAAATATGCCAATCCTATCATTAACGTTTTTTGTTTTAAAAAATATATTTCTTGGGGCACTGGGTGGCTCAGTCAGTTCAGCACCTGACCCGATTTCAGCTCAGATCATGATCTCAGGGTTGTGAGATCGAGACCTGCATGGGGCTACCTGCTCAGTTGGGGATCTGCTTGAGATTCTCTCCCTCTCACTCCCCCTCTACTTCTCCCCCTGCTTGTGCTCTCTCAAATAAATAAACAAAATCTTTAAAAAAAATAAAAAAATAAAAAAACATAGTTCTTTCTTTAAAAAAAAAAAAATATATATATATATAGTTCCCTCTTCAAAAAATGTGTTATTTATGTTAACATATAATGGGGTATTTTTAAAAAATATTTTATTTATTCTTTTGACAGAGAGAGAGGTCACACGTAGGCAGAGAGGCAGGCAGAGAGAGAGGGAGAAACAGGCTCGCCACTGAGCAGAGAGCCCGATGCGGGGCTCGATCCCAGGACCCTGAAATCATGACCTGAGCCGAAGGCAGAGGCTTAAACCACTGAGCCACCCAGGTGCCCTGGGGTATTGTTTTTAAAGGTATTAATCAATATTCTTTAATTTCTGGATTTTTTTTTTAAGATTTTATTTATTTGACAGAGAGAGACACAGTGAGAGAGGGAACACAAGCAGTGGGAGAGGGAGAGGGAGAAGCAGGCTTTCCAACAAACATGGCACCTGATGGAGGTTTCAATCCCAGGAACCTGGGATCATGAACCGAGCCGAAGGCAGATGCTTAACTGACTGAGCCACCTAGGCGCCCCCTAGGTTTTATTTTTAATACGGTAAATATCAATAGATATAACCCACATAAAAGCTTTGGGAGACCTTGGTAATTTTTAAGAGTATAAAGCAACATTAAGACCAAAAAAATTCGGAAGTGCTAACTTAGAAATTGCAATCCTCTCATTTTAAGAGGTCATTCTACACAACTCCCTGAACAAACAACTTGGAATAATGTAGCTTTCCTAATTCATAAATATCTTTAGGGAAGAGGAAACACTACAACTCACATACAGGCACAATGTTTTGGAGCTGCAGAGATGGGCCCCATCAGTTTTTAAAAGGGCCCAGGAAACCCCCCGCCATCAGGAAGCCCCCACCCTGTCCCTCTTTCTTCCCCCAGAAAGTAGTGGCTCAAGTGGTCAGTGAAATCCAACATCTTTCCCTGTAAGTGCCACCACCTCTTCCCATCAGCATGTCTCACCCTTGATTTTTCAATCTGAACTTGGGAGAGGCAGTGCTAGAGGAAGGGAACATGAAGGGGCAGATAGGGTCAGGTGCGTTTCTGAAATGCCAGCACATTCAATTTGTTGGGTATTTTGCGTGAATTTCCTCTTGAGTTCACAGGCTCCTAACTCAGCAGAATTAAAATGGAATGAAGTAATTAGAGCAGCAGACTGTGAGGATGTTCTGGGCCTGGCACACACAGGAAATGTGGGGCAGAGGGAAAGGAAGGAGAGAAGACAGCCTTAAAGCAGAGGGCTCAGCAAGAGACCCATCCCAAGAGCTAGCTCCTTGGGAAAGTCTCCCCCATCCTCCCTAGTCCCTGGATCAGCAGCTCTCTCCTCTGCTCTGCTTTGTAAGAATCTTCTCCTGGTCTGGTCCATCTTTTTTTTTTTTTTATAATGAAGTATTTTTTTTTTTAAGATTTTATTTATTTGACAGAGAGAGATCACAAGTAGATAGAAAGGCAGGCAGAGAGAGAGAGAGAGAGAGAGAGGGAAGCAGGCTCCCTGCCGAGCAGAGAGCCCGATGCGGGACTCGATCCCAGGACCCTGAGATCATGACCTGAGCCGAAGGCAGCGGCTTAACCCACTGAGCCACCCAGGCACCCTTTTTTTTTTTTTTTAAAGATTTTTTTATTTTATTTATTTGACAGAGAGAAATCACAAGAGAGGCAGGCAGAGAGAGAGGAAGGGAAGCAGGCTCTCCGCTGAGCAGAGAGCCCGATGCGGGGCTCGATCCCAGGACCCTGAGATCATGACCTGAGCCGAAGGCAGCGGCTTAACCCACTGAGCCACCCAGGCGCCCCTGGTCTGGTCCATCTTAATCAGGCTCCAACCATCCCTTCTAGGCCCCTTTTCAGACACTCTGACCAGATACATCTTACTTCTGCTCATGCCAAACTCATCATTCTCTGCCTACACCATGATTCTTTGTACCCTTGGACTTGTATTTATTACACTGTATTGAAATAACTGCTTATATGTCTGACTCTCCCAAGAGAGCAGTGGCTCCCCAACTGCTGGATTTCAAACGTGCATTGCGTCCTATGCACTAAACCAACTGCTACCTCCTAATAAGACTTTCTCCACTGCTTCCTAAATTCATTTGGACCTAAAAGCCTTAAGTCATAAACAGGAGGATGCAGCCTTGCTACAGCATGGTGAGGTGAGCTTAGGTGCTAATACTACATTGCTAGCAGGTGTGTGACTGCTTCGGTGATACGATTGTAGGGATTGATGTGTGGGTTATTTATGCCGGAGCCATGAAAATCCCGAATGCCTGGCTCATTGGGATAAAATTGGTGACCCCCTTGCATTACACTGCAAGAAAGGCCAGAGGCTCCTCACTCTGCAGCATCCTACTTCTATTTTGATAGCTTTTCCTGTTACACTTGCTGGATCACTCTGCAGAAGTGCTGCCCTTTCCCAATAAGAGGAATGCAGAGCTCCTGGGCCTGTAGGCTCCTGGAACATCAGCCATCCCCACCCCCCATGCTATCAGGAAGAGCAACCACTCTCTAGAAAGGAAATTCCTCTCTAGAATCCTGACTCTCTCAAAACCAAGGACTCTCCCCTTCTCCCATTTCTGATTCTTGAGAGGGTAGGAAATGGCATGAGAGTCTGCCTTTGTCTTGGTCACTTTGGTAAATTGATGTTCTCTACATAGGTCCACCCCCTTGGATGAAAAAGCCCTTCTCTTAGTCTCACCATTGTACTGAGGAAATTAACCTTTAACCAGCAAATTTCTCTCATACACACCATTTCTGAGACATGACAAAATATTGCTGACTTTCCATTTTGCCAACTAAACATAAAATGAAACAAAACAAAGCCCTACTATTTACCATCATCTTTTCTTTTTTTTTTTTTTTTAAGGGGAGACTGAGGGAGGACAGACTATCTTTTTTTTTTTTTAAGATTTATTTATTTGACAGATAGAGATTACAAGTAGGCAGAGAGGCACGCAGAGAGAGAGAGAGGAGGAAGCAGGCTCCCCGCTAAGCAGAGAGCCCGATGCGGGGCTCGATCCCAGGACCCTGGGATCATGACCTGAGCTGAAGGCAGAGGCTTTAACCCGCTGAGCCACCCAGGTGCCCCTACCATCATCTTTTCAAGGAAATATGCACATACAAATATAACCTCCCATTATAAAGGAAAGATTTCATATGAAATATATTTAGATTTATTTGAAGACTCATTACACTGTCCTCATTTTTTCTCAATTCATCATAGTAGTGAAATGGGCCCGTGAATACTGTAGTATGGAGTTTGGGAAAAACTACACCAGACTGTGAGTTCCTCTGAGAGAGGGGTGGTTTTTCTTCATTTGTGTTTTCCCATGACCTAACCTAGAGCCTGGCTGCTGATAAGTGCTCGCCATATTTCTGTGGAAGAAAAGAAGAGAAGAGAAGAGGAAGGAAAGAATTCCCCAGTTGGCACAACATGACAGGAGATAGACGTCAAGAGCTATTGTCTGTGGGGCCCTGAAACAAAATTGTCTCTACCCCAACTCTACTCTGTGACCTCTTTATAGAGCAAACAACTGATCAGCCTACTCCCTTGCTTAAATGTCCTCAGTAGTTCCGCACTGTTGTGTGAGAAAGTCCAAGCTTAGCAGAATACACTAGTCACTTCATAATTGGTCTCTCACTACTCTTTCTAGTCCTCTGTCCAGACACTCCCCCAGGACATCCCTTACCTCTACTCATACCAAACTCACCATTCTTCCCATTCATTGTGCTCCTTTATGCCTTTGTAATTCCTGTTCCCTCTGCCTGGAATCTGCTTTCTCTCTCGTTTCAGATTGGCCAACTCCCAGCTCACTCTTTGAAAAGATGCAGTTTAAGTGTCTCTTTCCCTCCCTCTTTCCTATTAGCTGCTCCCTCCTCCCAGATCCCATGTTACCTGTACAACAGCAATTAGCAACCTGGATTATGATTATTTCTATGCCTGTCTTCCCCACAAGACTGCACCTTGGAGGACAGGGACCATGATTTTTCATCTCCAGTGTCTGGCACTCTTTGGAATAAGTGAATGAACGGATGAATGAATGGGGAAAAAACAATGAATTAACCAGCTAACCTCCCTTTCTTGCTGGGCAGTCCAAAGTTAGAGACAACTGTGGATTAGGGGAATAAATTCAGGTTCTTTCTCCCGTAGAGTAAGAAAAGCCATCTAAGACATTCCTACTCTCTGACCAAAACCCCACGGTTTCCTTCATTACCTGTAGGGGCTGAGGCACTGCTGAGGCTAAGCAAGGAAAATTCATCATTTCCCCACAAAGTCACTTACACAAACCCATTCAACTCTTCCTTGAAGTTACTAGTGCCAAAAGCAACCATCAGGGAATTTGGTGCTCCCTAAAGTAATAGAGAGTCTGGGTTGAGGGCTTCAGATTCAGGTTTTGTTGAAACAGAACTTATAGCTAAAGAGTGAATAAAGTCTTGGCATGTTGATTACTCTCAAATACACTTGCCAAATATAAAATGTGAGAAAACATATCACCCACGAAACTATCCTTTCCTCTGCTCTTTCTCGCTTATTCTTAATTATTACAATTTTTAAAAAGATTTTATTTATTCATTTGACAGAGAGAGCATCAATTTCACAGTAACTTGCTCCATATCTTTTAGCCATTATACTAAAAAAGTGGGGTCAGGATGTGCTTCTCGACTCACATGTTTTAATATAAACCTGGGCAGAGCTAAGACTCCTCCTGACCCAGGCTCCACCTGCCTCTAACAGATTAGTTCATTCGCACAATTTCTAAATTCTGAGAAATCGGTGATACCTCTGCCTGTCCAGGTACAGATACATTTTACACGATGATAGAATTTTAAACTTCTGGAGCCCGAGAGTGATGTGAAGCCAACAGAACCATCTGCTTAGCAACACCCCAGGGAAGGGAGGGAGTACAGAAGACCGGGAGATTAGGTTGGGGGTTAGGAAGGACCAAGTGGGAAAGCAAGAACAAAGATATTCAGAGAGGAAAATGACAAAGAGGGCAGGAAAGGGCCAGAAAACAAAAAATGACAAGAAAAAGAGGAGGAAGAGTATAGAGGTAGAAGGATCACACAGGTGAAAGCAACGAAGGGGGGAAGGTCTGAAGGAGAAAGGGTCCATCCCATCTGACCACATACTCATTTCCTCCAGAAGAAGGGCAGTCTCATCCCCCTATAACCCCCTCCAGGTGTTCAGTAAGTACTTATTGACTCCAGCACTGTTTATGGACAAACGGTTCAATAAGAGAATCCAAGCATTTGGTCGGGCCTAATCCTGGGACTGAGGTTTGGGCATTCATAACACCCTCTAATTTCTCTTTCCATCCTAGGCTCTTGATCTCATCTGTTAGAAGCACGATGTCAGGCTGTGGTAGATTCTGAGTCAGCAAGGTCAGCTCCCTATGCTGGGCCCGTCCATCCCAAAGGAGGCCCACAGACCATGGTTAACCCATCAAGTTGTGATATTCGCCCACTTCTCCCACCTGAAAATAAATAATTCCCTTTGGCTGGATGCAGAAGAGATTCAAACGAAGAATATTTAATGCGGATGCCTGGTCTTCAGGGCACACTCTGCCCATCTCCCCTGGCAGGGAAAAAGTCTTCCTCAGAACTCATTAATTTCAGCACAACAGCTACCTTCCTAGGCTTGGTCCTTGAGCCAGCCTCACGATCCCCTTCAGGTAGCTATTGGTTTAATTGTCTCTCCCCTCCTCTCTGCCTAGCTTCTTCTAAGAGAAGACCTGAAGGCAGGACTGCGCCAGATATTCTCTGTTCCGCTAGGCTTCTCCACGGCTTGGTGAAGTTTACAATTCTTTCCTTTCTAGATCTCCCCACAAATCTACCCCTAGCGTCATCTTGGTAGAGATCTCAGTATCTTATAACCTCCTTTTTAATAAATTCGTACTTGATCTCCCTTCAGTTTTAAACATAAATCCAGTGCTAATAGTGAAATAACATATGTTAAAAAAAAAAATCCTTCAGAGTCTGCATGACTAGTCCCCAACTTCCAACCCTCTTTTCTCCTAACTAAAATATCCTCAAGCCTCTGAGTTTTCAGGTCAGGCCCCACTGTAACCTCTTTGAGTTCTGCCATTTATCTCTGGTAGAGCACTGAATACAGCAAGAGGCTACGGGCATCCTGACATCTGCCCATCAGCAAGCCAGAAATGATGGCTTCAATTTCCTATCTCATTTCATTTATTCCCAGGCTGCTCCCACCCCATCTTCATAGGCCAGTTCTTATTACAAATAGTCAAAGTAATAAAGCTAGTCTCCATTATTTATCGGGTTGCACGCTTCCTCCCTGTCACACACGCCCTCATGCCCTCTCTTCTGTCTCTTCATCACCCTCCTTTTGTCTCTCTGTCTCCTTTCCCTCACCCCTTCCAGAGGGAATTCAGGGTCACTGGCATTCCCTCAAAGTTCTACACTCTTCCTAGAACCTTCTGACGGCATTCTCAGCTAGGTTGGTGATCACAAGACTAAATACATTTTTTAAGACTTTTCTTAAAGATTTTATTTATTTTTTAAGATTTCATCTTATTAAATGAAACAAGATGGGATCGGGAGGGAGACAAACCATGAGGGATTCTTAATCTCACAAAACAAACTAAGAATTGTGGGGGGTGGGGGGTAGGGAGAGGGTGGTTGGGTTATGGACATTGGGAGGGTATGTGCTATGGTGAGTGCTGTGAAGTGTGTAAACCTGGTGATTCACAGACCTGTAACCCTGGGGCTAATGATACATTATATGTTAATTTAAAAAAAGATTTCATCTTCTTTATTTATTTTTCAGAGGTAGAGAGAGCACAAGCAGAGGGAGCAGCAGGCAGAGGGAGAAGCAGGCTCCCTGCTGAGCAAGGAGCCCGATGTGGGACTTGATTCCAGGACTCCAGGATCACGTCTGAGCAGACGCTTAACCAACTGAGCCACACGGGGCATCCCTTTTAAAGACTTTTATTTACTTACTGGAGAGAAAGAGAGAGAGGGAGGGAGGGAGAGCACACTAGCAGGATGGAGGGGGAGGAGCAGAGAGAAAGGAGAAGCAGACTCTCCTGCTGAGCTTGGAGCCTGATGCGGGGCTCAATCCCAGGACCCTGAGATCATAACCCGAGCCAAAGGCAGAGTCTTAACTGACTGAGCCACCCAGGCGCCCCTAAATACATTCTTTATGATATGTTTCATATTTACTGATTTCCTCATGCCAATATCTCACGCTATGTATCTATTGACCCTACAAAACCTGCTGTCCTGGGGAGAATTGAAAAATCCCAAGGGGATTCGTGGGCCACAACCCAGCCAAGTTTATCCTGCCCCATTCCAACAACAGGAATTGTTCTTTCTGAGCTGGGCTAACCCCAAAGGCCAAGGCACCAACCCTACAGACTGGGTCTGGATCAGAAACCAAGAATTCTGTGAGGACAGACCTTATATAGGCACCTGTGGAATCATTCTTCTTGCCAGAATGCTTGACATCCTTGGGCAGTAAATATAAAGAGATGCAATTCAGCATGTGGGGTAAGGCATGGGGCTTTGGAGTTAAAACTCAAACTAACATTTGTTACTTATTTTTGTTACGTGTTACATGTTAAAACCTATTGTACATGTTACACGTTACACATTACATTACATGTTATATCACATTACATGTCACATTGCATTACATGTTACCTTGTTACGTGTTACATACAACACATTATACATGTTATAACCTATTGTTGTTACATGTTACATGTTGTTACATGTTACTGCCCTAACATTTGTTACCTGCGTGATCAAGCCCCTTAAAGTGTAATACCTCCCTGGTTGCAAGGACCAAATGAGAACATGTGGGTAGAGCATCTAATGCAGGGCCTGGTACATGATGATCACCAGATTAACTGTTGATCAACAGATAACTAGAAATTATCGTGATCATATACGAATGGACATAAGTCAAATAAACTGTTCAAACCATCACAGGCTTTTAAGTAAAAAAACACAGCTTCCTTGGGTGCCTGGGTGGCTCAGTGGGTTGAGCCTCTGCCTTTGGCTCGGGTCATGATCTCGGGGTCCTGGGATCGAGTCCCACATCGGGCTCTCTGCTCGGCGGGGAGCCTGCTTCCTCTTCTCTCTCTGCCTGCCTTTCTGCCTACTTGTGATCTCTGTCTGTCAAATAAATAAATAAAATCTTAAAAAAACAAACACAGCTTCCCTTTTTTCTTTAAGCATTGCCTCCAGGAGTTGCTTGCTTTTTTTTTTTTTTAATTTATTTTATTTGACAGAGATCACAAGCAGGCAGAGAGGCAGGCAGAGAGAGAGAGAGGAGGAAGCAGGCTCCCCGCCGAGCAGAGAGCCCGATGTGGGGCTCGATCCCAGGACTCTGAGATCATGACCTGAGCCAAAGGCAGAGGCTTTAACCTACTGAGCCACCCAGGCGGCCCCCAGGAGTTGCTTTAATGGATTGCTTGAAAGGAGTGATTTATAAGTACCATATTGTTGGAATGCAAATAGAGACTTCAAAGAGGTGAAAAGTAACTTGTTTTCTGGAGTGGGACAAACATTCCCCTTGGGATCTTGTTTATAAATTCAGTATTTTGTAAGCAAATAGCATTACGATGAACTCCAGCTCTTATTTAGGTGAAATGATCACAAAATTATATTCCTAAACTTTTGACTAAATGAGGGTTTTACCCTATCAACAAGGAGCCATTGCTCACAGGAAATGCCCTAATTTCAAAAGCACAAGGAAAAATGTCAAACTTAAGGGTTTTCCTTTTATACATCTCTATTGTAATCTTGCAATATACTGGGTAATGGTCCAACTACTCCACAAATGCAGTCAATTTTCATTTTTGTATGGGTTATCCAAGGCAGATATCTAACCAACCTTATGTTTGCTTCTGTTTTATCTGCTCTTTATCTTTACTGTCCCCCAAACACACACACACACACACACTATTCTCCCACATACACATACACTCTTTCACTCACACACACACAGTGACTCACTCAGACATATTCATTTACTAATACACTCTCTCACACACACATACTCACATTCTCTCTCTCTCTCACACACACACACACACACACACACACACACACACATGCGCGTGCGCGCGCAAACCCACTTGGCCCCAAGCAGAGCCCAAAACTGTCTATTCGGTGCTTACAGAGGATGTCGATTCCTGGGAAAAGCATCTTTGTTCCTTTTTTAACCCCTCTCTGCAGGTCCCCATTTCCTGAATATCACGCAGGGAAGGAAGAGAAAGTAGGAGGAAGGAAGGAAAGGAAATCATGGACTGTGTACCCCAGCTCAGCAATGCAGGCTGTGGGAAACAGAAGGCTCCTTCCCTCTGTGTGCTGGCATCTCTCTTGCCATTTTACTGAAACTTTGGGGTGTTTTTCTCTCTGCAGCACCCACGCTGCCTCCCTTTCTGCCAAACCTCCTTGTTGTGACAGAATGAGAGGCTGGTGGGTTGGGGGAAGGGGAATGCAGTAGGTAGCCTGAGGACTGAGTTATAGCTCCCCCTCCAGGAATAAGGGAGGGGGGATTCAGCTCCAGACAAATCCTAGAAGCCCCCCCCTAGTGCTGAACCTCATACATACCCAGAGCAGCTGCATACACACCAAGCTGTGAGCCGCGCCCCCCCCAAAAAAACCCACCCCACCCCTCACAGGACTAGAACTCAGCCGGCAATCAGTAACGCTGAGCAAGTAACACTCATTCAGGGACCTACATGCTCCACTGACCAAGCCAGCTAGGCACCCAAAAAGTTTATCTCTCATTCTCTCTCTCTTTTTTTTAGATAGGGGGAATGGGCAGAGAGATAGAGAGAGAAAGAGAGAAAGAGAGAGAGAATCTTAAGCAGGCTCCACATCCAGTACAGAACCCAATGCAGGACTTGATCTCATGACCCTGAGATCATGACCTGAGCCAAATCAAGAGTGGGACACTTAACCAACTGAGCCACCCAGTCATCCCAAGCTTATCTCATCTCATCTCCTTCCAAATAGGGACGCTTTTCCCTTCAGTCCAGACAAACATGATTCACTCAACTACTCGGTTATTCAACAAGTATTTTTTGAGCACCTACTATGAGCCAGAAACTGCTCCCAGTGCAGGAATATGCTGGTAAAAGAAAAGCACTGTGCTTTCATTGTGCTTGCATGCTAGTGGAAGAAGGCAGATAAGAAACAAGTAAACCAATAATCAGTGCTAGGATGAATATCAAATAAGAGGATATTATAGAGCAGGGACTGGATCAGCCAAGTATGGCCTACTTCCAATTTTGTAAATAAAATTTATAAAGTAAATAAAGAACACTCAGCAGGGGCCTACTTTATTTTCTCTCTTTTTCTTTGTATTTTTAAATTAATTTTTGAATAGATAATATATTCAATGAGTCTAAATTTAAACGAAAAAATAGAAAAGGATATGCAGAGAAGCCTACCAGCTCTGCTTCCTAGCTCTCCAGTTTCCCTCCCTATAAACAACAAATGTGAATTTCTTGTGCATCCTTCCAGAGAAATTTTTCATATAAAAAGCAAATACATGTGTAGAGTCTATATCTTCACCCCGAGGAAGCTATTTTAAATTGCGAGATCGGGAAAGGCTTATAATTTAGGCTAAGATTCCAATGATACGAAGGTGGGAGCCAAGCAAAGATCTCAGAGAAGCAGCTTCCAGGATCTGGAACAGCTAATACAAAGGCCCTGATGCTAGAATGTAGATGGTGAGAAAGGAGGCTGATGTGTTTGGGGCACACCGGGCCAGAGGGCAGTGATTGGAGAGAAGCTGGAGAAAAATTCAGAAGCTGGAAGATTCTCCTTCTAAGGACTCTTTAGTGTCCTTATACCCCTGACCCTGAGTTTCCACATTGTGGGGAGAGGGAAGTCACTCCTGACATCTAACTTGAGCCTTCTTTGCATCTTCTTGAGTCTTTAAAAATTATTTTTTAAGATTTTATTTATTTATTTGAGAAAGAGAGAGAATGAGAGAGAAAGAGAGAGAGCGAGCATGAGAAGGGGGAGGGTCAGAGGGAAAAGGAGACTCCCTGCCAAGCAGGGAGCCCGATGTGAGACTTGATCCCTGAACTCCAGGATCATGACCTGAATCAAAGGCAGTCGCTTAACTAAGCCATCCAGGTGCCCTGCATCCTCTTAAGTCTTAAAAGGGGGACACTCTGTCTTCTAAGAATAGAATTCATGTGTATCTGCTGCATACATTTATATGAGCACAGAGAAAGGTGTGGAGTAGAACAAGGATATGGAAGGGGGTGTGGGGGCTAACATGATTAGTGTCCCTAGAAGCAGGTCTTGCAATCAGAATTCTCAGTGTAGGACCTTGGTAAGGCTTTGTAAAGATGATTATCAATCTGCATTGAGCAGATGGGTCCTTTCCTGGTGGCAAAGACAGAGAGTAATAACTTTCCATCCAAAGCTTTGCTTTGCAACATGTATGAAATTCTCAATTTATCTGATAGTTACATGGCCATAAAGTTTCAGTCTCGGGTTTTCTAGAGCACCTGTCACATCTGAGGAAAAGCAAATGAGGTAGGGTAGCTATTCCCTGTGCCAAAGGAGTTTATAATCCAGCTGGGAAAAAAGAACTGAAACTTGAGAAATAGTGGTAGGCTAACCTAGACGGTGCTTACTAGTTCAGAGAAGTTAGAAACCAATGTGACCAAGAGCTGCCAAAGAAGATCTCATGGGAAGATGAACTGAGAGCTGATCTTAAAGGACAGAGAGGATATGGGGTACTTGGCTGGTTCAGGTGGTAGGCGCCCATGATTGATCTTGGGTTCTTGAGTTCAAGCCCTGCATGGGTATAGAGATTACTTCAATAAAAATTAAAAGAAGGGCAGGACAGAGAAGTTATGAATAAAAGTAATTATATCTTGATTAAAAGAAGACAATGTGGGGGCACCTGGGTGGTTCGGTGGGTTGAGCCTCTGTCTTCAGCTCAGGTCATGATCTCAGGGTCCTGGGATCAAGCCCCGCATCAGGCTCTCCGCTCAGTAGGGAGCCTGCTTCCCCCCTCTCTCTGCCTGCCTCCCTGCCTACTTGTTCTCTCTCTGTCAAATAAATAAATAAAATCTTTTAAAACATAAATAAAAGAGGAACTTAGCAAACTCAACACCCAAAGAACAAATAACCCAATCAAGAAATGGGTAGAGGACATGAACAGACATTTCTGCAAAGAAGACATCCAGATGGCCAACAGACACATGAAAAAGTGCTCCACATCACTCAGCATCAGGGAAATACAAATCAAAACCACAATGAGATATCACCTCACACCAGTCAGAATGGCTAAAATTAACAAGTCAGGAAATTGGGTATTTACCCTAAAGATACAAACATAGTAATCTGGGGGCGCCTGGGTGGCTCAGTGGTTAAAGCCGCTGCCTTCGGCTCAGGTCATGATCTCAGGGTCCTGGGATCGAGTCCCTCATCGGGCTCTCTGCTCAGCAGGGAGCCTGCTTCCCTCTCACTCTCTCTGCCTGCCTCTCTGCCTACTTGTGATCTCTGTCAAATAAATAAATAAAATCTTAAAAAAAAAAAAAAAAAAACATAGTAATCCGAAGGGGCACATGCACCTGAATGTTTATAGCAGCAATGTCTACAATAGCCAAACTATGGAAAGAACCTAGATGTCCATCAACAGATGAATGGATAAAGAAGATGTGGTATGGGGGCGCCTGGGTGGCTCAGTGGTTTAAGCCGCTGCCTTCGGCTCAGGTCATGATCTCAGGGTCCTGGGATCGAGTCCCACATCGGGCTCTCTGCTTGGCGGGGAGCCTGCTTCCCTCTCACTCTCTCTGCCTGCCTCTCTGCCTACTTGTGATCTCTCTGTCAAATAAATAAATAAAATCTTTAAAAAAAAAAAAAAAAAGAAGATGTGGTATGTATACACAATGGAATACTATGCAGCCATCAAAAGAAATGAAATCTTGCCATCTGCAATGACGTGGATGGAACTAGAGGGTATCATGCTTAGTGAAATAAGTCAATCGGAGAAAGACAACTATCATATGATCTCCCTGATATGAGGACGTGGAGATGCAACATGGGGGGGTTAGGGGGACAGGAGAATAAATGAAATGAGATGGGATTGGGCGGGAGACAAACCATAAGTGACTCTTAATCTCACAAAACAAACTAAAGGTTGCTGGGGGGAGGGGGGTTGGGAGAGGGGGAGTGGGGTTATGGACATTGGGGAGGGTATGTGCTATCGTGAGTGCTGTGAAGTGTGTAAACCTGGCGATTCACAGACCTGTGGTAACCCTGGGGATAAAAATACATTATATGTTTATAAAAAAATAAGAAATAAATAAAAAATTAAAAAAAAAAACAGAATGGAGGTTCCTCAAAATGTTGAAAACAGAACTACCTTATGACCCAGCAATTGCACTACTGGGTATTTACCCTAAAGATACAAACACAGTGATCCGAAGGGACACGTGCACCCCAATGTTTATAGCAGCAATGTCTACAATAGCCAAACTATGGAAAGAACCTAGATGTCCATCAATGGATGAATGGATAAAGAAGATGTGATAAATACATACAATGGAATACTATGCAGCCATCAAAAGAAACAAAATCTTGCCATTTGTAACGACGTGAATGGAACTAGAGGGTATCATGCTTAGTAAAATAAGTCAATTGGAGAAAGACAACTATCATGATCTCCCTAATATGAGGAATTTGAGAGGCAGGATGGGGAGTTTGGGGGATAGGAGAAGAATAAATGAAACAAGATGGGATTGGGAGGGAGACAAACCATAAGTGACTCTTAATCTCACAAAACAAACTGAGAGTTGCTGGGGGGTGAGGGGCTACGGATAGGGTGGCTGGGTTATGGACATTGGGAAAGGTATGTGCTCTAGTGAGTGCTGTGAAATGTGTAAGTCTGATTATTCACAGACCTGTACCCCTGGGGATAAAAATACATTATATGTTTATAAAAAATAAAAAATTAATAAAAAAAAAGAGGATAATGTGAATCAAGAGCCAGCACCTGGGACAGTAACGCTCAAAAACTAGAAGCAGTTGCTTCTGCCTTTTCCTCTTTTCTTATTATTGCTACTTATAGTTTACAAAACACTTTCTAATGAATCACTTCCTTTAATATTTACAATAATCCCGTGACTGGGTAGGGCAGGTATTAACTGGATCCATTTTACAGCTAAAGAAACTGAAGCTCGGGATGATTAAATACATTGTCCAAGTCACAGAACAGAAACTGAAAACCAGTTTCAGTTATCATTTATTATCCTTTAATAGCCCAGGCTTTATTGTGGAGACAGCAGCGGGAAATTTAAGCAGGAGGAAGAGTGGAAACCAGAGAAAGAAGCAGGAAGCCTAGCTAAACTGAGTTACATGTCAGTTGCACCAGGCGTGCGTGCACACGCTCTCTCTCTCTTCACAGGAGTCTACAGGCTCTGCCTTCTCCCCAATTCCCAGTTCACAAGTCCCAGCTCAGGATAAGGAGGATTTATTGGTGGACAACCTCAGCAGAGTAGGAGCACTAAGCAGAAGTTCACCACTTCTACAATCTCGTTAGCAATGCAGACCTACACCCATGCATCAGACCTGCAGGTTGTCAACTGCAAGTTACTAAGCCTGAGGCCTGGAGTAAATTAGGCCATGTCTCAGAAAAACAGGTTATGTTACTCATATTATTTGTGTGGATTAAAATATCACGTACTGTTTTGTGAGTCTTTTCTCAGGATCCTGCTGAGTGGCTGGAAGGGCTATCTTCCACACCTTTGCTCGACACCCCCTGAGCTCCTTAGCCTACATCTACCACTTCCCAGAGGGCACTGGCAGAGATGAGCTCCCTCCCTGTTGTCTATCAGAGTCAGGCTACAAGGCCTGGGGCAAGGGGCTTCAGCTACCGCCTTTGGAATGAGGCTGCCTTTGGGGTTGCCCCTGGCAACCAAGCTGCTCCAGTGGCAGTGGCGTTCATTTCTTAGAGAAGACTTGGGAGCTGGAGGAGGTCACTAGCCCGTAAGATGCAGAGAATATACCAGTCATCGTCCTCTTTTCCTCTTCCCAGTCCCAGATTCCAAGGCCATGGTGAGTACAAGTGCTGTCCTGTCACCTGTCTTCTCCAGGCCACAGGATCAGCCTGTGATTCTCCCTGAGGACAGGGAGGTTCAGTTGAACATGCGTTGTTCGCCCTGCAGTCAAGATCCAGGCACCCAACACTTTCATGGCCAGTTCCTACACACCACATGCCCTCAAATACCTAACACCCTTTTCGCCCTTTCTCCAGGAAACTTACCTTGACTTGCCTCCTTTGCCCCAGGCAGGGACAGGTGGCCCTGCCCATGAAAGCCAGAGGGTCACTCTACCCTAGCACCCATCACCCTGCCTGTACTTATCTGTTGTTATGATTAGCTCCTGGAGATCAAGGACTATGTCCTATTCTAGCATAGGGACTGGCATGTAGCAGGCACAAAATACACACTTTTTGGATGGAAAAATGAATGAATGAGAACACAAAATTTAGGCAGAAGCAAACAGGGGAGGTGGGCAGGTGCTTTTCCAGTACTGGCTTGAGGAATGAGCACATACAGAGTGCAGAGGGGCTTCTGGAATGATTCCACTTCCTCTAGGAGGTAGGGCATGAGAAGAGAACAAGGAAGGTAAGCCAGGGCCAAATAGGACAGTCTTGAAAGCTGAATCAAACATTTGGGAAAGGATGGGGCACCTGGGTGGCTCAGTCGGTTAAGTGTCTGCCTTCACCTCAGGTCATGATCCCAGCGTCCCAAGATCGAGCCCCACAATGGGCTCCCTGATCAGCAGGAAGCCTGCTTCTCCCTCTCCCACTACCCCTGCTTGTCTCTCTCTTCCTCTCTTTCAAATAAATAAATGAAATCTTAAAAAAAGAAACTGGGGAAAGGAGAGGGCAAACTCAAAGCAGCATTTTAGGAAGACACATCTGGCCAGGTGTGCTGGATGGACTTTAGGGGAGAGCCAGCTGTCAAGGAGACTGGCCAGGAGGCTCTTTTGACAGTCCAGACTTGACATGTAAAGGGTCTAGACAGGAGCAGTGACAGGGGAAATAAAAGCAAGAAATCAGCCATCCAGCTCTGTTGCACGGCTTCTTCATGCTGCCTGGGAATGCCAGCAGCTGCCTGACCTTGGTTAATTAGCATCATATGGTTGCCATCCAGACAGACTGGCCACGGAACACTCTGCTCTCTGCCGAAATCTCAGCTGCCATCCTAAGTGCTTACTTCAAGGGGGCTCAGCGGGAGTGGGGAGGAGGCAAAGTCCCTGAGAGAGTTTCTAACCCAGTAGCCCTGGAAGAGCGGTCCAGTATATAGCGTAGGCATCTTGCAAAGAAAACAATGGAGTTCTCTGCTCAGACACTGTCGGGAGACTCCAGATTCAACCAAGGGCAAAGCTGTTACTTTACTGTGGTGTCTTAGGGGAGCCCTACGCCTCCTCCCTCAACCCTGTGTTTATCAGTTTAAATGGCAATAGAGACTTTTTCATGCCACACCCATATGCAACTCCTAATAGAGCACTCACAAAACGGCAAATCTCTTTGCCTTGCCTCCAGCAGGACACTTCTGGATTACACATGCGGAGCATGCTGCCCAAGCGCCCACCACCCTTGCTGAGAGGACTAACTTCACCTACTGCTGCTTACAAGCAGTAGCTCAGAAGCCAGCCTGCCTGGATTCAAATACTAGCTCTACCACTTAACAGTTACCCAGCCTCTCTGTGCTTCAATTTCCTTATCTCCACAATGGGGAAAATAGAACCAACTTCAGCGGGGTTGTTGGGAGGATTATATTAGGGAGATAAGCCCTGAAGAGCACGTTGCGCTGTGGTTGGTGCAGAGTAATCCCTCCACGTGCGCTGCCTTTTTTTTTTTTTCATCTTATGCAGCCAAGTATTCTATGATGAGAGCCCAAGCCCTCCAGCCACAGCTCTGAAGTGAGACAACCCAGCAAGGCCTGGTACAAGGAAGTGAGGGGGTCAAATGTTCTCTGGAAACACAGTAATAGAACACAGGGCTATGTGATTAACAGGGGAGTAAAAACTGACAAGATTCGAGAAGAATCAGGATAGGTAGCTGGGCCTGAAGATCATAGCAAGTGACTCCTTCCACCATCTGCCCCTCCCTCTCCATGCCAAGATGCTCATCTTCCCAGGGCCCTGTTTGGACCCTTCCTTTCTCAGAGAAGCACCAGGCCCTCAGGTATTTCAAGCCAGTGGCTTTCTGGCTGAAGTACTATTGCTAAAGTCTGTCTACCCATGGAACATTTCCAAAATCAAATGAGCAGGATTTTTCCTTACACCAACAACCAAATTTCCAACTCTCTGGACACCAGCCGGGTGTCCTACAACTTCATTCAATTCTGACACTACCTGCAGTTAATCTCAGATCTCACAGGTTAAGGGCTCCATCTCCTAAGACCGCCCCCACTTCACAAATCCCTGGCCACCTCTACCTCTGACCAATCAGTTATAAATTGGGGGGTTCTTACAATTTCCCCTCCAGATGCAAGAATTTGCTAGAACAGCTCACAGGACTAAGGAAAACACTTTGCTTACATTTACTGGTTTATTTATAAAGGGCATTATGAAGGCTACAGCGAACAGCCAGATGAAGAGGTACACAGAGTGAGGTCCAGAAGGGTCCTGAGCACAGGAGCTTCTGTCTCCATGGATTTGGGGTACCTCACCCTCCTGGACGTGGATGAATTCACTGAAGTGGATGGTCTCTGAACATTGTCATTTAGGAGTTTTTATGGAGCTCTCACCACTCAGGCATGATCGATTAATTACTCAATCTCCAGTCCCTCACCCCTCTTCAGAGGGTGGGTGGAGTGGGATGAAAGTTCTAGGCCTCTGGGAGCCTGGGTAGCTCAGTCGCTAAGTGTCTGTCTTCGGCTCAGATCATGATCCCAGGGTCCTGGGATCGAGCCCCACATCGGGCTCCCTGTTCGGTGGGGAGTCTGCTTCTTTCTCTCTCCTTCCACCGTTCCCCATGTTCACGCATGCTCTCTCTCTCTTGCACTCTCTCAAATAAGTAAAATAAAATCTTTTAAAAAACAAAGTTCTAGGCCTCTAATTAAGGCTTAGTCTTTCTGGTGACCAGCGCCATTCTGAAGCTATCAAAAGCCCCACCAAAGAGTTGCCTTATTAGAACAAAAGAGGCTCCTGTCATCCTGAAAATTCAAATGGGTTTAGGAGCTCCATGTCAGAAACAAAAGACGCTGCTATAAACCCCATCAGTTAGGAAATTACAAGGGCTTTAGGAGCTTTTGCCAGAAAATGGGGACAACGATGAAATATCTATTTCTTAATATGCCCCAGGTAACAACTCAATAGGTGTTTATAGACTCTTCTATTCAGGCAAAAAGCTCATGTCACATCCTTCATGACTCAGGGGACCCTACCTCACTGCCTCTTTTACTCTCCCTTTACCTCTCCTTGCCCTCGCCACACATATACCTTCCCAGGGCTCACCTTGAACCCAAGAGCTTTCACACATTCCAAGGAGAGGCCTTTGGATTTGGAAGGCAGAATGAAGGAATGAGGAAATAAGTCCTTCCACTGATACAGCATTTTACAAAGTGCTTTTATGCACATTCCCTGATTTTGATAATAGCCTTCGAGGAAGGTATTACTACTTCCATTTTAAAGATTAAAAAAAAAAAACAACCCACAAAAGTTTAAAGAAGTGAAATAATAGCTCAAGCTAGCACAGCTACATGGAGTAGAATCAGGCCCTGACCCCAGCACTTTTGACCTCTAAGCTAGAGGGCTGTCCACTATACCCTCTAATCTGGCCTCCACCCCAATCCAGGACTCGGGGTCAGGCTCACATACTCAAGAAGCACGGCTTTGATCTGCCAGAGAATTTGTCTCTGGGCAGGTCACACTCAGTTCTGTGGGTTTGTGGGTAGGCAGCACCCCAAAATACCTAGCTCTGGCTCCAGAAATGACTTTTGAGAGCAGGTGAGCTGGTGATGGCATTCAGGGATGCCAGAAGCCAAGTCTTGGATCAGAGCTGCTCTGCTATCTCTTATCGCACACTCCCCTCTGGGGAGATCTCCAGCAGCTGTGATATGGTTGGGTTCAATGTCTGCCCTGATGTGGTCTGACAGCAGCTAAAAGGCTGGAGTGGGAAGATCCTAAGGCTGAAAATCCCTCCGTGGAAACATAGTTTCTTATTACTACTCTGCATTCTGTATACCAGGGACTCAGGAAGTTAGACACCTCGATTATCTGATAGGTTCTGAGTCTCATTTGTTAGCCATGGTAAGAGGCATCACACCCTTCTCTAGCGTTCAGAGAGGCCAACCTACCCACCTTTGGAAAAGATGGCTGCCTGCTTCCTCTGTTTTCCATTTTAGATCTGTCCCTCCTCTCCTCCTACAATGGGAACTACTTTCTTCTCACTCAGTAACCAGCTTCTGAATCCTGGGACTCACCTCATCTTGGCCCTCACTTTTCTTCACCTACCAGCTTTATCACAGAATCTCTCAGAAGGCACCCCCAAATAACCTCGTGTTTTTATCCTCTTAATTCCAGCACTTCTTCATTACACTGGGTGAGGGCAGGATAGATTCCTTCTCGGGGAGCCTGGGTGGCTCAGAGGATTAAGCCACTGCCTTCGGCTCAGGTCATGATCTCAGGGTCCTGGGATCAAGTCCCGCATCGGGCTCTCTGCTCAGCGGGGGCCTGCTTCCCCCCCCCCCCCCCCGGCTGCCTCTCTGCCTACTTGTGATCGCTCTCTCTGTGTCTAATAAATAAAATCTTAAAAAAAAAAAAAGATTCTTTCTCATCCTCCCTGTGCGGTGGGGATGCAAATAGAAGTGGTGTGAGCCCTCATTCTACCCTATCCAAATTACTACCCTCCCCAACTTCACCTCAGCTGTGAAAGCTGGTGATGGCACAGATCACAGGCGACCACACCAAGTTCCTCCAAGGGACCTGGAGGAAATCTGCAAGCTTTTTACATTTCTCCTAACACACATACACATTCAACTTTCTCTCTCTCACTCTCTCCCTCCTTCCCTCTCCCTCCCTCCACACAAGGATGTGTTAATGGAGTGGTCTATTAAATGCAGCAGCTGCCAGAATGTTAGGCTGACTGGGCAGAGGGCCTGAACCCATTTATTCCAAACTATAGCCTCATCACATATCTCAGGTTTTTATCTTTTAATTTCCACACTGTGCCTCAGCCAGGTCACTGAATGCCAAGTCCTGGTCTGAGAGCCCACACATTTCCCTGGACTACACACTGCACACTGATGCCTTTCTGTCTACCAGCCACAAAAGTAGTGTATGGGGATTTAGAGGGGAGGACGGAGGGAAGGGTAAGTTGGCACACATCTCCCAAAGTCCACTCATATCCAAGAAAATGCTGCTTTAAAAGTCCCCATCGTGGAACCTTTCTTTGACATTTGTCTACAATTGTGACAATTTACTACAAAGTCAAAAAGTCTAAAAGCCATTCTCAAGAAAACACTGCCTGTTTCTAAAGACTTTGGACCCGAGACCATCACCCACTCTCATTGCCATCTGGTATCTGTCTTGTCCACCATCTTGAGTTATTAGAAAGTCATATACTTCACCGGTTGTTTAGAATAAAGACAACAAAACAACTTTAATCATAGTGGGGGAAAAATCCTAGAACATCATCAGCTATGTACAACTTGGCAAATTATGGGAACACAACTTGGTCAAGGGTAGAACTCCTGCCACCACAGGAGTTTGCTTCAGTTCTTGGTTCTTCCTGCTTCTCCCAGTTTTTTCATCGACCTACAATTTTCAGAACATTCATTCCACAAATACTAACTCAGTGCCACCACGTGCACCGATATCCTATCCTGGCATAGCCCTTGGATTCATGGCCTCTTCCTTGTGGTTCTCTGACATCCCCACCTGATTCTCTGTACCTGTACACTGTGACCAGAGGCTCCCCCAAAGCAGCTGGACTGATTTAAGCCTTTCTTGAGCTGAACTTGCCTGTCTTCACACCTGAGTCTAGAAAATGCCATTTACCATTAACTGTTGAAGCTATAATCTGTGTTTTGTAAGAAATTTCATGAAAATGGGCTAGATGTACTTCACAGTTAAAGAGGAGACTAGACAATACACACTGTAATGGACAGGCCCTTAGGGAATCAGTTTCTCCCATTCCCTAGTTATTCTAAGACCATATGGTTCTGGAGGGAGAAGATGACCCCTACAACTTCAGAGATAAGGACACGACTCAGGCTTAGCGCATTAGATTACTTGGCAGCAACTGGTTCAGAGAAGGACATATGACCCAAACCACACCAATCACAGTCTTCTCTGGGTTTTTTTCAGGAGCTATGGGAAAAGATACATGCTTTCCCCCTCTGGAATGGTGAGTTCTAAGGGTAGTACTAGTGTGGGTCTACTGGTGGCCATCTTGCTGCTAGGTGTAGAGAGCCTGCCTAAGAATGAAGCAACGCAGCAGCAAGCAAAGCTAAATGATGGAAGTAGTCTACACCTTGATTTATCATTTGAACTCAAGGATTTAGTTTTCCTGAAGCAAGTCTACTCTTCACTGGAGATGTTTGGGAAGAAAACAGTCATCTTTCACTGGTCTTAAAGGCTCTTAAATTACCTCCCGTAAAACATATTAGGAGAAAAGTTATGGAAATGGGTAAGAGTTGCCCAAAATTCCCTTTTTCTCCTCCGGATGTAAACACGAGATCCCAGATTTCTTGAGAAAAAGAATCAGGAACCACTCTCATTCTAAAGCTTTTGTTTTTGTTTTTGTTTTGGTGCCTGGGTGGCTCAGTAAGTTAAGCATCTGCCTTGGGCGCAGGTCATGATTCCGGGGTCCTGGGATTGAGGCCCCCATCAGGTTCCCTGCTCCCTGCTCTCAGCTCTCTCTGAGAGCTCCTTGCTTGTGCTCTGTCAAATAAATAAATAAAATCTTTTAAAAAAATAAAAATAATGAGTCAACTAAGTATTTGAGGCATGTCCCTAAATCATTTGGGAATATCTGGAGGATTTACTGTGGTCTCACATTTTCCGGCAGCTACTATCAAAATAGATGGACCAAGATATGTCAGTGGCATGCCAGGACCCAATGACATGTCAAAGAGAGTTCTCTGCTCCTTTGCCTACTCCTTCCTATCCTCCCCGTCACTGTGAAGGAGGTTAAGCTCTAAGAGGTAATGGGAAGCAGTTAACCCTTATAGAGGCTCCCTTGGAAGAATGTAAGAATCCACCCTCACCCTCCCAAGATGGAGTCAGTTCCACATCTTAGAGGTTCTGATGATAAAGCCCGGACTCAGAGAAGAAAGCAGAGAGTAGAAAAGGAAGAAAGAGGGAACCCAAAGAGAACTATTACAAAACGAGTGAAAAGAATCCCCCAAACAAATAAAATGAAAAAAAGAAAAAAAAAAAAAAGAATCCCCCAAACACAGAAAGAGCAACATGAAGAAGCCAACAGACTGGCCAGAACATAGCAGGACCTGAGCTCCTGAAGCCCCCCATCACAGCAGGCATTTCCCTAGGCAGGTCCTTACTTTCTCCTCTCAGACAACTCTGGACCCTGCCCAGGGGAGTGTGGAGGCTGGTCGACTCCCAAACAGAGCACAGACCTGCCCAACTGACCACATTGTCTACTCATGGCTCAAGGGTTCATGCAGTCAAGACGCTTCCATAATTGGTTAAACCCATAGAACCTCAGCCTGTGGTTCTATGCTAACAAGGCTATTTAAACCCTCACTGGCAAGGAAAGCATGGCTGTCTGCCAGATGCCTGTTGAAGAAGCTGTCTATTGATTGCTAGAACACATCCTCATCTTCTCTCAGTGGACGTTTACTCATCTATACTTTTTGGACAGAGGAATAGGTGGTGTTGTTCCCAATGTTCATAATCATGGGGCATTAATCATCATCACTATCCTCACAGTCATCTGGGTTATTCAGTACTCTGCCACTTGGGAGAGGTGCTGTCTTAAGTTGGAAGCAGAGCCTGAGACAGGATTTAGGTCATATGGTGTATCGAGGTGCGCCCGCAGGAGAGAGAGAATGAAGGAAGCAGGAGAAGGCAGGAAAGAAGGATGTGGTTGCAGCTTTGCGTTTGGCCTCAGCCTAATACCTCGGTAGGGGGCTCAGGAGCATGAATAGCACCAAAAAATTTGATCCTTCCTTGAGGTCGAGGGGCTGGACTTCGTACTTCCTTGACCGAAAGCTATAGGGGGGTACAGATGGAGTCTCCCACCCACCAAGAGCAATTTTCTGTGCCCAGTACAGCAGCTGGAGACATGGATACACTAATGTGGTAAAGGGGATTCGGGCAAGGTACCAATAGCCCACTAGGGCTACTGTATTAATCAGTTCTGGCTGACATAACAAATTATCATAGACTGGTTGGCTACAGTTTATTTTCTCATAGCTCCGGAGGCTGAAAATCTGAGGTCAGGGTGCCATAGTGGCTGAGTTCTTACAAGGGCTTTTCTCTTGGCTTGCAGAGGGCCATCTTCTTGCTGTGTGCTCACAAGGCAAGCCCTGTGATGTATCCTCTTATAAGGGCACCATTTCCACCATAACAGTCCCACCGTCCCACCCTCGTTACCTCATCTAAACCTAAATACTTCCCACAGGCTCTTCTCCAAACACCATCCCATTGGGGGGTTAGAGCTTTAATCGTGTGAATTTCAGGGAGACACAATTCAGTCCATAGCAGCCACCACCCTATAAACAGGGAAAAGAAACAATTGTTAGCCAGATTTGTTCCAGAAGAGCCATCTCCCTTGCACCTAAGTTCTTCCAGAAGCCCATCAATGGACTGACACAGAAAAACTAAACCTTGATGGGCTGAGCCAAGCCGAGGATCTCCCAACAGCTTCTTTTCTAGGTCTCAGCAGGTGCTGCTTCCTGCCCTGGGAAAGTCAGTTTGTGATTGTTTGCAAGCCTCAGTCCTTGGTAGACATTCCATAGGTGACAGCAGAGGCATCTGTGTGCCATCCTATCCAGCTTAGACTTTGAAGCTCCCAAGCAGAGCCATTAGCATTCTCTTCAGTCACAGACAGTTCTCTTTAGCCCTTGTTAGTCTCATTTTCTTCCCTTCTGACTTTCTCATCAAGAGCAGCCGCTTCCTTGTTCCTAGAACCTCTTCTTTACTTCAAAGAGCTCTGGGCTCCAGGGAGGCCTGTGGCCAAGAGACTTGCCAGACACCTCTGGATTCCCAATGAAGGACAGACTGCCACCTGCTCCGCTGCTAAGAACCCAAGCACCTCCTACTCCCCTCACTTCAGGACTGAGTGAACAACCAGCTAGGAAGGTGCTTTCCCTCTGGGCAGTCTGCAGTGATTAGGCCTTGGTTTATGGGGGCTAGCCTGCTTAGCTCCCCAATCCACTCCTACTTCTGGATTTGGAGTATTTAAATAGAGCAACTCAGCAGGGAGCATCACAGGCCCTGCCCTGGAGAGTGGGAATTCACCTACTGCCCAGCCTCCATTCTGAAGTCCCTTTCCGTTCAGATGGGAGGTGGGGAGGACTCTCCATTTCCCAGAAGGAGTCCTAGGGGGGCAGAAAAGAGTTCTCAATGAGGGCGCCATTCATGCTTCCATTATTTAGTAAGAACTATTAAGACAGCTCCATACATACAGCTGTGTGGTGGGTTCTTAGCAAAAAGGAAAAACTAATCTCAGGGAAGCTCAAATTCTACTACTGGCCCCAAAGTAAATTTCTTTAGCAGTCTATCGATTTTAATAAGAGGGACGTCACTGCTTCCGGTTCTGACAGAAGAGTTTGCCAGATGGTAATTCAGCTTCATTTTTAAACTCTCCTTTGAAGGCTGCCCTTTCCTACCAAGAACCAGGTTGTATTCCTGGGTCCTCCCCAAGCTGTTCCAGGATGAGAAGACTACGCCATATTCCCCCACTGCCAGGGGCCTCATTCTGACATCTCTACATCCTCCCTTTTCTCACGCCCTACAGTTGTCTAAGGCACACAAGCACTCACTCCTTACAATTGCTTCTGCAGTAATTCCAGAGAGGAACATGAAAACCACTTTCCCAGGATCATATTTTACCAAACTCCTCTGCAAACAAACAGTTATGGCAATAGGTTGCCATTATTTGTATTCATTTCGGTCCCACCTGGCCCCAGAGCTGGGTCCAGCTTCACTGGGCATAGGAGCCCAGGTGGGCCCAGAAGCACACAGAAAAGGACCGCGACTCCATCTGCTGGCTTGACAGCAGCTCTGGATTGCAGCTTTTGAATTCCCTGCAAGGCAGGCTCTGGCTCTGAACCAGCAGACCAAGATGTCTTTTCATCATGATGGAGTAAAGATATTCAGCCATTTTATCAGAAGTGATGACATCTACCCTTCCAAACTTAAACCCACAGACAGAGACACAAATACAGCTGGAAAACACAGAGCCAAGGATCATTGATCTAACAGGAGCTGGCTGTGCTCTGAGCAAGCACTGCTCTGGGGCTGTAATAGGGACCCGCATGTAACAAGTAGACAGCTCCAACCCAAGGCCAGGATGGGAGGGGTTAGGACAGAGTTTAGAAAAACACTGATGAAATTGGGCATTTTCTTTTCTTCTTTCCATCAAGCCCTTCATCTCTACTTGCCTTGTGTACGAAAAATGTTGCTTCTTGCAGATTATCGAACTATTCCCAGAACCTGTGGTCCATCCAGAATCATCTCTGTCCGTGCAACTTCTAACATATCTATCTTTACTGTAAGGCAAGGAAAAGATGGGGGTCCATTCTATAGATGAGGACAACTAATCTTCCTCAATAGAAGAGAGAAAGACAAAATGATGTTACTTACCGTTACTCAGAAATTAATTACTTGGTTCTTGAAATCCCCACATGGTGTTATGTATTTGGACGTTTCAACAGAGACTCCACTATGTGATATCCAGGTCATAGCAAAGTGAGGCGCCAGCAAAATGTTCACAGAAAACGGTTGAAAAACAGTTATGAAACTCTAAAACCCTCACATCTTGAGTAAAAAAGAAGTTGTTAGATACTAAGAGAAGGTCTTTGAAAAGGATTTATTTGGTGCAAAGTCTTGGTGTGCTGTGTGTACCCCCCTCCAAAGAAAGGGGGTACCTGCATTCTACCACAAGCTGAATGAGCAGGGCTTCAAAGGGACCCCTCAGAGAACATGAGACGGGCCTTCTACAGTTAGAAGGGCAGAGTGGACTACTTTCTGACTCCAGCCCGAGAAATACAGGGACCATTTTACAGGCTGGCAGCTGCTGGACAGTGCTGGGATCTGCCCATAGTCTCAGGGCTTATGTGAGCAAAGAACCTATTTCTTATGGAGAAACCGGAAATGGACTATTGAATTATTAGGTGCTCTAGAGGAAGAAAGCAGCTGACAGAGAAGAGGGTACTTGCCAAGGTCAAGTGTGGGTACGTGTGTTTGGAGGGGAGTTTGGATCTCTGAAGAATCCACAAGAGTGCCCCAGAAAAAAAGCCAGATTTAAACTTCGGCCCCTTGTGGCTTTTAAAAAAAAGCCAGCTTCAACAACCTGAGCCGAGTATAATATTTCCTGCCAGCTCTTACTTCCTTGCTCTAATCCTGGTGGGTCAGAAATTTCAGGAAAGAAACAAGGACCACACCTCCTCTCTTCAGTTGCTGCAAGCCCCAGATTGGGAAGGACAAATAGATTAATCTTCAAGAAATATGGAAACATGGATAAGACCTGGGCTGAACATGTTAAGTACCTAACTGAGATCATGTTTTACTACATAAAGTCACTGTAGGGCTTCCTGATTAACCTGCAAGAACAGCATTTTTTCAGGAGCAGTTAGGACCATCACTACTGAGCAGAATGAAAATAAGAGTGGGAACCAAAAACAAACTTTCTGTTTATGATTGCACCTCATGAATCTTGCTTGTCATTGTTCCAGTCACAACTGTAAAGTTGTTCTTCAACCTCTATTTTTAAAAGTAATAAAAACACCACCAAGGGGGTCATAACAAGAGGAGCTGTTGTCAGGACTAATAGTTCTCCTTGGCTTAACAGCACACTAATGTCCTTGTGGAAAATGAGACCTACGGATTCAAGTTCTGCTCACTTCTCCATTTCTACTTAATTTCCCAAAGCATACCCTGTTCCTTTCTGTCACCCTTCAGTATACACCACAGTTTTTTTTGTTTTTTTTTAAGATTTTATTTATTTATTTGACAGAGAGAGATCACAAGTAGGCAGAGAGGCAGGCAGAGAGAGTGAGAGGGAAGCAGGCTAAGAGAGCCCGATGCGGGACTCGATCCCAGGACCCTGAGATCATGACCTGAGCCGAAGGCAGCGGCTTAAACCACTGAGCCACCCAGGCGCCCTACTTTTCTTTGTTTTTGCTTTTAACCAAGGTCTTGAACTCACAACCCTGAGATCAAGAGTCACATTGCTCTACTGACTGAGCCAGCCAGGCACCCCTGAGGGAAGCTACATTTTTTTTTTTAAGATTTTATTTATTTGACAGAGAGAGATCACAAGTAGGCAGAGAGGCAGGCAGAGAGAGGAGGAAGCAGGCCCCCCGCTGAGCAGAGAGGCCAATGTGGGGCTCGATCCCAGAACCCTGGGATCATGACCTGAGCTGAAGGCAGAGGCTTTAACCCACTGAGCCACCAGGTGCCCCGAGGGAAGCTACTTTTAACAGTGTCTTAAAATTTCCTGTGCTGGCCACTCTGGAAAACAACATGAAGGTTCCTCAAAAAGTTGAAAATAGAGCTACCCTATGACCCAGCAATTGCACTACTGGGTATTTACCCTAAAGATACAAACATAGTGATCCGGAGGGGCACGTGCACCCCAATGTTTATAGCAGCAATGTCCACAATAGCCAAACTATGGAAAGAATCTGGAGGTACATCAACAGATGAATGGATAAAGAGGATGTGGTATATATATACAATGGAATACTATGCAGCCATCAAAAGAAATGAAATCTTGTCATTTGCAACTACGTGGATGGAACTAGAGGGTATTATTCTGACCGAAATAAGTCAATCAGAGAAAGACAATTTTCATATGATCTCCCTGATATGAGGAATTTGAGAGGCAGGATGGAGGGTTGCGGGGGGTAGGTAAGGAAAAAAATGAAACAAGATGGGATCGGGAGGGAGACAAACCATAAGAAACTCTTAATCTCACAAAACAAACTGAGGGTTGCTGGGGGGTGAGGGGCTAGGGATAGGGTGGCTGGGTTATGGACATTGGGAAAGGTATGTGCTCTAGTGAGTGCTGTGAAATGTGTAAGCCTGATGATTCACAGACCTGTACCCCTGGGGCAAATAAGACATTATATGTTAATATAAATAAATAAATAAAATAAAAAATTTCCTGTGCTGTCGTAGTCCTGCCCACACCCTGCCAGTAATTCCAGATAACACAGAGGGTCAGAAGTCATCTCGACAGTTTCACAGTCTCTTCCATTCTAACATTTATATTCTCAATTTTCCCTCAGGGATAACACAGAGGGTCAGAAGTCATCTCGACAGTTTCACAGTCTCTTCCATTCTAACATTTATATTCTCAATTTTCCCCCAGAGTCCCAGGTGGTTGAGATACATACACCCACATACAAAGAAAATTATGTATGTGGATTCTCTGCTCTCCAAGAAAGTACAACTTAAAACAGCTAACATTAAACAGACAAACATAAATGTATAAATAACAGAAACGAGTACATGAATGAACAGCAGGGGAGATACAGGATTGAGATGGGAAGCAGAACCAGCCAGTCAATGAGTGTTTACTGAGCAGCTACTAGATGTCAGCATTGGGCTAGCTTCTGGTAATAAAATTTTCAGCAAAAAAGATACATTCCTTGCATACACACAGAACTTTCAAAATGCTGGAGAAAATAAACACTAAACAAGTCCTTAATAAAAAGTATGTTAATGATAATAATACACAGGACTGGTCTGGGCATTAGGAACCTCATCTGGTGGGAGTTTAAGAAACTTGCCTACACCAGTAACATTTTTGGTAGGCCCTGAAAACTAAAGGGTTAGAGAGATGGCTGGTGGGGAGAAGAGGGACCTAGTGAGAAGGGCAAATGGGAAGGCAGAAGCAACACATTCAAGGAACTGAAAGAAGGCCCGTGTGGCTAGAGCGACCCTATCAATGAAGCAGCAGGAAAGGGGCAAAGGTGAGGAGGTTGAAGGGATCAGCAGGAAGCTGGGAATTTTAGATGTTGATTCAGAACAAAGCAAGTGAGAATTACAGGATCAAAGATTTGGAGGACTGGAAGGAACTTTAAAGGTTATCTAGTCCAACCAACCAGATGATGCTAGAATTTTATTTGCCCATTCCCTACCCGGATCAGTATGAATGGAGGCCAGAAAGGGCTTGGCGGGGGGCTGCTGGAAACTGGTTTAAGGGAGTGAGTGAAATCCCACGGAGCCCCAAGGGTTGAGGCAGGAGGGTTCTTGGTTCCATTTCTCTGTCCCCAGAGAATGAAGTGGAGCTGCCAAGTTCATCAGCCTGCCTATTGGTGTGAAGACACCCTCACAGCATCAGCCAAAGTGAAGCGGATGGTAACCATTCATGTTTATTAACCACAGCTTGGTGGGTGGAGAATTACTTTGAGCAGGTGTCAGGGAGGTTGGTTTGTTCAAGAAAGTTTGGCTAGTTTGCATTGAAGACAGAATAACGTATTGTGGAGGTCCGGGCAAGGCAGCCTGGAGAGAAGCCAAAGGACAGCAAAGTCAGAGTGTCCATCACCCAGAGAAGCTCTGGCCCATTCACTCTAATACTGGAATTTGTTCATCGCTATTAGGGTGAATGATATTTCTTGTGCCAGATGTAGGACATGGAGGCTACTCCTGTGTGGTACAAAGCAATGAAACCTTCATGTTTCTATGGCGGAAGTGAAACCTGCTCCCCCTCTCCCCTTCCTCTTCCTTCTTCTCACTATATGGCAGAGCTGGGTGTGCTCAAGAGGGGTCCCGTGCCTTGCCATCATCATCACTAATCAGCATTTGGTAAACTCTCCACACTACAAAGAGCCCCGTGGTGGCTCAGGACACAGGAAAGTGGGAGTTTCTGTACTTGAGATCTAGGTGAGGAAGGTAGAAACATGCACCAGAAGATAAACCATAATCTCAGGTACCAAATGGATAGACAGAAAAACAACCTGGGCATTATGGAAAACTAGATCACTGCAGAGCAGATTCATTGTGGAACTATGTCACTATTTAACCCCCAAGCTCTCCGAAGGAGCTGGCACTCGATCTGGGTGTCACATCAAAGTCAGGTGTGGTGAGGAGGTAGGAGAGCAGGTGTGCGTGGAGAGAAGGGTGGGAGGCATGGGGGTAGAAGGAGAGGGTTAGGCCAGGGACTTTGGACAAAGGAGTGATGGGAAGTCAGATTTGAAAGGTGAAGAAAATCATGAAAAGCCCTAATGGTAGAATAAAGAGCTTGAAGCTTGGATTTTATTCTGCAGATAGTGAGAAGCCACTGAGAGTTTTTGGGCGAGTTTTAGAATAACTCTTGTGATTGGAATGTGCAAAATAATTTGAATGGAGAAGAGGAAAAAAAAGGCAAGGAAGCCAGCTTCAGATCAGCATATGGCAGGATTTGATAACTTTTAGTTTTTCTTCTCTCCATTTTTTTTTTCCTAAAAGAACTGGATTACAGACATTTCCCTTAACCTCCCATTGAAATTTAAAGAAAAAGAGATATGAGCTTTGGTTGCAGTGGTAGGGGTTTGGGATTTATAAGACCAGTAAGGTAACCATAAATCAGAAAGATAGAACCAAGAGCTTGAGGAGACTGGCTGGGGAAAAGCAGGATGCAGCAAGCACTCCAGGCAGACCAGAGATCACCCTGGGTTGCACATGAAGATGGGTTTGTAGGACCTGGAACAGGGGGCCTAAGCCTTGCTCCCTGGAAGCACCCGAGGAGGGAACATGACACTAAAGAAGACTGGCCATAGGACGCAAGTAGGAGACAGGACTCAAGGCTGCAGGACTCGGGGCCTCACAAGAATCCTGAGTCAAGCATGAAGATCAGAGGCTCAGTCCCTGGACCTGAAGGGACAGTTCAAATGACGGGGCAGTGGGTGTCCAGCGATAAGCAGCAACTCAAAGCCCTCTCTAATCTCATGGCAAAATATAAGATCCTGGAACCACAGTACAAATATGAAGATGAGAAATAGGTGAGGTTAAATTTCCCACCAGTCAGATGGGATAGGAGTAAATAATTGGAGTGTATCCTTATTTAAGATTATAAATAAATGTGATACTTCCTCCACACATGAATTTATAAACTGAGAGTCATACCTGCTATAAGCGTTGCAGTTCAAGTGTGAAGGGATGACACCTAGATTAGAACGATTGCAATGAAAAGACAAAGACATAAAAGTCCTAGACATATTATACAGGAAAAAAGAACAGGAATTGATCTGCCCAGAATCTACAGAAAATCCCAGGGCACATTGAGAATGCAGGAAGTTTCTCCTTGCCTCTGTCACTCTCTACCCTTAGGCATTCCTATAGAGGACTCAAGTAAATGCTTTATGAGTTAGTCTCAGCATCCATAAATTATGATGAAATGCAACTTTGAAAAGCTTTGTGCTCTCCCAGGGTTGTGTATTTGTGCTTGAGTAATAAAAAAAATATATATGAGATTTAGTTACAGAGTTTCTACTTGGTGTCAGATATGGTAGGCGCCAGCAACACCTAGACTACTATAACTCTGTTCTTGTCTCTCTAGCGGAAGGGATGGACATGCTGCCCACTGTGCATGTCATAGCAGAACTGGATAAATGGTCTAGAAGGATCAAGTGACAAGCTCTGCTTCAGCAGCCAGAGAAGGCTTTACAGAGAAGGTGAGATTTCATTGGGTTTTACGGGTTGAGTAGGAGCTCAACATTTTGATAAGGAAAAAAAAGAGCACTTCAGGGAGCAGAAAGGTATACACAAGGCATGGAGGCATAAAGAAATAGGGAGCTTGTAGTAGGGGCAGATGGGAAGGGATGAAAAAGAACTCGGAAGAATAAGTCCCCCAGTATTTTCATAAGATTAATTCAACTACAAAGATCACATAAGTGATTTTGCAAATTCAGTGGTAGATTAGGACCTATTTCTAAGCCTCAAAGCTGCCACTCACAGGGTAAGTGGGATTATCACATCCAAAGAAGAAAATTCAATTGCATTAACTGAAAACGATGTTCTGCCTAGTAGACCCTACAATCTTTAACCAAGGGCCGGCTACTCATATGATGGACACAGGAGGGGCAGTTATTAACATATTCATCCTCAAAGGACTTGTGAGCTACACCAAAGAGAGTCACCTGTCACCTGGTGTGTGGCCCTGCACTGGAAACGACATAAAGGAACACGGACACTTAACAACCTGTAGAGAACCTAATAACCTGAGACCAAACTTCATTGTTTTCTCTGAAGACATCTTTTTTTTTTTTTTTTTAATTTCCACTTACTTATTTGACAGAGTGAAAGAGCAAAGCAGGGGAAGCAGCAGAGAGGGAGAGGGAGAAGCAAACTCCCCGCTGAGCAAGGAGCCCTGGATCATGACCCGAGCAAAAGCAGATGCTTAACTAACTGAGATACCCAGTGACCCCTCTCTCTGAAGACTTTTCACCAAAACTGCTAGCATGTTTTCCCTCCTCATTGATACCCAACCTCATAACCTTCTTCATCTACCACATGAGCAACCTGTAGAGAAAATACTTAAGTTTAATATCTGGATTCCAAGAGTCTGGATAAAGAGGGGCACATCCTACAACACAGCTTCAAGCTTTCTGTCTTGGGAATCAGTTCACTTTAGGCCCTACTTCTTCCCCATCTTTGGCCTTGAAGACAAAGCCAGTGTGAAAGAGGGCTATCCCTGTCTACCATCCACGGTAACTTTATGTGAAACACGGTGCAAGAAGAAAACCACTCCCTACCCCAGAACTTTGGAGTTTGTTCCTAATAATGTGTCTGAAGATTTACTGGAACATCTGAATCTCACTTTCAGTACATTAAAGATCTGGATTGCAAATGAACTGGTAATATATTTTGCGATGTTTTTTTCTGATAGAATTCAGGAATCAGGGAAGAAAAGATATTATTATCGGCAGATTTTTTTTTTGAGAGTGAAGGGAGGATGTTAGAGAACTGACTTCAAAAAAAAAAAAAAAAAAAAGAAAGGTAATCTAGTTTTACCCTTCCAATAAAAAGTGCATTTGGGGCGCCTGGGTGGCTCAGTGGATTAAGCCGCTGCCTTCGGCTCAGGTCATGATCTCAGGGTGCTGGGATCAAGCCCCGCATCAGGCTCTCTGCTCTGCAGGGAGCCTGCTTCCTCCTCTCTCTCTGCCTGCCTCTCTGCCTACTTGTGATCTCTCTCTCTCTGTCAAATAAATAAATAAATAAATCTAAAATATAAAAAATTAAAGAAATTTTTTTAAAAAGTGCATTTGATTTTGAAAAACAATCATCGAGCCTCAGATTTTTGTGTTTAACAACCACCTTGAAATTGGTCTCCCTCAGAGGACAGCATGATTCTGGACTACCTTGGTATGAATGATTTATGACATTCATGAACTTGGCAACCACATCAGTTTTTCTAAACCTGGCACCCAACACCACCTGCATGTTAAGTGAAGATTTATGATTTATAAAACTTACCTCATTATGCAGAGGTACATGAATTGTCTTATGTGTGCAGTCTATAACTCCCAAGACAGATAAGGAGGCAGCTATGTCATGGAATTTATGGCTCCTTCATACTAAAGCTGAAGTTTTGAAGAAAAAGTAAAAACAAACAAACAAACAAAAACAAACAAACAAAAAAAACCACCCAGCCCTTTGAAGAAAAATAGCTTTAGCTATTTTATTTATTTAGCTAACCATCACACCCCCAAATGATGAACTGGCCATAGCTCACCACTATATCTTACAGGAACAAAGAGGCTAACGGTGAAAGTCACTTTAATCTCAGCACTGAACTATGTCTACATTTTGAACACTGCAGTAATGGACAGAACCTAAATGACTCTTTGTTAATATAAAGCAGTCTGTCAGCCTAATTTCCCCCCAGTTTGGTGTCTGAGATCTCTTAGCTGAGATTTGGTGAGAAGTCTCAATAGCCCAGCCAGATCCAAACACAACTTCAGAGAAGAGAATTCAACATCTTGGTGTGCCCAGGGCTGCCTGCCTTCACCCTCAAAGTGAAGAAAAGCAAGGGTTGGTGCAGGTTCTGAAATGTAGCTTGTTTTCAGAGGTATTTTAGAAGTGTAGCAAATCTCCCCCCGTACCCTGCAAAAAAGTAGAAGCACAAAGGATTCAGTGGAATAAACTTACGCATCTCAAGAAATAATAAGGTTATATAGATAGCCATTAAAAATGACAAGTATATGGGACCAGGTTGACAAGCAGGTATCTTTAGACAAGATAAGCATAGAAAGCAGAATATGAAAATGGTAAGCATGCATGTTGACAGGAAAAAGGCAAAGTGATGGGGAAAATGGTGTCCAGCTTAAAGATATTCTATAGTATAAAAACAATTCTAAACAATGTATTTTCAAACATCCCCATTAATCAGGAAATAGAGACATATACATGGCTGCTAAGTGCCCCGAAGGCAAGAAGTACCCCATCACTCTGTCCTCTGCAGACCTCTTTCAACAGTGTTCCACACTTCCTGGCCTATGAGGGCAAAGAACACCAGGACTCAAATCCCTGAGGCAACAGAAGAAAGCTGAAAATGTGAAGTCTCCAGGTAGGGGTAAGAAAATTACTTGGGAAAAAAGAATACTTGGAACCCACTTCCAACTTTTTTTTTTTTTTTAAGATTTTATTTGACAGAGAGCACAAACAGGAGGAATGGCAAAGGAAGAAGGAGAAGCAGGCTCCCTGCCGAGCAGGGAGCCCTGGGCCGGACTCGATTCGAAGACCCTGAGATCATGACCTGAGCTGAAGGCAGACGCCCAACCGACTGAGCCATCCAGGCGCCCCACTTCCAACTTTAATAGTTATTAAGCCACTTCATTTTTGAAATGTGTCTGGGATTTTTCCAGTTTTAACTTTAGGTATGTCCAATTCTAATAACACCTTCTGTCTGCTCGTCCCAATGCAATTGTTCTAACTCATGGAAATGATGTCCTTCACACAAAATGGTGCCCCAGGGTAAGAGACCAGCACCAAAGAACCACAAATGCATCAGTTAAAGTAAAGCCTCTTTGGCCACTGAGAGTGTATCCAAGAGCAGAGGAGATGCACATCGAAGAACTGCATTCGAGCTCAGAGACTCAGTTAACACCTCTCTACCTGCTACCTGCAGACACCTGACCACTCAGACAGAGATGCTATTCTCCAGGGCTCAGGGCACTGGTGTTCTGCTGAGTGTCTGTAATGCCTCCCCAGCTCAAGCCAGGGAGTCATGCTATAAATGGAATGAGAGAGAAGTGGGCAAGTGCCATACACACAAACACACATACACACCAGCCCAGGAAAGAGCCAACACCCTTCCAGGAAGCCACGCAAAGCTGCAGAGAGCACACGCGGCCTCGTCCACAGCCTCTTTGCCAGGCATGCACTTTGCCAGGCTCAGAAACAGTTTGTGACTCTGGTGGAAGACAGGTGCTCATGCAACCCACAGCAGCTACCATGCCCACAGATTCCCCCTTCCCTCTAAAGAAAGGGTCACAGAACTCCTCCCAGGTAAACCAGCTTGTTTCACATCATGTCACACACGCAGTCACCACCCCCACCCCATCTCAACTGCTGGTTAAATAAAACAAGGAATTGGCACCTATACCAAAGGTCTATGAATTGACCCAGTGAGCCTTGAGACAATCTGGCTCTTTTCTGTGCCTTTGCACAATAAAGGTACTCCCTACGAATGGTGTAGTTCAAGCCACATGGGAAGGTAGCCAGGGTGGTGCAAGCAGCCCCAGGGATACACTGGGGTACAGGAAGAAAATGTTCACATGTACTTGTATTTTTTCTTTTTCACTTTTATTTTCTATTTGACATATGTTTAATAATAGCACTATATACATGTATGTTTACAAAGATGTAACTATACACACAATGGAGGTGTGTTCTCAAATATTTTTTTAATAGATTTTATTTATTTATGTGACAGAGAAATAGAGAGCATAAGCAGGGGGAGCGGCAGGCAGAGGGAGAGGGAGAAGTAGGTTCTCTGCTGAGCAGGGAGCCTGATGTGGGACTTGATCACAGGACCCTGGGATCATGACCCGAGCCAAAAGCAGATGCTTAGTGGCCTGAGCCACCCAGGCACCCCTCAAAAATTTTTCTGATAGGAATGTGACACAAAAGTTTGGAGACCAGAGGACACCATGGTGCCTGGGGTGTGGTCATTAAACTCTACCCTATCCCCCATCAGAATTCCCTGTGGACTAAATATGCAGATTCCTGGAGCCACCTCAGACCCAAAGGACCTCAATTCTCTAGGAGTGGAATGCTTAGAGCTTCCCAGTCTGATGCCTTCTGAAATTTGGGAACAAGCACAATAGAAAAATTAGAGAACCAGGGCTATGGAAAGGGCAGAATCAGTGCAGACTGGGAATATCAGAAACCCATTTCTGAAGGGAAGACCAATAAATGGTTGCTAGAGGTCAGGTCCTGTTGGGGCCTGACCAAGGGAGAGTAGTCACCCTCCTTGTTCTTCCAGAACTCTGGCCGATGTATATGGAAACGATGCCTATACTTCCCCCAACTACCCTTCAGTGAAACCTTCATTACCTAAGGAAACCTGAGCACTTCATCTCCTGATGGCTGGGGAGCAGGGCTAGGGAAAAACAGTCTCTCACAGAAAGCACCTGTAATCCAGGCAAAAGGAAAAAGTAGTGGACATAATTTCACTAATTATGTATCTCAAGGAATGAGGATGAGATATGAGAATGTACGAGCCAGAGTTGTCTGTGGGCATATGAAAAAGGGACTGCACTGATTGAACATATAATTTGAAATCATGTGGGTGATGGTGGGGAGAGGGGCAGAGGGACAGAATCTTAAGCAGGCTTCACGCCTAGCACAGAGTCAGATCTTACAACCCTGAGATCACGACTAGAGCTGAAATCAAAAGCTGGATGTTTAACCAACTGAGCCACCCAGGTGCCCCTCATGTGGATGATTTCTAAAAAACATACCAAGTAAAAAGGAAGGCTATAGAGCTGAAGCTAACATTGTCCCTGTGACCTCAGGCAACTCACTTATTCTTTCTGTTCTTCGTTTATTAAATGTAAGGTTAGACTTTAAAAGGTATCTTAAAGGGGGCACCTGGGTGGCTCAGTGGGTTAAAGTCTCTGCTTTCGGCTCAGGTCATGATCCCAGGGTCCTGGGATCGAGCCCCGCATCTGGTTCTCTGCTCAGCGGTTAGCCTGCTTCCCTTCCTCTCTCTCTGGCTGCCTCTCTGCCTACCTGTGATCTCTGTCTGTCAAATAAATAAATGAAATCTTAAAAAAAAAAAAAAGGTATCTTAAGGTCCTTTTTGTGTTTCTAGAACCCAAGTTTAGATTCAACTTCTAGCTCAGGGTTCCTCCCACTATACCATGATAATTAAGAATAAATTAAAATTCTGGCCCTTTAAACTAGAAAATTCAGAAAAAGCTCCTATCCATAAAAACTATTAAATCAATCTTCATGAAGACCCAATTTCTGCTCTCATCAGCTCTTCTCCCCCACCCCAAATAGGGACTTCGAACATTGGTTGGTCCTTCATCTATCCAAAAAGCCAACTGTTTTCCAAACCTGAATGAAAATCCAGAGTGAGGTTGACTGATTTTTTACCCTGTGGAATGAGACTTCAGTATCAATGGAATGTAAATGTCCTATCTAATCAAAGTGACATCTGATTTTGATTTAGCGCGGCCATACATTTCTTTCAGGGTCATCCTCTATTTCTCTTTTCTCTTTTTGGAAGGAAGGTAGGTTGGTGGGTTACCCAGGCAGTCGAAATAAAATGAAACCTACAAATTGTCACCACCTGTGGGGACACAGACATTACCTGACATAATACTTCCTACGCTTCACTGGGGCAAGATCTGTTGAATCAAACTCGAGTGCAGTGACACTGTGTAATACACTCCAATACAATGTAGCTAATGCCAACATGGAGAAGTGGGAACTGGTGCCTGAAAGCTGCAGGTACTTGAAAAATTCCAAGGAGAACAAAAGTGAACAAAAAATTCCAAGGAGAGTAAAAGTGACAAAGTGACAAGGCGAACAAAAGTGACAAAAGTATGCCACATTTTTATTTCATGAAGATGGAAGGTGTCACAGCAGGGTATTCATCTTTGGGAAAAGTGAATAGAACGTCATCTGAGTCACCAGTTTAAAGACACTTTGCTTTAAAAATATAAACTTGATTCTCTGAGTTCTATTACAGACTGAACTTTAGAGTTGTTCTGCAAGTTAAACTGCAACCTAAACATAAAAAAATTTTTAAACTATTTCTAATTCTTCTGTTCCACTCCCTAAAATAACTGCTGTTAATAATGAATAAGGCCACTATTATAAAACTCAACTTCTCAATATATGTGGAGGTAAAAGAAGAGACCCATTGGCAGCTGGGCCTAGTGGTTTACAGCAAAGCTCCAAATTCTGGCTTTACCAGTCAATTGTTATGTGAACCATATAACACATCAACCACTCTAAACCTCAGTTTCCCTATCTGCAAAATGGGAATGCTGATAGTATTTTACTTGAAACCACTGTGGTAAGGGTTCATTACACAATGTATATAAAGCATTTAAGATAGTATGTGGCATTTAAGTAAAGATTTAACAAGAATTAGTGATTACCATCTAATAACAATTCCTATTAATTACTGGTAGTTAAGCGTTTAAAAATTAAATAAATAAACAGAAAACTAGTTTCCAGTCTTCAAATATGCTAACATACCAATTAGAATATAATTTAAAATATAGTATGCACAGATATTGGACAGCTGCCTATTCTGTCTGATAAACATTTACCCACATGCAAATTATGTACTGGTTCCTTTCACTTTACAGTGTGACACTGAGATGACAACAGAGAAATGAAATACAGTACTGTGCCGTATGGTGAAGAATTATACCACCTGGCTGTGGATCTAACTGTCCATTCTTATTGCACCCTATTTCTTTTTAGACTCAAGCTCATTTCTTCAAGCCTTCAGGCCGTAGGCCATGTTAATTTGCAAAGCAGTCCAGAAACCTGTCCTTCACACTGGCAAATACAGTACCAGCCCCATTCTCAGGCTCCGGCTTTGAACTATCTGGAGCTCACCACATCCCCCTTGTGGTCATGGCGAGTATTTGCTAGGCTCCTGGGGAAAACAACCAGGAACCTCTATCATCCGCAGAATCTTGGTCTCAGACATCCGGTAGCTAACACTATTTGATTCCAGGATTCTTTTGCTTAATACTTTGTGGATTTCAAGTGTATGCAACAAGAAAAAAAAAAAAAAAGACTCTTAAGAGAACCAGTTGAGAAAAGAAGGAACAGAGAATGTATGTATGCCATTTATTCCACTCAAACTCCTCCCTCTCTGTCATATACAACACAAGAATGTACAATTATCCATTTCTATTTTGCTTCAATATTTAATACTATTTGTCGCTCCTCTCTACGTTCTTTCCCATCAGTACATTGTTTTACAATATAAATCTCCACAAATAGCGGTCACTAGCCTGTAACTTTGATGACCTCATAAAAGTCTACGTCTGAGAGAATTAAAAAACGAAAGAAATGATAGAGTATAAGTAGACTAGTTAGAATAATAACATAAGAGATAAGACTTAGGTAAGAGTGTGGGGTTAATTTTTTTTTTTTTTAGAATTTCACCTACAGCCAACATTATGTTTGACATTTATTTTCTTACTCCCACTTCCAACCCCTTACACTGTAAACTCTAGTTACCTTCTTTCCATCCCAAACTTCCCCCATTTCCTTCAGAATGCCTCACACAGTCGTGATCACTTAAGAGCAGAGCATCTCTTTCAAAACAGCACTTTAAGGACAAGTTGCTTCACCTTCAAAATCAAGCACAATCTCACTGCCATCTCATCAGTGAATTCACGTTTTGCTTTCACTGTACTCCTACCACCTAAAATCGTGTCTGACACGTGGTAGGCACTCCAGTATATATATGTTTCATCAGCGAACTCTCTTTGAAAAACCTAAAGCGGGGGCGCCTGGGTGGCTCAGTGGGTTAAAGCCTCTGCCTTCCGCTCAGGTCATGATCTCAGGGGTCTGGGATCGAGCCCCACATCGAGCTCTCTGCTCAGCGGGGAGCCTGCTCCCTCCACCCCCGCCTGCCTCTCTGCCTGCTTGTGATCTCTGTCTCTCAAATAAATAAATAAAATCTTTAAAAGAAAGAAAGAAAGAAAGAAAAACCTAAAGCCATCACACAGCCTCAGCCCCTGGAAACCAGCACAAGGTTCGAGATGGGCCTGAGGAGCTTCAGGGAGGCCCAGCACAGGGCAGGGAGGGGTGGCTAGGAGCCTCAGCGCAAATATTTTTCCTCTTGGGGGTCCGCACGACAATTAGCGTAACTCAACCCAACAAACTCTATGAAGGAAAGGCTGCTTTAGTAGTTAGAACCCAGAGATCCCTGTGATAAACACATGAATTCGTCCGAGGTCTGCACATCCAGGTGCAGTTCAAATTACCGCAACAGGCAACCAAATGACGAACAAGAAAGCAGAGCAACAAACATTCTGAGCCAGGAATTTTCACTGAACAAAGGCCCAGAGCAAGATGGCTCCCTTCTCCAGAAACTGGTACGAGAAAAACGTCAACGCTCTGGGACGGTGTAAGCTCCGGGTCTCGCCCCGGGCTACAAGCCGGCCAAACTCACGTGAGCTAGGACGTCCAATGAGTGCTGCAGTTAGACTCCACCTCCGGTTTCCGCCGCCCCCTGTGCACATGCGCCTTAAGTGCGCAAGGGGATGCCAGTTGCGCAGGCGCGGCAGGCCCCTCCTCTCACGCAACTGACGCAAGGACACTGTAATCGGTTCGTAATTTACCCGTGTGACCTTGTCTTTCCTACCGCTGAGGACCGGGGCTGTCCAAAGTGATGCCTTTATATCTCGCTTAGCCCCCTCGCCGCTCACTGAGCCTAGATCTGTTGCAGCCGAAACGAAAGGACACACTTTTTCCAGCCATCGTGCTGCGATGCCTAATAGACATATGTCTTAACTCCGGCAGTGGCTGTCACGTACTCTCTGGTCAGGCAGCACGGGTAGCGCCTCAGCGGAAGAGTGGTCCTCTAGGCCGCAGCAACTAACCCCCGCCCCCCCGCCCCCACGTGGTTGGAGGTTTCCAGAAGCGCCTCCGCTGGGACGCCGCGCAGCTCTTGGCCGTCCGAACGCGTTTGCCGCTTCGTACTTCCACCATCTAGCGCCATGATAAGTGCCAGCCGAGCCGCGGCAGCTCGTCTTGTCGGCGCCGCAACCTCCCGGGGCCCCACAGCCGCGCGCCACAAGGTAGGGAATAGCTGGGCCTTCTCTGAGGGGCTCACGGCCTTGACCTCATGCGGCAGGCCTCGCCCTTCAGGCACAGAATTCTCCGGTACAGATCAGGATGGTGGGAAGAAGATAACTAGCTTTCATTAATCAGTGCTGCCGTTGCAAGGTCTGACTCAGGATTGTGCTTCCATGTTTCGGGTTCTGCTGAGTCACACCTCTTAAAAGAGTATAGTTTTATTCTAGGAAGTAGCGGATATTGTTTCTGACGGTCCTTTCAGTGGCTGATGACACGGTTTTGGCCTTGGGGGCGAGAGACGCAGTTTTAGTTGGGAGGGAACAGCTGTTGTGGGTTTCGTTTAAATCTACAAATCGAAGGGTGACTCTTCGTCTCCTCTAAAACGTGTGCGCGAAAACCCCGTTATTAGGGTGAAAAGAAAGAAGGAAAGTATCTTAGTAAAGTGAAAGCCAAGCACAGATTTTCTTTCCTGTTCACATTGGTCTGTAGTTCTCCCAAGAATTTTTGGCATAAGATTGTCCTCCTTGTTATTTCAGGAAAAATAAAATCAGGAAATGGCCATGGAGTAGTTGCATATTGTGTAAGACTGAACATGTTTTCGGAGAATAGGACCTCTTCTCTCTGCACTCACCGTGGGGTTTAAAAAAAAAAAAAAAAGGCTTGGGAGTATCCTGTGATTAGGTTTAATCCTGGTTTGAGGCCACTCCCGAAATTTTTTTCTAAACGACTCCCCAGGATTGCCAGTGCTGGTCCCCTTAAGGTGCTAGGTTGGGAAATGTCTCTGAGCAACTTAGATTTGCAGCTGCGAGCACACCTAGTAGGGTTTAGATACCTGTACGCTGCTGCTGAGTATGAAATTGAGAAGTGTCCGAGTAGTATTTTGTAAGGTAGTGATTCTCAACCGGGAACAATTTTGCTTCCTGAGGTGATGTCTGGTAATGTGTGGACATAATTCGTTAAAATTTGGGGGACATACTGGCTTCTAGCAGTAGAGGCCAAGGATGCTGTTAAACATCCTACAATGCACAGAACAGCCGCTTGCAACAAAAATTTGGTTCAAAAGTCAGCAGTGCCAAGGTTCAGAAATCAGTAGTGTTAAGTTGAGAAACCCCATTATAATTGAAGACGATTTTATGTGTGTGTGGGGTTCCATCTTATTTGGAAAATTCATACTCAATTAAATTTTCTTCTATTTAAGTACCACAGTGCCTTTTATATATAAGATTTCATCTTTTCAGGTTATGGTTACCAGAATGAAGGTTTAGACTCTGTGTTCTTCAGAAGAATAATAGGAACAGGCTCAAGTTTTCATATTTGTTGATGCATTTTTATCTTCTTTTTCATTTTTTTTTTTAGGATGGCTGGAATGGCCTTAGTCATGAAGCTTTTAGAATTGTTTCAAGGCGGGACTATGCGTAAGTATAATTTCGTTTCTTTTGAGAGGTAATATTAAATCCTAGAGTGGTGCTCTCTAAATTTGTGCTTAACCCTCCCATGAAGAAAAAGGTGACACATTTCTTGTAAGTTACAGATTATTTAATACACAACTATTTACGCACAAGTTCTTGTGTATCCCTGCAACGGTTCTGGAGACCACTATTATGATAACATTAACCATAGCGTTATTTTAAATGTCTTTCAGATCAGAAGCAATCAAGGGAGCAGTTGTTGGTATTGATTTGGGCACTACCAACTCCTGTGTGGCGGTTATGGAAGGTAAACAAGCAAAGGTGAGCATGTTTGAAAGCTCTGGATCATATAGTAGTAGTTAATACCCAGTCTGGAATTCTGTGTCCTTCGGCTTAGATGAGGGACTTTTTTAGATTTTATTTATTAGTCAGAGGGGAGAGAGCACAAGCAGGGTCAACAGCAGAGGAAGATTCAAGCTCCCCGCTGAGCAAGGAGCCCAATGTGGGACTCGATCCCAGGACCTTGTGATCATGACCTGAGCCCAAAGCAGACACTTAACCAAATGAGCCACCCAGGCATCCCGATAAGGGACATTTTTAAAGCTGTTTTTAAGAATCTTTTGAGGTGAACCTTTGTTGTTAATTGCAAGGTGCTATAAAAGGAATGGATTTGGGACGCCTGGATGGCTCAGTTGGTTAAGCGGCTGCCTTCGGCTCAGGTCATGATCCTAGCGTCCTGGGATCGAGTCCCATATCGGGCTCCTTGCTCGGCTTCTCCCTCTGCCTCTGCCTACCTCTCTGCCTACTTGTGATCTTTCTCTCTCTGTGTCTCTCTCTCTCTCTGACAAATAAATAAAATCTTTAAAAAAAAAAAAAAAAATGGATTTAATTTCCAGGATTTAATTATGTCCTGCCATAGAAGTAAACTATTAGGTTACCATTAGGACCAGTTTGGATGACTTTGCTGTGTGGATTATTTCTATCATCCGAGTCATGCATTTCTGTAAGTCTGTTGAACCACGGGGGTCAGAAGAGTTTAGAAGCAAGTGAAGCTCCACGTAAAGTGTAGGCTGCATCTTAGGAACTCTTGCTGTGATACAGGGAAGGACCTCATTGGTTTGTTCATAAAACCTTTATTCCCACTAGGTTCTTCTCAAGATGCAGAGCACCTGGGATTCCTGAATTGTTATTTTGGCAATTTCTTTGTTAAATGCCTGAGACTTGGAGGCAGCATGAAAAAATTTAGTAGTCGATTTTTTAATTTTTATTTTTTAAGATTTTGTTTATTTGACAGAGCATAAGCAGGGGGAGCTGCAGAGGGAGAGGTAGAAGCAGACTTCCCATTGAGGAGGGAGCCAGACATGGGAATCGAACCCAGAACCCCAAGATCATGATCTGAGCCAAAGGCAGACACTGAACTGACTGAGCCCCCCAGTTGCCCCTAGAAGTAGATTTAAATTCCCTATACTGGCAGAAAGTGTACCTTGTTCCAGTATCTTAGTGTGAAAGATTTGATTTCTATTTATTTTTCCATTTTTTTGTTTTTAGTTATCACTTGTTTCAAAGTAAAGGACTAAAGTTACTTTAGGGGCGCCTGGGTGACTCATTTGGTTAAGTGTCCAACTCTTGATTTCAATTCAGGTCATGGTGTCAGGGTTGTGCGATTGAGCCCCACATGGGTTCTGCACTCAGCTGAGTGTGTGTGTGTGTGTGTGTGTAATAAAGTTGTTTTTTTTTTTTAAGTAAGTAAAAATACTTTAAACATGTACCTGACATAGTGGTTATTATGTCAGCATTCACAGAGCAGAAAAGCATGCCCATTAGTACTGTTCTCGAACATTTGTTTCATGATAAGGCAGGTGTTTTGTCTTAAAATGATTGATAAAAGAGACTGGTGGTAGTGGCTGGAACCTCATTCTCTGTCTGTCTTTGGGAGTTTTAGGTGTTAGAGAATGCTGAAGGTGCCAGAACCACCCCTTCAGTTGTGGCCTTTACAGCAGATGGTGAGCGACTTGTTGGCATGCCCGCCAAGCGACAGGCTGTCACCAACCCAAACAACACATTCTATGCCACCAAGCGTCTCATTGGCCGACGATATGATGATCCTGAAGTACAGAAAGATATGTGAGTAATAGGAAAAGCATAGTTAACTCCCAGAGGCCACACAAAATCTTTTCAGCAAGATTCTTAGAGCATCTTCTCCTGGTATTTTTATACGTTGTCCGTGGAGGCATGTCCTGCACCTACCAAAAGGGTATTTCCTTCAAAAAAAATTCTTTTGCCTTCACATAGTAGGTCTTTGCTATGTACTGACATGATGGGAAGATTGAGCTAGTCACTTATGGATGACATAAATTGGTGTATTTATGGTACACCAGGTAGAGAGAGGCAAGGTAGATAGTGGCATAGGCTTCATCGTGTGCTGATCAGCTAGGATTTCCAAGGTTTGTCCATGGTTACAGCATGTATCAGTACTTCATTCCTTTTTATGGCCAGATATTATTCCATTGTATGGATATACTGTTGACCCTTAAACAGCATGGGATTGTGGTGCTGAGCCTTCATGTAGTTGAACATCCATGTATAAATTTTGACTACCCAGAAAGTTAGCTACGAATAGCCTGCTGTTAATCAGAAACCTTACTGATAACTAACATAGTCCAGTTAAAACCCATTTTGTACGTTATAAAGTACGTTAGAGTAAAAAGAAAGTTAAAACGTTGTAAGGAGGAGGAACTATCTTTGTAGCATTATATTTACCCAAAAATATCCGCATATAGGTGGACCAGTGCATTTAGAACCCATGTATAGGGGCAAGCGTATACTTTGTTTATTCATTTGTCAGTTAATGAACATCTGGAGCTATTACGAGTTCTGCCATAGGGGTGCCAGGTTAGCTCAGTCAAAACAACATATGACTCTTGCTCTTGTGGGTCTTGGGTTCAAACTCCATGTTGGTTGTAGAGCTTACTAAAAATAACTTGAAAGAAAGAATACTGCCATAAACATTTGTGTACTCGCTTCTGTAAGGATCTGTTTTCATTTCTCTCGGGTAGATACCTAGTAATGGACTTGCTGGGTCATTGGTAACTCTCCAACCATTGCCAGAGCAGCGGCACAGATCTTTTGTTCAGCAGGAAATAATGTTCAGGTTTCACCAGGATGTTTTTACGTGTTAATGGTTACTTTCTAAAGGTTTTCATTAAATGGATTCCTGCCAAGTTTTTGTTTGTTGGCCATGGATCTCTTGGGATGGAGGATGGGCATTCATGGTATATGGTAGCCTTGTCATGGTAGGTTGTACAGGCACATTTTTTCAAATGCAGTTTTTGTGTCTTTCAGTAAAAATGTGCCGTTTAAAATTGTTCGTGCCTCCAATGGAGATGCCTGGGTTGAAGCTCATGGAAAACTCTATTCTCCAAGTCAGATTGGAGCGTTCGTGTTGATGAAGATGAAAGAGACTGCAGGTGAGAAGATTTAGTTCATGTCTGGGAAAGTTTGAAGAACTGATGGTTTCTCACTTACATACCTCAGTTTTCCTTGGATGACTCTGTGGTGGCTGTTAGAAAACCTAGAAATGGCAAAACTGTTCTCCTCACACATTCCTACATAATGAATTTATCTTCAAAGTTTTCCTAATGGTGGTTTATTTTTTTCAGTATAGGGGGGTGGTACTCTGTATTGAAAGACTAAAGACTACACATTAATCTTTGAGCTCTGCTAAGTAAAACTTAAAACTTCCCATTTGGAGAAACTAGTGGCTGTTTTAAGTCTAAGAATAGGTCATTATAGCTGGTGAATCTTCACTATAACGTTAAAGGTGAGATACTGGGTTTTCAACCACTATCTTTAATTGGAACGTTTTCTGCAAGCTCTCTCTTGGTGTTAGGTCAGGTGTGAAGAAACTTCCGAGTTGTCTGTGGCTCCAAGAGGATAACACAAGTTGTTAGCCTACATGAGTAATTCTCTTAACTGTTTCATCTGACACAGTCTCATGATTGTTTTTCATTCTTTAATTCTTTTCCAGAAAATTACTTGGGGCATACAGCAAAAAATGCTGTGATCACTGTTCCAGCTTATTTCAATGACTCTCAAAGACAGGTGAGTTCGGTTGATTTTCTTATTCAGGAAATAAATGGTACTTAGGACCCACAGTGGAAAATGCTTTTTTCTTTTCCTTTAGGCCACTAAGGATGCTGGCCAGATATCTGGACTAAATGTGCTTCGAGTAATTAATGAACCCACAGCTGCTGCTCTGGCCTATGGTCTAGACAAATCAGAAGACAAAATGTAAGTTTGTGTAGTAAACTCGTTCGTGGAACCATGAAAGTACTAGGCTGTGGTCATTTTTTTTTTTTCTTGGTATTCATATTGTCAAGTATTTATTTAAAACAGTGTTTGGGAGACATCTGGCTGGCCTAGTCGGTAGACCATGTCACTTGAGCTCAGGATTATGAATTCAAGCCCAAGTTGGTTGCTGAGACTGCTTTTAAAAAAAACAAAAACAAAAAACAGATGATGGAGTCCTGTCAATTTTGCCTTTAAAAACATAATTCATCTCTGTATTTATAAATAGCTAGAAGGGCCATGTAGTAAAACACCTGTCATATAGGCAGTTATCCAATTTCATGATTACGCTTAAGGGGAAATCATCAAGTTTATGGTGGTTTAGTTATTAAAATTAATACTTTAGTGGCACGTGTTGTTCTTTAAGGTCTTCTTTTTTTTTCTTTCTAGCATTGCTGTATATGATTTAGGTGGTGGAACTTTTGATATTTCTATCCTGGAAATTCAGAAAGGTGTATTTGAGGTGAAGTCCACCAATGGAGATACGTTCTTAGGTGGTGAGGACTTTGACCAGGCCCTGCTACGACACATTGTGAAGGAATTCAAAAGAGAGGTTGGTTCCCAGTATAGTTAATATGTAGGCATTGGATGTTGAGAATTTTCTTTATCCACATGGCTGTTTTCTTTATGACTTTTTGACCTTAATAGAACATTGACTAGAACACTGAAACAGTTGCATTTCAGTTCAGTTGCAGTTGCATTGCATTTCATGGGTGGAATGAAATATTCTGATTATTGTAGCTTCAGCTTGGGAATAAACAGATTAAGAAGGATATGGTACTCTGTATAGAAATTCTGGGAACTCCTGTCTTGAGCCAGAACCCAGTGGTTGGAAAGAACTGATTTGGATCAGCCCTTTACAGAATAAGGTTTCTTTTCCTTACAGATTTTTAAGGGAAGTAAGTTATTCATGCTTCTTTATAAAAGTATGGATCTGTTTTATGTTGTTAACATTATCATTATATCTTAAAATAGTATTTACCAGCTCACTAATGCTAGTATTTTGTGTTTTCATTTTGTAGACGGGTGTTGATTTAACCAAAGACAACATGGCACTTCAGAGGGTTCGGGAAGCTGCTGAGAAGGCTAAGTGTGAACTCTCCTCATCTGTACAGGTGGGATGTGGAAAAATCCCAACAGTCTTGATGTTTTCAGCCTTAGTTTATTTGAATTGTATGTTCTAATTTGCATGATGTCCATCTGATCTTTTTATACTTCGCTGGTTGGTATAAAAGCCCTCCATGAACAAAGGAGCAGTACTTCTTTAAGGATGAGCCAGAATTTGTTAACCACCCAAATAAGAGATTTTCTGTACCAGAGCCAAAACATAACGGTCTGAATTACATTGAATACATTTTATTTGCCTTAAAGGTACTGATTTTAAGATCTAGACTAGTAGCATACAAAATTAGAATCACTGGCCTAGAAATAATAGGACCCTCTAAGAACTGCTATTGTCTTCATTTCAGATAGCCCTTCAGGTGAGTCTCTAATTGTCTCGTTTAATTATTTGATCAACAATTCAGAAAGTGAGCTATGAAACCTGGCTGAAGGCTGGGGTACTTGTGTACATTTCTGTTAGCATCAGAGTTGCTCAGCACCTATAGAAGGGGTCAGCATCTGGTGCTCCAGTCCTTCTCAGGTAAAGCTTTAGTTGCCGTAACCACTAAGAACAACTATATAAAGCATGTTAGATCTGGGTCAGAGAGGCAACAAGATGGAAGGCAGGAGATCTGTTGCTGGGATCTCTGGTGGCAGCAGGAAAGCCTTAACCCTTGACTACTTTAGTTGTTAATTTGATCATATATATTGGGTTATCCAGGGCGGGAAAACCCAGATTTTTTTTTTTTCAGACGTGGATTTTTTAAAACTTCTTTAAAGTAGCTATGAAGAGTGACAAAGTACAGAGTCATCCATAATTACGGTGTTGCTTTGTCCCTGCTGTCATACAGAGTGGCAGAACTTTGCAATGTGATGGTTAGGATTAGAGTTGGAATACAGGACACTGCTTTGGAGGGAGAGATTGGTTTTTAGTGTGATTCTTACTGATAAGCATTTGGATTATTTTTTCTAGCATTTTGCTGGTAAAGCAGAGTGTGTTGAGCATCCTTGCACATTAATATTTGTGCGTGTTTTATTAGACATTAGTAGAATGAGGGGCGCCTGGGTGGCTCAGTGGGTTAAAGCCTCTGCCTTCGGCTCAGGTCATGATCCCGAGGTCCCGGGATCGAGCCCCACATCGGGCTCTCTGCTCTGCGGGGAGCCTGCTTCCTCCTCTCTCTCTGCCTGCCTCTCTGCCTAGTTGTGATTTCTCTCTGTCAAATAAATAAAATATTTAAAAAAAAATTAGTAGAATGAATTCCTAGAAGCGTTACCTTCATGAGGTTTAACAGTGTGGTATAGAGATTTTTTGTTTTGTTTTGTTTTTAGATTTATTAGAGAGCTTGTTGCAGGGTAGGCGAAGAGAGCAAATCCCACCCAAGCAGATTCCCCGCTGAGCACAAAGCTCAGTGCAGGGCTCCATTCCAGGACTCAGATCACGAGCCAAAATCAAAAGTCAGATGCACAATCAACTGAGCCACCCAGGTACCCAAGATAAAAATTAGGACATCATATTAATAACCAGTCAAGCCAGAAGTCATGTGATTAAGAGTGGCCCTGTAGGGGCACCTGGGTGGCTCAGTGGGTTAAGCCTCTGCCTTCAGCTCAGGTCATGATCTCAGGGTCCTGGGATCGAGCCCTGTATCAGACTCTCTGCAGGGAGCCTGCTTCCCTCCCTTTCTCTGCTTGCCTCTCTGCCTACTTGTGATATCTGTCAAATAAGTTTTTTTAAAAATCTTAAAAAAAAAAAAAAATGGCCCTGTAGACAGAATGGTGGGATTCAAGTCCTTCATTACTTAATAGCTGTGTGGCCTTAATAAATTATTTAATATTTCTGTTCTCTTATTTCTAAAATGAGGACAATAGTGCTTTCTCCCTTAGAGTTATGAGGATTCCTAAATTGATAGATGGATAGGACATGTCTTAAGTAGTAGTCTGAATTAAGTTATTGAGGTGCGTGGATGGCTCAGTCAGTTAAGCGTCTGCCTTTGGCTCAGGTCAGGATACCAGTCTTCTGGGATCAAGCCCCGCATTGGGCTCCCTGCTCAGTGGGGAGTCTGCTTCTCCCTCTCCCCCTGCTTGTGTGTATATGTGCACTTTCTCTCTCTTTGAAAATCTTTAAATAAAAAAGTTCATGTGGTTAAAAAAGCAAAGTTAGGTTTATAATTGTAAGAGAAACCTGATAAAGGTGTTTGACCTAACAAGGGGAGTTACCGAAAAATGTTCATCAGAGAAGGATAAAGGGTCAAGTAAATAATGAGGCTCTGGGGTAAAGACCTGAGAAAGGGCTAGTAGTTTGAGAGCAGGCATGCTGAGAAAGTGGAATGTGAGAATAGAAGCTTTTTAGGTTTGGGATTTGGGTCTGTCCTGACAAGAGTGAGTATAAACCAGTGAAAACGTTTTTTGAGTGATCTCTACACCCAACATGGGGCTTAAACTCATGAGATCAAGAGTTGCACACACTATCCCTGACCCAGCCAGGCACCCCTGTGAAAATTTAGGGGCAATAATGTCAGATGTGGCTTATGACAAATGCTGTGGCAGAAGTGGAATGGAGAATTGTTCTGGGTTAGGAGAGGTCCTGTGGCAGAGGCAGCTTGAGTGGGAGAACCTTGGGAAGCTAATGTGAACCTGGACTGTTGAATTTTTGAGAGACAAGGGACAAAACTTGGTCACAGACTGGTTTTAGAGGGTTGAGAGTCCTAGAGTTCAAATTGTCAACATATAGCATAGAGAGAACTACATTAATAATGTCCATGTGAGGATTCTTTAAATTAAATTTTAGAATTCCATTTGTCAGTTATACTACCTGTATTTCAAGTGCTGAGCCATGTGTGGCTAGTGGCTGCTGATTTAAACAGCACAAATACAGAGTATGCCACAGAAAGTTCTATTGCATTTGTTTAGATCATTAATTTCTATTTTCTGATTTGGTTTATTAAAATTTTGCAAAGGAAGAAGGAAATTGTCCATGGTGTTCTTTAGCAGTACTCAGTATCACTCTTCTATAGAAGGGATGTATGTTTTAAGTCTGGCTGTTAAGCATTTAAATGCCTAGGGTAGTTTACCTGATCAGAGATGGTTAAGGATTTGTTCCCTTTTAGTCTTTTTCATGTTGGTGTTGCTTTGATGTGAAATTGGAAGGGGGTGGAAAGTAATTTTGTTCCTGAGGGTCTACTGTAGGACATGTGTTTTAGCATGATTAGTGAGGAGTTTTGTTAGTCTAAATATTCTGAATCCAGGCCTCCTTAGGATTTGGGGTTTATTAAATAATGGCTGTTATCTGCTATGGTTGTAGCAGTGTTTGCTGCTTACCATGAAGGTGATGGCAGTCAAGTCAGTCCTTGGAATTACCTTTAGCATTTTTGTTGTAGCTTTCTTACCATCTTCCTGAAACTTAGAAACCCCTGGCTTGGAGCAGGTTATTTGTTTCAAAGCATGCCTTTGACTTTATTGTGTATGCATACATTGAGTTTTAGAAAACTTGGTGACTGAAAACAGTAGAGTGACTCCTAATGTATGTTTAGTAGGAGGACATTTCTTCATTTTCTACCTGGGGATTTTCCCTGCTCTTACATTCTTCACTGTTTTTTGTTTCTTTTTAAGATTTTATTATTTGCAACAGAGAGAGAGCGAGAATATAAACTGGGGGAGCAGCAGGCAGAGAAGAAGCATGCTCTCTGCTGAGTAAGATCCCAGAGTTCTGGGATCCTGACCTGAGCTGAAGGCAGATGCTTCACTAACTGAGCCACCCAGGCATCCCTACATTCTTCTTTGTTCATTATAGATCCTAAATTTTTTGCCTCTGGGAAGAGAAGAGCTGAAATCTTAAGGAGTCATTGTCTTTGGTGGCCATTCATTTAAAGTGGGTCTCACTCTCCCTGTAACTTTGGAAGTCTTCCTAATGTGGGAGTATGGTCTTATTTTAATTGAAATATATAAAGAAACATCACCACTATTGCTCTCCTTTCTTTGCAGACCGACATTAATTTGCCATATCTTACGATGGATGCTTCTGGACCCAAGCATTTGAATATGAAGCTGACTCGTGCTCAGTTCGAAGGGATTGTCACTGATCTAATCAGGAGAACCATTGCCCCATGCCAGAAAGCCATGCAAGATGCAGAGGTCAGCAAGAGTGACATCGGAGAAGTGATTCTTGTTGGTGGCATGACTAGAATGCCCAAGGTATGGATCCGTGGAATCATTGGCATGGAAAAGCAGACAGGGCAAGCACATAATGTCTTCTCTGGACAAATGGTTTGTGTAGGGACACGAATATGTGGCATTCCTGCCACTGTGACCTGAAAGGGCAATGAGTTTGTTCTCTCACTAGAGTTCTTTTTTAGACTCTTTTGGACAGAGAGGGAACACAAGCAGGGAGAGGGAGAAGCAGGCTTCCTGCTGAGCAGGGAGCCCTATGTGGGGTTCATTCCCAGGTCCCTGGGATCATGATCTGAACCAAGGACAGACACTTAACACCCAGGCACCCCAGCCTCTTTTTTAATTAAAGGTTTCAGGAAAAGGATTGGGAAGGGCGGGATGTCTTTGGGGTGGTAGCATGGAGAATCCTGAACTTCATTTTGGGGAGTATTTTTAGAAATGAAACAAAGTTTGACATTAGAGATAGCTTAAAACCTTGGTACTGTGTAGCTCTAGGGGCAGTTTTGGACAGGAATGACTTTGCACCATGGTGTTCAGGCTTCTGGCTGCATCTCTTCAAGGATTTGTGCAGTGATGCATTTTATCAACACATCATTCTGATAAGACAGGTGTGTGGAAAACGAATGACTGAGCACAGAACCTGTTGAAGATGCAATTCTTGCTGTATAGCTTGATTAGAATTTTCATGGGCCTTGATAGAAATTTCCCTTTGTTGTTCCTGGGCTTAGGAGAATATGCACAGAATAAATTTGGAGAAAAAGAAGCTTTGAATCAGGAAGAGATCTTTAGGTTAACAAATGATCCCAGATGCTATTGAAGTAGCACTTTTTCCTAGCATTAATAAAAGAAGCAGGAAGAACATGCCTCACATTAGCACTAGTGGTGAATTACTGCATTAATCACCACTGCTTTTAAGTTGATCTGTAGAAGAGGAATTAGACTGTAACTAAATCCTGGTGTCTTACACCCTCTGTTTCTTCTTTTTTTCTGGTGGTTCGTGTTTTTTAAGTAAATTCCATGTTTAGCATGGAGCTCAGTACTGGATTGGAACTCATGATCCTGAGATCAAGACCTGTGCTTAGATCAAGAGTTGGACACTGGACCGGTTGAGCCACCTAGTCACCCCATGCACCCTCTGTTGCTTTTTTTTTCTTTTTAAGATTTACTTTTTGAGAGAGTGAGCATGTGAGCTATGGGAGGAACAGAGAGAGAGGGACAAGCAGCTCTGTGCCAAGTGCAGAGCCCAGTGCAGCTGATCCCAGAACCCTAAGGTCATGACCTGAACCAAAACCAAGAGTCTGAGGAAATCAAGAGTTTGATGCTCAACTGACTGTGCCATCCAGGCACCCCTTTACCCTCTGTTTCTAATTTAATGTGTTGTATGGGAAACCCAGTAACAAAACTTAGATTCTTCTCGTATTTTTTTCCAAGTTTTTTTTTTTAATTTATTTATTTGACAGAGATCACAAGTAGGCAGAGAGAGAGAGGAGGAAGCATGCTCCCCTAGCTGAGCAGAGAGCCCGATGCGGGGCTCGATCCCAGGACCCTAGGATCATGACCTGGGCAGAAAGGCAGAGGCTTTAACCCACTGAGCCACCCAGGCACACCGATTCTTCCCATATCTTAAAAGGGCTTAGGAATGATAGTCAAGTATTTGAGTATTATCCACTTTTGATACATTTAGATCATTAAGAAAAACTCATATGAAATAATAACTTGAGTAAATAAATACTCTTGGATCTGAAGCAGCTTGTCCTGAGATTTGCTGTGATTTTGGGACACACTCTTCCCTTCTTGGGTAGTTGCCCTTAGTACTTAGTGATAGGTTCTTTTATTTATTTATTTATTTTTTTGACGGCTTAGGTTCAGCAGACTGTACAGGATCTCTTTGGCCGAGCCCCAAGCAAAGCTGTAAACCCTGATGAGGCTGTGGCCATTGGAGCTGCTATTCAGGGAGGTGTGTTAGCTGGTGATGTCACAGATGTGCTGCTCCTGGATGTCACTCCCCTGTCTCTGGGTATTGAGACTCTGGGAGGTGTTTTTACCAAACTTATCAACAGAAACACCACTATCCCAACCAAGAAAAGCCAGGTAAGAATCACCTACTCCTCATTGTCCCAGAGATAAAAGGGTCTGTGAGAGATGTGACTGCGCCCCCCTTTTGCGAGCTTTTCCTAGAAAACTTCACTTTTTGTCTTGGGAGTCCATACTAGTTGAATGTGGGTGCTAAGAATCTTGTGTTCTGTTCTCTTTTGTTGTTGTTCCTGAAAAAGTTTTCTTTACCTGACAGCCAGCAGTGATTAGAGGGAGGGTATCAGTCTTCTCCTTCACAGATTAAAGTAACTTTGCAAAAAGGAGCCTCATCATTTCGGACTAAATTCCCTGTACTCATCTGTTCTGAAAGGCAGTAAAGAGGAGGACATGGCCAAGATTAAAAGAATGTACTTGTTTCGTGGGTGAATGATGGGGTTCCTTAGATAGCAAGCAGGGCTACTTGGACAGTGGCTTGCTCAATCTTAAATTAAGAATTATTTCCCGCCTTTCCCAGTTCTGATGTTTTTTTGAAAAGCTGTTAATACTAAATAGATACTGCTTTTTGTTCAGTGATGTATTGCCAACACATCAGTGAAGAGAACTATGGTGACTTCGTGTGACTGAGCCTAAATGACATGTCTGTGACCTGTTTCTTCAGATGAGCATGTTTCAACATCTCACTTTATTAGCTCCTTTTGAGGCCCTGTTTACTAATGCATCTTTGTATAGTTTATTTGCTTAGCTGAAACAATAGCTGTTGTACACTTGGTGCTAATTCTACTCCAATTCCCTGCAAAGACATAAATAAGTCTTTATTCTGAACATCATGTGGATTGGGATTCTGAAGTGTTGAGATGTTGAATTTTTCTTTGGTTTGCACTTTATATAAGGGAAGCAACCCAGTCAGATTGCCAATCCAGGAAGTTTCTTTCTTCCTAGGTGTTTTCTACAGCTGCTGATGGTCAGACTCAAGTGGAGATTAAAGTGTGTCAGGGTGAGAGAGAGATGGCTGGAGACAACAAACTTCTTGGACAGTTTACTTTGGTAGGTATCAGGAATCCTGGATACTGTACTTGTCATTCTTTTCCCATACAATTAGACTACATTTTAATCCTTAATGATACCACAAAAAACTGCTAAAACACACGGGGACCTAGTCTGTGTTACCTTGGTTCAGTGTATAAATTCTGCAGTTGGATACAGATGGCTTTGATTTTTACCTGAAAGTCTTGCTTGTATCTGATGTCTTAGGAACTTCATTAAGAAACTGATAAACACAAGAGCCAGGAAAATATAACAATGTTAGGAAAAATCTCCCATTACTATTAAAGACCTTTGATGTTGGCTCCTATTCAACATTGTTATTGGTTCTTGGTGAGATGAACAGTGATGGAGATTGTTCCTCTCATTCACTGGTCCTCGGGTACATAAAGCCATGATGACTACCTGCTGTCAGAAAGCTATTTCAGGTAGCAATGAAATTACTACCCTTATTATAAATTTGTGTTTTTTATATATTTTGTTTGTTCTTCCTAAAATAAGTTTACTTATTTACCCAGAAGACTATATAGATTTGCAAATAGAACATTGGACCTCTCGTGAGAGGAGCTTAACTCCGTATATTATTTATTTTAGATTGGAATTCCCCCAGCCCCTCGTGGAGTCCCTCAGATTGAAGTTACATTTGACATTGATGCCAATGGGATCGTACATGTTTCAGCAAAAGATAAGGGTACAGGACGTGAGCAGCAGAGTAAGTGTTTTTATTTATCCAACTGTAAGAGTGAGCCGAGGGACCTTGAAGTTCCTTTGTTTGAGAAACAGATCTTGTGTGTTGTGCATAGCTTTACCCCCGCCCTTATTGAAGGATGAATCCTCTTTGTTCCTTTTCTCCTTGGTTGGCAGATTCACATTAAACAGGTATGGCGTTTATTACCCCAAATGGGCAAGCACTGGGCTTCTGGATCAGTGAAGTTTTGGTAGGCAGGCAGGTCGGTTCATCTCTGTATTTCAAGACCCTTGGTTTCTTTTTCTTTTTCTTTTTTTTTTTTTTTTTTTTTTTTTAAGATTTTATATATTTATTTGACAGACACAGATCACAAGTAGGCAGAGAGGTGGGCAGAGGGAGGGAGAAGCAGGCTCCCTGCTGAGCAGAGAGCCTGATGCAGGGCTCAATCCCAGAATCCTGGGATCATGACCTGAGCCAAAGGCAGAGGCTTAACCCACTGAGCCACCCAGGTGCCCCTCCTTTTTATATTATAAGGACAAGAGTATTCTATTACATATCAAAATTGGTTACTCTGTACAGATGTATTCTTTTTCTTAATAGAATAAGAAGCAGATATTTTTACCTAAATAATAAGATGCCCTTTTTTCTCATTACAGTTGTGATCCAGTCTTCCGGTGGGTTAAGCAAAGATGATATTGAAAATATGGTTAAAAATGCAGAAAAGTATGCGGAAGAAGACCGGCGAAAGAAGGTAACTACTTTCTGCTCTTGCAGTTGGGAAGTGAAAGTGGGAATATGGATACATGAAATCTATTTTTCCTCTCTTTGCTCATAACTTTTGTGTAGAATCCCTTTCTTATCCTCAGTCTTTCGGTATCAGAATTCTTATGTTCTCCAGTCCCACTGTAATCACTTAGAGACATCCTAGACTCTTTCAGACCACATTAACTTGTTTGTTTTAACTCTGTAACTATATGCATCACTTAAGCATGTTGTCTAGCTTGATGGGGACATTCAATCAACTGATTGATTGGGAAGTCTTCATACTAAATTTCTGATTTTTCTTAGGAACGAGTTGAAGCTGTTAACATGGCTGAAGGAATTATTCATGACACAGAAACAAAAATGGAAGAATTCAAGGACCAATTGCCTGCTGATGAAGTGAGTCCTTTTTTAAAATAGTTAATGAAGTTAGGCGTTGTCACCAATGGCAGTGAAGTGGGGTTTTTTGTTTTTTAAGATTCTGTGTATGTGACAGAGCAAGCACAAGCAGGGGGTAAGAGCAGCGGGAAAGGGAGAAGCAGACTCCCTGCTGAGCAAGGAGCCCAATGTGTGGCTCATTCTGAGGACTATGGGACCATAACAGCCAAAGGCAGATGCTTAACCAACTGAGCCACCCAAGCACCCTTTAAGTTTTTCTCCATGGGTCTTGGTAGGAATTCAGTGGTATTTTTTGTTTCTCAAGGCTTTTTATTCCCATTTTTCACAAAATCTTTCATTTGGGACCATTTTATAAATAAGGAAATGGAGATACAATTCTAAAGGTGAGTTAAAAAAAATTCTAAAGATGAGTCCTCTTATTAGTGATAGGAATTTCTTAATGTTTCTATTACTGCTACATAAAATGGGATAAGAAACCCAGAAAGAGTTTGGTTTTGTTTTTAAGTGCAATAAGCTAAAAGACGAGATTTCCAAAATGAGGGAACTTCTGGCTCGGAAAGACAGCGAAACAGGAGAAAACATAAGGCAGGCAGCATCTTCCCTTCAGCAGGCATCACTGAAGCTCTTCGAAATGGCATACAAAAAGGTAAAAGGGTTGAAGCGCACATCCCTAACTTGACCTTATTAGAACTGTTGATTACTGTTGTCACTGATGGCAGTCTGCATGGCCATTTATACAGAACTGGGAGTACTGAAGTTGGAAATACTCTTAACTCTGCATTGGGAGGGAGGGTGATAGCAGTCAGAGGGAGGGCTGCACAGAAACGACCAATAATGTACAAGGGAGGGAGGGAGAGTGGAATAGGCTGGATATGCCTCCTCCAGTTTTTTAGTTTATCAAGGTGCAAACTGTCAGACTTTATAGTGAATGAGTTGCTCTCAAATATTTTAACAGATGGCATCTGAGCGAGAAGGCTCTGGAAGTTCTGGCACTGGGGAACAAAAGGAAGATCAAAAGGAGGAAAAACAGTAATAACAATAAACTTCGGAGTCAAAATATGACGCTTGGGAGTGAAGGGATTTCCTGAGCAGAAATGGGCAAACTTCAGTCTTTTACTGTGTTTTTGCAGTATTCTATATATAATTTCCTTAATATGTAAATTTAGTGAGAAATTAGCTAATAATTAATGAGAATTTCAACCATACAAAGTTCATAGTACTCTGTCATTTTTCAGCAGCATGTAAAGTGTGGGGAGGGGGGATGATTTATGGATGATAATTACAACGTTTTGTGCTTTAGTACCCATATTTTCAAGAGGTGAAACTACCTCGAAATATAACAATGAAGGTAGTCAGCCATAGACTTGGAATGAGATCATACGGGGATGGGATCCTTCTAGTTAACTGAGAACTACTATACCAGCCTGTTATGTACATACAAGGTATTCTTTAACTGAGGCCTTGCAAGGCAAGCCAGCTGTGTCACATTGGGAGGTAGGGCAGGAGTAGCTAGATCAATGGAAAAATAGCTGTAATATACAGCTTTAAAATAGGGCTCCCTAACTTCCCTAAGGCATATTTTTCTAGCTGTCTTCTGTCCTCTGTCTGGCACTTGTGTCCTTGTTGATTTGTTGTTTTTTGTTTTTTTTTTTGATCCATTCTGAGTTTCTTTTTTAAATAAATATGAACAGCATCTTGATCTTGTTTTTGAGGAGTGATGCTCTTGAGATTTAGCTTCAGGAATAGGACATGAATCCTACTTCCCAATTCCCTGACCTAAAGTCACTCAGGTTTCTAACACTGGCCAAAATTCAGGATTTGGAAGGACTGGTATGATGAAAAATTATTACCAAGGACAGTCCATCAGGATTTGACTCTTAGTACATTTCTCCTGTTTAATCCTGAATGAGTTGCCTTGTCCCATATTCTCTGATACAGTTCTAGTTAAATGCTGACACCTTCAGAAGCAGAAGGGTGACTATCTTTCCTGTATTAGGTAAGTGTGAAGAATTATTTCCCGAAAGTTTTCCAACAGACATCCCCTCCTCTTTTCGTGAATTACTGTCATATACCATGCCCAACAGAATCTGTCAGTCAAGAACATGGCCTTAGACCCCATCAGATGTAATGCCTCCTTTCATTCTGTGAGATCTAAAAATGAAACTGATGTATAATTAAGTCAATATAGTGCTCTAATGTGAAGGAGATTGTTTACACAAGTATTACATTCCTGAAAACTTAAGTGTTCCTTAACACCCATGTAAACATTTCTGGAGATTCATATGAAAAATAAATTCTAGGCTCAAGTTTTCAGCTATGTGAACACTTGGGAACCTTGTGGGATTTGCAGTAATTCTTTGTGAAAGATTATCTTGTGGCCTGTTGGAAGATACTTATTTAGCATCTCTGGTCAATGTTTGCCCACTGAATGTCTCTAGAGTTTTCCAATCTTTCTGATAATAAGCCCCTCAAGGACTTCTAAAGCACCCCAGGTAAGAACTAGTAGTTTTTTATTAGAGGTCCATCTTTGGCATCAGGTAAAAGAGCTGCTTGGAAAGGCATTCAGAGATACTGTCTCAAGCTACGCCATGTGTAGCAAACAGCAGCATTTCAAATACCTAACAGTAAAAATGCTAAATGGTACAAACGACCTTGAAAGGAAAAAGTCTTTCTTGAGATACAGTCTCCCTTTTGTGGTGACAACTGCCCTGACAGGGCCCAAAAGGAACTTCTGGTTTCCCTTCCTAAGTAGTCTTTCCAGTTAGAATAAATATGCTTTTTAGACTTGCCTAAACAAAAAAAGTCAAATTTTAGCCACTGTCAACGTATATCCAGAACTACCTTCTTCACTCCTACCAATGAGTGTAATTTTACTTGTTGGGTTCTTCCAAGTAGTTTTCCCCCACTTAAAATCACACCCTTGCCACTCTGGTCATTTCCCGTAATAGCAACCAGAAATCACAAGTGGCATTTCAGGGTGCCTGGGTGGCTCAGTTAAACATCTGACTCTTGATTTCATGAGTTGTGGGATTGAGACCCAAATCTGGCATGCTCCGCGCTAAGTGAGGAGTCTGCTTCAGATCTCCCCCTCTGCCTACCCACTCCCTGGTCTTAGGCATGCACACACCCCCCCCCCCCTTTCAAATCTTAGAAAACAGTCACATGGGGGCATTTGTGTCCTTTTCGGTAAGAATGGTTCCTTTAAGATTTTGTCAGAGAAAGCAAGCACAAGCGGGAGAAGCAGCAGGCAGAGGGAGAAGCAAGCTCCCCACTGAGCAGGGAGCCTTATATGACCCTGGGATCATGACCTGAGCCAAGGCAGACACTTAGCCAAATGAGCTACCCAGGCATAGAACACTGACTTGAAGAGTACAGGCCATTTAATTTACAGAATGGCCCTGTCACCTGATGATTTCCTTGAGTTGAGAGTCATGTACATAGGTGTTCTATCAATGGATCAATTACCAGGAAGAATAAGATGCTCTGTTCCATATTTCATTTTGAAGACACTTTTAGTAAGTAATCTATCAAGGTGGCTTAATCTTAAGTATAACATTTACATTAGAAATGCTACAGCAAGAAACAGTAAAGATAAAAGCAAATTCTTACAGAAAGTACATGAGATTAAAAGTGAGACAACCCAGACCTTGAAAATAAATACTTCAAGCAAGGGCTGTTCACTATTTTCAGATACCACTGTGACTCCATTCTGCAGTCCTAAGGCTGCTTTGTAAGAGCTGTCTCCTTTCCTCTAGTATCGAAACAATGAAACAGATGAAAGCTTTAAACAGAGGAACTATAGGGCGACCTACATTACTCAATCTGTACATCATGGAGGCAATTTAGCAATTACATAAAGAACCACTGAAACAGCCATTTCCACAGGTTAAAAACGATTATCAGCAATTTGATAATGCTTAAACCTAATACAATGCCTCATTATCAAACTCATTGCTGCAGCAGGTCACAAAGCAGAAATCTGGGGGAGGGACATGGGGAAGGGGAGAGAATCTTAGCAGGTTCCATATCTAGCACAGAGCCCAACACGACTACATCTCACAACCCTGAGATCATGACCTAAGCCAAAATCAGTGTTACACTTCTAATGGACTAGGCCACTCAGGTGCCCCAGTAAGAAGATATCTTGACCCTCAAGAGAACACTGCAGCTGAATCAGCCTTTAATAACTACGAGTTTCAAGTCCGAGGTCAGGAAACAGGAAAGTAATACGTTCTACGTAGGGACATCAGGCTGGCTCAGTGGTAAAACATAGTTGCATCTGGGGGTCATGAGTTTGAGCCCTAAAGTTTGACTTAAATCACAGCCTCTTATGTTCTTGCAGCCCCTGACCTAACAGGTAGAGATCTGGAGTTAGGAGAAGAAGGAGTCCACATGAGTGACTTCAGGGGGTCCATAAAAGACTAATTACATAATGTAAGATGGTATTACTTTTTCTAAAGAAATGGTCCACTGCTTTTACTAACTTCTTGAATCTGTGACCAAAAAGGGGTTGAAACAGCTTTCCTAAATGGAAACTCACTCTACTGGTATAGCTTCAGTTCAGTTCAAACCCTCCGGATCCCTGCCCCCTGCCATGTGCCAGCTCAGTTTTACCTTTGTGTTTCCTAAGTATCCTTGGTCTACACTCTCCATGAAACCTTAACTACACTGGCTGTTTCACTCATAATTTTACTCTAACATTTCTATATTTCAAAAAGGATTATTCTATAAAATACAACTATTATGATCACATAAAAGGCAAAAGCAACTCCTTAATAGCAAACAAATGTCTAAATTTACCCATTTCACAACTTTAAGATAGTATTTAAGTAATGTCTACACCCAATGTTGGGCTTGACCTTAAACCCCCGAGATCCAGATTCAAAAGCTCTACTGACTAAACCAACCAGGTACGCATTTACAACTTTCTCAATTGTTAAAGAGCCAGGAACTAAATAAAGTCCACATCCTGTACTGCTTCATATGTTCACTAAGACTCTGCTTCCTTAGTGTATAAACCTGGCAATTCACAGACCTGGACCCCTGGGGATATAAATACATTATGTTTATAAAAAAATAAAAAATAAATTAAAAAAAAAAGATTCTGTTTCCTTTTCCCCGCACTTTACTACCCATCTACCTATAAAGATATTATTTTGAATGCTGGGGAGAGGGGCAGAGGGAGAGAGAATCTCAGGCAGCCTTCCCCACTGAGTGCAGAGTCTAACATGGGGCTCAATCTCAAGACCCCAAAATCATGACCTCAGCCAAAACCAAGAGTTGGACATTTAACTAACTGAGCCACCTAGGCATCCTGCAATTTGTTAAAGAAACTGGTCCACCAGTCCTATTATGTCCTACATACTACATTCCACTATGTTTCATAGGATTGCATTCCTGTGATGTCATTTAACATCTTCCATCCCCAACTGATCTGAAGTTCAGTTTCTTTTTTTTTTTTTTTTTTTAAGATTTTATTTATTTATTTGACAGAGAGAGATCACAAGTAGGCAGAGAGGTAGTCAGAGAGAGTGAGAGGGAAGCAGGCTCCCCGCTGAGCAGAGAGCCCGACGCGGGACTCGATCCCAGGACCCTGAGATCATGACCCGAGCCGAAGGCAGCGGCCTAAACCACTGAGCCACCCAGGCGCCCCTGAAGTTCAGTTTCTTGACAAGAATAGGTGGTGTGTACTTCCATCAGAGGGTACATAATTCTGGTTGACTCTTAGGTGATGTTAGCAGCTACTGACTTCATTGAAAGTAGTACTATCCCAAAGCACCTATGTGGCCCAGTTGGTTAAGCAACTGATCAAGCCCTGCTTCGGACTCCATGGTTAGCGAGAAGTCTGCTTGGGATTCTCTCCCCTTCTCTCTGCCCTTCCCCTGGCTCTCATGCAGGGGCTCTCTCTCCTAAATAAAAAAAAAAAAACTAAAAAAAAAAAAAAAAAAAAGTAATACTTTCCTATCTTCCGTTTTTAGTTGGGATACCTCTGCAGTGAGAAACTTCCCCTCTTAAGTACCTGGTTACCCTGAGGTACAGTTCATACAGAAAAGGATTATGTACTGGTTTTAAGAATGAGTTGATTTTGTAGTAGTATTCAAAGGTGAGACTAATGAGGTTTCTCAGGTGTCACTGTGAGTTCAGAGATTTTAAGTCATTTTATATGCTTCAATTCACTGTAGTTCTTAATGATGCTCAAATTGTTGTATTTTTGGCCTGTGGAAACTTTTCCTATTGGCTCTTTAGTTCTTTTGACAGGACCCCAAGAATAGTCTCTTCAATAAATAGTGTTGGGAAAACTGGACAGCTACATGCAAAAGAATGAAATTGTGCCACTATCATATACCATACACAAAAATCAATACAAAATGGATTAAAAACTTTTTTTTTAAAGATTTTATTTATTTGTCAGAGAGAGAGCACACGAGAGAGTGAGCACAGGCAGACAGAGTGGCAGGCAGAGGCAGAGGGAGAAGCAGGCTCCCTGCTGAGCAAGGAGCCTGATGTGGGACTCCATCCCAGGACGCCGAGATCATGGCCCGAGCCGAAGGCAGCCGCTCAACCAACTGAGCCACCCAGGCGTCCCGGTTAAAAACTTTTGAAACTATAAAATTCCCCAAGGAAAATAAATGCCATAATCTCCTTGACATCAATCTTGGTGATGATTTTTGGATCTGACACCAAAAACAAAGTCAACAAAAGGGAAAAAAAAAAAAGTGGGCCTACATTAAACTGAAAAGTTTATGCACAGCGAAGGAAATAAATAAAATGAAAATACAAGATAGTGAATGATATAAAATATTTCTAAATAATATATCTGAAAAGGGTTTAATATTCAAAATGTATTAATTCATACAACTCAATAGCAAAAAAACCCGATCCAATCCAATCAAAAAATGGACAGAGGATCTGAATAGACACTTTTCCAATGACAAAGAGATGACCAACAGGTACATAAGGCGTTCAATATCACTCATCACGAGGGAAATGCAAATCAAAAACAATGGGCTATTAATCTAATACTTGTCAGAATGGCTAATACAAAAAGAACAGGAGGGCTGCCTAGGTGGCTCAGTCAGTTAATCATCTGACTCTGTTTCCACTCAGGTCATGATCTCAAGGTTGTGAGATGGAGCCCCGCATCAGGCTCCATAAAAGGTGTGCAGCCTGCTTAAGATTCTCCCTCTCTTAAAAAAAAAGACAAGTGGGACGCCTGGGTGGCTCAGTTGGTTAAGCGGCTGCCTTCGGCTCAGGTCATGATCCCAGCGTCCTGGGATCAAGTCCCACATTGGGCTCCGTGCTCGGCAGGGAGCCTGCTTCTCTCTCTGTCTCTGTCTGCCACTCTGTCTACCTGTGCTCGCTCTTGCTCTCTCTCTCTCTGACAAATAAATAAATAAAAATCTTTAAAAAAAAAAAAAGACAAGATAATAGCAAGTGTTGGCAAAGATACAGAGAAATCAAACATTTGTGCACTGTTGATGGGAATGTTAATTGGTGCAGCCACTATAGAAAATAGTATGGGGGCTCCTCAGTAAATTAAAAAACAAAACTATCATACAATCCAGCAATTCCACTTCTGGGTATTTACCCAAAGAAAATGAAACCACTAATTCAAAAAGATAAATGCAGGAGAGCGTGGGTGGCTCAGTCATTTAAGCATCCAACTCTTGTTTTCACTCAGGTCATGATCTCAGGGTCATGAGCCTGAATTGGCTTTGCACTGGATGTGAAGCCTGCTTACGATTCTCTTTCTTCCCCTCTGCCCCACCCCCTACCCAGCATTTGCACACACACTCTCGTTTAAAAACAAAAGTTGGGCGCCTGGGTGGCTCAGTGGTTTAAGCCTCTGCCTTCGGCTCAGGTCATGATCCCAGGGTCCTGGATCGAGTCCCGCATCGGGCTCTCTGCTCGGCAGGGAGCCTGCTTCCTCCTCTCTCTCTCTCTGCCTGCCTCTCTGCCTACTTGTGATCTCTCTCTGTCAAATAAATAAAAAATAAAATCTTAAAAAAAAATAAAAATAAATAAAAACAAAAGTTATGTGAATCCCCATGTTCACTGCAGCATTATCTACAATAGCCAAGATATGGAAACAACCTAGGCATCCACTGATGGATGAACAGATAAAGAAGTAAGTGATAACGTGAGCATGTGTGTGCACGCACACACACATATATAATAAAACACTCTAGGGGGCGCCTGGGTGGCTCAGTGGGTTAAAGCGTCTGCCTTCAGCTCAGGTCATGATCCCAGGGTCCTGAGATTTAGGCCCACATTTCGCTCCCTGCTCAGGGAGCCTGCTTCTCCCTCTCCCTCTGCTGCTCCCCCTGCTTGTGCTCTGTCTCTCTCTGGTTCTTTCTCTCAAATAACTTTTTAAAAAAATACTACTCTAAGGTCACAGAAAAGAATGAAATCTTGCCCTTTGTGATAACATGGATAGACCCTGAAGGCATTATGCTATGGGTAATAAGTCAGAGAAAGGCAAATGCTATATGATCTCATTTAGATATGGAATCTTTAAAAAAACAACAGGGACACCTGTGTGGCTCAGGTCATGATCCCAAAGCCCCTCTGGGATCAAGTCCCATATCGGGCTCCTTCTGCTGCTCCCCCTGCTTGTGCTCTTTCTCTGACAAATAAAAAAAAAAAAAACTTTTAAAAAACAAGAACAAAAATCCCAAGCTCACACAGACAGAAGACAGACTGCTAGTTGCCAGAGGCAGGGGAGGAAATGGAGGGAATGGGAAGGTTGGGGGTGGATGAAATAGGTGATGGAGGTCGAAAGTTACGAGCTTCCAATTATAAAGTATTAGGGATGAAAGGTACAGCATGGGGGCGCCTGGGTGGCTCAGTGGGTTAAGCCGCTGCCTTCGGTTCAGGTCATGATCTCAGGGTCCTGGGATCGAGTCCCGCATCGGGCTCTCTGCTCGGCAGGGGGCCTGCTTCCCTCTCTCTCTCTCTGCCTGCCTCTCTATCTACTTCTGATCTGTCAAATAAATAAATAAAATATTAAAAAAAAAGAGAAAGGTACAGCATGGTAACTCTAATTAATAATTATTGTATATCTGAAAGTTGCTAAGAGTAAATCTTAAAGTTCTCATCACAAGAAAAAAACTGGAAACTATATACATTGAAAGATATTAACTAGACTTACTATGGTGATCATTTTACAATATATACAAACATTCAATCATTATATTGTTACATCTGGAAATAATATGTTATATGTCAATTACATCTCATAAAGAAAAGTCTATTAGGCTGTTATAAGCAATTATACAAGGAAAAAAAAAGACCCCAGTAGTCTTTGTTAATTTCCTTTCTTATAAAAAGGTGTTGCAGGCTCGTCTTGTTCATATCTGCCTCAGTCCTATAAACAGCTACTTCTATTTTTATATGGTTATCTATCTAACATTCCTTTGTTCTTTTTCCCCTTAAAAAAGACTGCAAATTTAACAACTGCATTATATCTAAAGTGTTTCAGCACATATCCCAGTATTAGAGAGAAAACTGGTATCCAGTATTTATGAAATTGAACTAAAAAATTATACTCTGTCTCACTATCTAAAATTGTCTACTGAGTCAAAAAAAAAAAGCACCACTGGAAACAAAAAGCACTTACTCCCCTGCCCAAATGATCCAAGGGCATGGGTCAGTCTCACCTTGCTAATTATTCTTTCATGTTATGGGAAGAGGTACATCAGCTGGTGAGTGCTCCTTGTAACAGGGATTCTAAAGAAAAGAAAAACTCCAGAACAGAAAGAATGAGTGTTCTCTATGTGCATTTTTTTTCTTATAGTTGGAAATCATTATAGGGTAAAGCACATAATGGTATCTGCTTAATTTAATAAGATTCCAAATTCACATACAGATGTTTGATCATTTAGAGAAGAAACTGCTGTAATTCCTTACAGTCCCTCCCCGCCCCCACTAAAGGGTTATATCATACTCCCTGTGTCCACAGGGGAATAAATGGTACTTTACACTTTACCATTTCAAGTCACTTTCACACACTGTACTACAGTTAAGCAACCTTGTCTTACGTCAATTTACACAAATCTTTGAGTTTTATACTACACCACTATAGCTTAAGTCTTCTTCATTGGCTTTTAATGACTGCAAGATTTCTTCATGTATTTAAGGATGGAATCTATGGAACTTCATTCTTCAAATTCATTATGTTTAAGTACATTCAGGAACTTGAGGGCAACAAATGGGTACCGAAAACAATGGAAGAGGACAGAACAAATCAGGAGAAACTAAAAACAGAACTAGCATTCGCTATTGACACGGGTGCTGTAAATGGTACTAGATACTTTACACAACTTATTTAATCCAGTAGTCCCACAAAAAAGGCAGTATCCCCATTTTATAGATAAATACAAATTCTGCAAGATTTAAGTGACTTGCCTAACATAAGGAGCAAAGTCAGGGTTCAACCCTAAGGCTGCCTAGCTCCAGAGATCTTTCCTTTAACAATCCCACTGACTTCCCTAAGAGTCACAGGGTACAGCCCTTAGGAAATCTTCCCTCAACCATTCCTCCCCTGCTTTCTTCACCTTGGCTACTGATAAAACTGGCCTGCACACTGGCAACCAATAATTTCATTCTGTACCTAACAACACTGTGTTCTCAAGTTGCTATTGGTACTTTCAACATCATCAAAACAATCCTCCTTCCCTTCCCCATCTCCACCCATAACTAGGAATGTTATCTACACCCCAGTATTAAACTTTATTATTTAACATTAGACCTGGAGAAGAAATTCTGAGGTCAAGTAACAAATCCTTCATTTTTCAGAAAAGGACAACCTGTGCCAAGAGAGGCTATATATTCTACCCTCATCATACATCATTTTGAAAAAATCTGTATCAGTCTTATGTCACAAGAGGTTCTTCCTGAACACTGATGGTCATGGCTGCATTCATAAAGCCTCCTCCTTGCTGAAGGAAATAGCATCCCTGTTCTATTCCTTTCAAATCTCTTCTGCTAGAAATCAATGCCAGTATTTGCCACTAAGACACTGGTTTTCAATTCTAAATGCAGAGATGGTGAATTTACAGCAATGAGGCAAGTAAGCTTTCGGAGCTACATATAAACTATCTGGAGTTAGAACATTCTAAGAAACAAGTTACATATCTCAGTAATTATCAAGTTTGAACGATTCAAACGCTGACAAACAGCAATTCTGACATGTCACCATCTTATTTCAGGATAATCACCTATAAAAGCAAGCCTGTGAGGTGGTCTAGAAACCCTATAAAGCCATGAAACACTGACCTGAAGCAATGCCATAAACATAAAAATGAAGAGATGTAGATCAAGGCAACCAGTGAAAAAAGTAGGAATTGGGGTAAGGGAAATGAAGTAGGGAAAAGCTTGGGACATGGTACACATCCAGTCAGTAACAGTGTTTATGATTATTTACTTTAGAAGGTGCATTCTAAGCACAGTGAATGACACACAGAAGTACAATAAATACTATATAATGAATGAACATATGCCATGAATTACAAAATGGTACCTAAAGAAGAGATACTACCCTGGGAATTCATTTGCTGGGGGAGAAACATTTCCTGCAGGAAATATGTCCTCACCGTATGGCAACAAAGGTAATGGGGTTGTTGCATGATAAAATGCACTGGGCACTGAACATGGAGTCTGGAAGTCATAAACTAGCTATGTGACTCTGAGCAAGTCCCTTTCACCTTTCTTTGACTCAGTTTCCCTATCTATGAATGGGGATAATACCCTCATCTCAAAGGTGTGAGCAAAGTTGAGAGAACATGAAAAAGGACTAAAAGCAAACATAAATGCAACTGCCTGACATCTCCACTTGCATGCATGTCTCAAAACTTAATACGCCCAAGAGGAAATTTTCAATCATCCCTCAAAACCTGCTCTTCATATTTCCCATCTCAGTAAGTGTAACCATTTCCACACTCTGGGCACATTCTTCCTTTCTCCAGATCCAATCCATCATCCAGTCCTATCCATTCTAACTCCCTTTGTATCACTGACTTCTATCTGCACTATCATCACCCTAAGTCTAAGCTACAATGATCTCTCACATGAATGACTGCAGCAGCCAAAACGATCTCTAAGCTTCTACTTCTGCTCTCTCCAATCCACAGAACCATCTCCTTAAAAATATAACTGTCCATACATGTCATTTCCCTACCTCTATAAATCCGTTAAGATGTCCATGTTCTTAAGAGGCCAAACTCCTAAACCTGGCTTTCAAGACCCTACATGATCTGTCCTCTGCCTCCACCTCAAACTACTTTACCTATTCCTGAACCTGTTCCAGCATACTGGCTTTTTAAGCACACACATTTTTTTTTAATGTGTTATGCTCTCTTCTGACAAACCCCTACTCATTCTTTGGGTCTCATTCCATAATCAGGTCCTTTTATTACACTCTCATAGCATTTCCAGGTATGTATGCAATTATTTTATGATACAAAAGTATACAATCACAAATGGTTATAACCCAACGAAACTGAAAGCTCCACTAACGTTAAGCACTGTTATGTCCAGTTCACCTCAGCATCCTCAGGAAAACTGACTCTAGCACAGTTTGGGCCCAAATATTTGAACAAATCCAACTGAGGTGAAGAGAGACACAGTCAACGAAAAATTATAACTCAAAAAGATAAAGTTCTAACTTATACAGCTGCCCATTTTGCTTCAAACTCTCCCCACCTCCACTCTCAAAACCTCACACCAAACGATTCGTGGTCTCAGATACCTCACGGTTTCCAATCTCCCGTAGCTCCTGCTTTCCCCTCCCGTCCCCACAAAGTTCCAGGTTCAAAATTAACCCGTGTGAGCAGCAGGCGAAAGTACGCGCCTCTTTTCCCTTTGAGGGTGGCGAGGTCCCGGACCACCCGGGGAAAATTTCCTAATCCAGGCACCCGGGCTGGGAGCCTAAACACTAACTCGTCCGCCCAACAGTGACGCACGTCGGCCGAAGAGCACTTTGCCAGGTATGAAGCCACGAAGCTTGAGGCGTTTCTTTAAGACTCCTCAGGCGCAATTCAAATCGTGAGTCCCGGCCCGATCGTCTAGCCGCGTGTCGTAGATTTTCAGATGCCCATTCCATCCACCAAAGAGGGACGGAAAAGACGTTTTCCGTCTCGGCCTTTAGAAAACACCCCCCATTGGAGGCTGGCGGGTAGCTAAATAAATCCTCGCGAGAGCCACCCGCTTCCGCCCGCTTCCTGCACCGGGCTAGCCGGACCGGAAGGAAGGCGGTACTTCCCCGCCCCGGGCCCTACCTCACAAGGCCGCGCGGCCCCAGCTGCGACCAATCAGCAAGCTTATTGTAGGCCGCGGCGCGGACAGCCAATGGCAAGTCGCGGTGCGCGCAGAGCTTCCTCTCTTCCGCACCGGCCCCCTCCCTTCCGCCCGCCGACTTCCACTCAGCCTCTGGCTGAGGAAGTGATGTCACAGGCCCCATGTGAGCGGATTGCAACACATGCAGCTGCCTGGAGAGAGGGAGCCGGTGTCCTACGTCAGAGCCGCTGCCGCGGAGCCGCCGCCGGGGAGGAGCAGCCGCTGCCGCCCAGGACTGGGCCCTTAGGTAAGCCGAGGGAGGGAGAGGCCAGCGACCGCCGCGGCGGGCCGCGCGAGGCGGGAAGAAGAGGGCCTCTTGGGGGTGGCTAGGAAGGGGGCCGCTCTGCCCCAGCGGCGGCGCTAACTCTGTGGTCTTGGTGTCTCCGGGCCCCGCCGGGCCGCTCTAGGGAGGAGGAGGCGAGAAGATGGCGGACGACCCCAGTGCTGCCGACAGGAACGTGGAGATCTGGAAGATCAAGAAGCTCATTAAGAGCTTGGAGGCGGCCCGCGGGTGAGCGCCGCGTCCGGCCCCCCTGTGCCCTCTTGGTTCCCGGACCCCTCAGGATGGCCGCCCCCGCGCCGCATGGCCGGATGAGGAGAACCAGGCACTAGTCAACTCCCGCCTTCTGGATCTCTGGGTAGTAGCCCCCGACTCAGGGGCAAGGGTCTTCGCGGTTGGCCGGGGAAGGGGTCCTTCTCCTGCTTCGGGGTAAGGGGCCCCGCTCCCGGGGTTCGGACCCCTTGACCCCCTTGTGGAAGGCCATTGCTACTTTTGAATCTCTTTCTGGCCCATGAATCCAGCACCTCCGTCTTCGAGCTCCAGTTGCTGCCACCCTACTTGGGTGCTGTTGGGGGAAAGAGCTCGGCCTTCCTTTCTGAACGTCGTTCCCTGATTTCCTCTCTTCATATTTCTCAGCCAGGTCTCGTTAAAATGGCCTCCCCCTCCCGGTCTTCTGAACCGGGTCGGTGAAGTTTGGATGGGACGGGAAGGAGGAGAGGTGGCCAAAGACAACCTCTTTCTGACTTTCCTTGATATCTCTGGGTTTTCCACTTCTTCCAAGATGACTTCCCCCAAGTCCTCCAATTACCCCGGAGCTTCCTGGTGTTAGCTGTTGAAGTACCCACCTATGAAATGAAAATGCCAACGTGTGGGGGGTGGGGTAGAGAGGAGATTTTGGTGGACGAATCCGCATCTGTATATGCATGAGAAACAGGGTTATGGAGCCGTTAATGTGAACTGTTAACTACGGGATCCTTTTTGGCCTCTCTCTGGAACTTTCGGGATAGAAGTGCCTGATGTATTAATACTTGTTGAAGTTTAGAACTGAATTAGGTGGGCTTTGCGTCTTCTTTTGTAAATTTTGTGGGTGTGCACTATGGGAAGGTTAGATAGAAACTGGCTGTATATGCTTTTTTTTTTTTTTTTTTTTTAGTTAAAATTACTCGTTCGGAGAAGGTGTGTCGGGTGTTCCCATTTTCTTAGTTTGTTTATTTTGTTCTTTTCCCAGTTATAGGAACTTTTTGCTTACAGGAAGTGGCTCCAAAAAAAAAAAAAGGGTTTGGAACATTACATATTTGTATGTCTGAGCATTCTTAGAATAGCAGAGTGCCTTGCCCCAGGCCATGTTGAAAATTTGTTTTGAACACAGGAATTGGACATTCTGGTTTCCAGCCCAGGTTTGTCATCGATTGCTTGATTTGCAGTGATAGAATTAATCAAGCTTTTAATTGTTACTACATGAAATAAAGTGTGCTTAGTTACATGGAGGGCCCAGAGTTGTTAGATTGGTTTTGCTGTTGTGTTTTCTTATTAAATTAGTGACAGTTCTGCTTGAAATGAAGCTTCTGAAAGTTTGGCTATCCATTCAGTGACTTGGGCTTTTGCTAACTCTTTACCTAGTACAAATTGAAGGTGGCAGCTTATTTTTAATTTTTTTAAGTTTGTGTCTTTGAATGTAATAAAATAGATCTTTTTGATAATCTTACAGGAACTTGAACACAAATGGTTTTTTTGCCACATGGTAGAATGTGTAATTATTCTCCCAAGTGTGAACATATTATACAGGAGGGGTAGTACAGGTCATGACCCGTTATGTATGATGTACTGTCAGGAATTAGATTAGTTTCACTAGGATCTTCTGTTGTATTACTTTTAATTGAGTATGGCTTTTATGGATTTTTGTTGCAGTGTTTAAAGTTTGATGTGACCTGAAGATTTGTTCTCATATGTCTTTACGTTGGGGGCAGTGTCACACATTAGAATCTGCATACATTACGTTCTCTTAAAAACTCTAAAATTTGAATTTATGACTATAATTTGACTATTGTCTGAGTGTAGAAACATCAAAAATAACGTTCTGTGTAGTAACAGCATTCCCTTCTAGTGCATGATGAAGGAAGCTTATTCTCTGATTTGCTCATAGCCATGTTACCTAACTAGTTGAAACTCTTCAGCTACCCTTTAAAGCTTTTAGAGGCTTTATCTGTTTTATTAGCAAAGTTCAGTCAAGTTTAAAGCACATGAAAAATGAGGTTCTCATGCACAACTTTCTAAGTGATGGGGTTAGTTTGGACATTTTAGACAAGGATTAAGCTGTCTAAAATAGTTGGAGGTGGTCTCCATTTAAACAAATAATATGGTTGATAATCATATCCTAATTTGCTTTTATTTAGGATTTGGTTGCATGTTGATCCCAAGAAAATGTTAAATCTTTTGCCATCTCTGGGTGTCAGTAAGGAGCCACAACTGTATTCAGTTTGGCTCAGAGGTTTCCCAGTACATACCAACTTCTTTTAGGTAATAGGAAGATTCCTGTTCCTGGCTGAATTGTATTAAAGTCAGGCTCAGATTATTATAGTGTACAGTAAGAAATACTTTGCCTAATGCTAAAATATTTTAAGGAGAAATGTAATGATCTTTAAAGACAAACTGGATGACAGAATGAATCTTTGTGTGCTGGTGTTTGGGGGTAGTCTTTGGGTTTAAGGAGAAAACTGATATATTCAAGCATGGTTATCAGCACTAAGTGAAACTTAGTGGTGTATTAATAGAATAGTTTTTGAAATTTTTTTTTGTTTGGGTTGTTTTGTTTTTTGTTTGGGGTTTTTCTTGTTTAGTTTATTTTTTAACCCTCTTAGCATTGTAGAATTCTGGGCACGAAAATCATATTGGTTTGTTTTTAACAGTAACTGTAAGGTACGCTCATAATTAACCAAAAGAGTAATTTTGAAATTGAGAGTCAGTTTATGATTATCTCTTGATAATATCACTTAAATGTAGCTTAAAAAGGGAACCACTGCAAAATGGACTCAGTAATTAAGTACATCTGAACAGAGTGAGGTTTCTAAGCACAATAATTATTGGTTGCTTAGTATATTATAGACACTGTGTTAAGTAATACACTATTTGATTTAATCCTCAAAAGAAGTACTGCCACCATTTAAAAATTTACTTATTTATTGAGAGAGAGAAGCAAACTCACCACTGTGCACAGAGCCCAATATGAGGCTTGGCTAAGTCTCACAACCCTGAGAGCATGACCTGAGCTGAAACCAAGAGTCAGATGCTCAACCAACTGAGACACACAGGTACCCCATAACAGGCTATCTTAATGTTGTCATTTCTGTGGAAGAGCATTTGTAAGAGCCAGAACGGCGAAAAGAGGGAACTTGGAGTCTTTCTGTAGTCCACATCATACTTAATTTTCTGAGTTGAAAGAAGTGTTACACATAGATCTTAAATTTAAGTTCGTGGAATATATTTATTTAGTTTCATAAGAGTCTGGTTGAATGTTAAGTTTCTTTGTGTGTTAATAAAATAACCTGCCACTTCTTTTGATATACTAAGTCCCACTTGAAGTTAGTGGAAGTTCTTCCTGGTTTATGATTGCTCCTGGTACATTCTCCAGCATTGGCTTAATGAGGACAAATGTGTACATAAGCCAGAACTGGAACTAGGGCCATGTGAATGGAACTGTGGTTGTGGATAGTTAGGATAAGGAAATAAAGCAGGTAAATATGTTTTACAAGAAAGGTGAGTGGGAAATTTTGGTTGTTTTTTCCTACTAATGTTTTCTGACCCAGCAAGAAGTAGCTCCAGATACAAGGCTGGAAGGTTTATAGTTTTCAGGGAATAAAATCATTGCCAGAGCCTGTTATAGCCAAGGACGGTGGTAAATGTGACAAACAGACAAGGATAATTTGGGTTAAGTTGCATCTGTGGGTGTTAGAATATTTTTCGACTTACCTTGACCAGGGAACCTTGTATATTTTAAAAATAATGAAGGCTTAGTCAGATAACCCATCTAAGAAGATCTGCATAGTTTGTAAACTTTGAGTCTTATGGGCATTTGGGGGGCATTTTTAAATCTTACTGTTTAGTTTAAAAGAACTTGTAGATATTTTGACTTTGAAGAAGATAGAAATATCCCAGTTAACATGACTGCCTTTCCCTCCCTGAAATATTCAGCTTCTTTTCTCCTCTACTCTAAGGAGTTCTGATACCTGATGGGGAGGGTGGTCCCCCCACACCAAGCAGTTCTGTAGTTCTTAGTGGACAGCAGCTGTGGGTGTCCTACAATTTAATCTAATTCTGGCACTACATAAAGTTAGTATCTGATCCCATAAAGTAAAGTGCTCAGGCCCACAAGACTGTCCCCATTTGTGTTAGTCTGGGCCTCTCCTGTTTCTGACCTATAGCTTTAAATTGGGGATTTAATAATTTGCTAGAATAGCCCACAGAACTTAGGGAAGCACTTCACTTATGTTCACTGTCCTTTTTTATAAGTATATATACAAATGAAGTGTACATAGGGTGAGGTCCAGAAGCGTCTGAGTATAGGAGCTTCTGTTCCTGTGGAACTGGGGGGTATTTCCTGGGCTTACCAACCAAGAGGTTCATTAAATCTTGTTCAAGGCTTTATAGAATTTAATCTGCAGACTCTCTTCTTTCACACCGCAAACCTTTCCCAGAGATAAACTCAGGTATACTGCACAGAAATTCCTTAGAAATAACAAAACCCATCACCCAGAAAATTATAAGGGCTTTAGAAGCTCTGTCAAAAGCCATGGACAAAGACCAAATATATTTCTTATACCACATAACCCTTTTTTAACATCTCCACTAAATTCCTTACATGTTGAATTTGAAGTAGTTTCGTGAGGGGTGCCTGGGTGGCTCAGTTGGTTAAGTGTCCGACTCTTGATCTCAGGGTTATGAAGTGAAACCCTGTGTAGGGGGCCGCCTGGGTGGCTCAGTGGGTTAAGCCTCTGCCTTCGGATCGGGTCATGATCCCAGGGTCCTGCGATCAAGCCCCACATCGGGCTCTCTGCTCAGCGGGGATCCTGCTTCCTCCTCTGTCTCTGCCTGTCTCTCTGCCTACTTGTGATTTGTCTGTCAAATAAATAAATTTTTTTTTTTTTTTTTTAAAAAAACAACCCTGTGTAGGGCTCCATGCCCCAGTATGGAGCCTTCTTAAAAAGAAAAATAATTTAATGAGATTGTAGACTAGGCTTTTTTTAACCTTACAGACAAATAATATGGACGGACTATTGATATGATTTGGATCGATTAAAGTATATCAGTGTGTTTGAATACCTTCCCCAAGTAAAAATTGTTGGTTAATAGAACATTTACCGAAATGATACATTGAATGTTCTCAAAGCCATGAGTTTTAGGTACTTTAATTTTTACTTAAGTTTTCCATACCTTAAAGGGCTGCTTATAACTAAAGTGATACCAGAATATTCAGGTTTTTAATTTTTTTTTTTAAGATTTTATTTATTTATTTGACAGACGGAGATCACAAGTAGGCAGAGAGAGGAGGAAGCAGGCTCCCCACCTAGCAGAGAGCCGGATGCGGGGCTCGATCCCAGGACACTGGGATCATGACCCAAGCTGACGGCAGAGGCTTTAACCCATTGAGCCACCCAGGCGACCCAGAAAATATTCAGGCTTTTAGAGAGGTGGTTTTTTTTTCCCCTCCGTTCTCTTCTGCGCAAAACCCACCACCCCAAGAAAAGTCAAGAATTAGAATGTTTTTAACTTCTTGGGAAGAGAAGAATGTAGATCAGAGTACAACTACAGACAGAGGTCTTGGTGGCCTCTCATGAGGAGGTCATGATACAGATGCCACTAACAGGTCTGAGCCATAAGAAGAGAAAGATAGGGGGAAGAAGGAGAGAGTATATTTTATAGGGTATGGTAGCGTCCTTGAGGCAACTCGCGAGTGTCATAGGTTGCTTTCCTCAACCCAGAACTAGTTCTAACAGCCGTTGTATTCAGGAATAGTGTTCTGTGCACTGTGAACCTAATGAACAATTACTGTCTTTGAATTTCAACACTTGACAGACTTCTCATTATAATAGCAGATACTCTTCCAGGAAAGGAAGGCTTACTGTGGACATACTCCTAGGTAAGCACAGTACCCAATTAGAGTAACATTTAAGGCCAAATGCCCTTTGAGTTATAGGTGTGTCTGTCTTACCCCGCCTCCCCTGACCAGTTGGACCTTTTTAGCATTAGTAGAGGGCCCTTTTTCTTAGACTTAGGGTTAAGAGTGTGCCCATTGTGGCCCCTTGTGCTGGATGTTCTGTTGTAAGAAAACTTAAAATAAATTTGGCGTCAGGGTTGAATGGTCTTAGATCCTACTTGAAGATTCAGAAGGAGAAATTTGTATCTTTTCTGTAGACCCATGGCTGGAATTGTCCCAACTGAGAACATGAAGAGCAGAAATTTCTTCAGAGTCCAGTGAATTTTCTAGGGCTCTCAGAACAGAACCCTTTCATAGGATACATTCTATAGGTATTTCTTAATTCTTCAGCAGCTTCTTACCTTAATGAGAGCGAGAAGGGATTAGAGGGGTTCAGGGTTCTTCTTTCCAACATATTGGAAATTGGGTTTCTTGTGGGCACTTTCCTCAAAGAACATGAAGGCTCCCTTTGGTAACAACTTTATCTCAAGCCACCGGATGGACACAGTTTAAACCCTTGCCTGCTGTCTATTAAGTTGGAAACTTCCTGGCAGCCTGGGTGGCTCAGTCGTAAGAGTCTGCCTTTGGCTTGGGTCACGATCCCAGGGTCCTGGGATTGAGCCCCGCATCAGGCTCCCTGCTCAGCAGGAAGCCTGCTTCTCCCTCTCCTACTCGCTTGCTGTCTCTGTCAAATAAATAAGTAAAATCTTTTTTTTTTTTTAAGTTTTTTAAAAAAGATGGAAACTTCCCTTTTTTTTTTTAAGTTTTTTTTTAAGATTTTATTTAATTTGAGAGAGAATGAGTGAGAGAAAGCATGAGAGAGGAGAAGGTCAGAGGGAGAAGCAGACTCCCCAAGGAGCTGGGAGCCCGATGTGGGACTCGATCCTGGAAGTCTGGGATCATGACCTGAGCCAAAGGCAGTCACTCAACCAACTGAGCCACCCAGGCGCCCCCCTTTTTTCTTATTTTTAAACCTTTTTTTCCTTTGAATATAAGTGAATGAAAACTTTATTTTTTGCTTTTTTTCTCACCTCCCCCTAAGTGTCATTGAGTTTAAGAGCCATAATTTCATTATCATTCATGATACAAAGATGAAAACAGATTTGACTCTTACCCATTATACATTGATCTCATTTACTGTGCTTTAATCCAGCCCTTTCTCTTTCATCTACTTAATTTGTATGTAATGGATGCATATAAGTATTCAGGTGTTTGCTCTCTCTTTTTTTTTTTTTAAAGCCTCCAAGTTCTGTATCTTTAACAGCAATTTTCAGATCCAGAGTTTTCATCCAGCCTATGATTTGTCTCTTGTCACCATCCTTCCTGTCCATTTCAGAGGACTTGACATTTTCAGATACCTGACAACTGCCTCTTGTCATGCAGATAACTTGGGGATATTGGGCACATGCTCTTCTGTTTTCATTTGATCCTCTAAGGTCTCCTTTAGAAGAGTGATCCTAGTCAAAACAAAAGATTGTCTTTTCCCTACCATGTTTGAGGCCTTCAGATGAGATTTTCCCCCAAACTCACATCTAGGTATATGAAAAATGAAGCCCACAAATGCATTTTTACTACTAACCAGTCAACTTACAAGCTTCATCAAATATCTGCTGTAAGTTAGACACTGGACATTTGGAAGAAATGTATAATACAATGAGAGCATGGTCTGACACACAACCATGGATTCATGATATGAACCATTTCCAGAACTAGAGAATAACACAGTACATGTTGAAGCGGGCATAGTGTAAACAGATGATTAGGGTCTGGAATGAGGTGTTGGACATTGTCAGAAACCAAAAGAGAGATGGTGTAACTGCTACAGCAAATTTCCTAGGGGAGGCAATTATTGTCATAGAATGTTACCTAGGGCAGTTGTAGTATTTGGGTGATACAGTATCTTCGATACAGTGGTGGAGTGGAGCTGTAACTGATCTGCAGCTTTGAAATTGTAATTGACATTCATTCCTGATTGAAAGCCAGTTAGTCTAAAATTAGATTCAAGAGCTTTGTGTTGGTTGATGGTTGGTGAGCTGTCAGGGTATTGAAATAGCGCAGAGCATTTGTGCATGTGTGCCTTGTTCATAAAGTTGGCATGACAGAGCTGAAGACAGTCCCAACAGTTTGCCTTTCAACCTAAATAAACCTTAGCTTGCAAGTAGTGAAAATGTGCTGATCCCCAAACAGGAATTCCTTAATACCTCTGGATATTTTTAGCTTTTTACTAAAAAAGAGTTTTCTTCCTTTCTTGGCTACCCCCATTTTCTGGCATCTTCTGGGCTTCCACTTAAGCAAGGAGGAGCCTCAGGAAGGACAGGGTTAGAGATTTATGACTGAGGTATGTTTTAGTAAAGTAATAAAACTAGTTTTCTGAAGATGAATTGAATAGCATATATACTCCTCAGGACAGCTCTGTGAGGAAACTACTACGACCATTTAATGGATGAAGAAATTGAAATACAGAAAGGTTAGGTAGCTTGCGTCTTACCACAACCTAGTAAGGGGCAGTGCTAGATTTTCTGTTCCCACTTTTCTGGTTTCAGAGCCTGTGATCCTATTATACCACACTGCCTTGCTCTTTGAAATTTCTTTTGCTAAGTAGAAACATCTTCCGTTCCCTTTTGAAAGGACTCATGTCCAAGGAGGTTTGCATTTTACTGGAGGGAGCAGGTGTGCTGGATGTAGGAGCAAAGATAAAAGGAAAACAGATATGCTTTTTTGCATATCTACCCAAGGAAGAACTTGGGAACCAAACATACTCTTAATGAGCATCGCTGGTGAGAGAAATAACTTGCTTTTTTTTTTTTTTTTTTTTTTTAAGATTTTATTTATTTATTTGACAGAGCGAGATCACAAATAGACAGAGAGGCAGGCAGAGAGAGAGAGAAGGAAGCAGGCTCCCGCTGAGCAAAGAGCCCGACGTGGGACTCGATCTCAGGACCCTGAGATCATGACCTGAGCCGAAGGCAGTGGCTTAACCCACTGAGCCACCCAGGCGCCCGAGAAATAACTTGCTTTTAAATCCTTCCCCAGAAGTTCATTTTGTGTATTAGAACAGTAACAGGAGGGCAGTGGCTTTTGTTTTATTTGAAAAATACTTGCATTGTGGTAAAGAAACATTAGGGTGAACTGTCTAATTTACAGGATCCCATGTAGACCTGGCCCCTAAAGCTGGTTGTGATTGATAATCAAGGCTTCACCTTGATGTATGAATACTAGAGAAAGTTTCCAGCTTCTGCTGGTCCTTGGTGGAACATTCTACTAGGTTACATTTTGTGAAGTTGTTAAAAACTTTTTAATGTTTATTTATTTTTTTTTTAGAGCAGGGGTCAGAGGGAGAGAGAATGTTAGGCAGGCTCCACACCTACAGTGGAGCCCGATGTAGGGCTTGATCTCAAAATCCTGAGATTATGATTTGAGCTGAAAACAAGAGTCCGACGCTGTACCAACTGAGCCACCCAGGCGCCACTATAATTTTTCTTTTCAAGACAAAATAAATGCCTGTAACTGTAGAAAAATACACCAGATACATGCATTTTTGTTTTGGATGAATAAGTAATTGTAGTGCTGTTAAGCATAAGCTACTAAAATGAACCTTTGTAAACTTTCTGCTGGAAATTTTTGCTGAACAGGTGAGTTATTCTGTTTTCTATGATAGAAGGAGCTCCTTTAGTGTCTCAGTATGTTCAGATCTTGGGCTTTGTCCTCTCTGGTAATGGCATCTGACCCTGAGGTCAGTTGGATAAACCAATTTCAAGTAATTCCTTGAACAGTAAAGCCTTTTGAACAGTAACAGAATCCTCCCTCCTCGCTTGGTATTCTGCAAGCTCTTTATAAAAAGCAGCCCCATCCGCCTCTAACCAGTATCAGAGATGATGGGGGTGGGGGAGGGGGGAGCAGCAGGGCATCAGGTTGAAGATGAACAAAATTAAGGGTAGCAAAAGAAGACTCTTTGGAAGTGTTGGTTTTATTTTATTAAAGACTATGGTTTGGGGGTTTTGGCAAAGCTAAAGCTGGGTCAGTCATTTCTATGCAAGTGTTAGCTCTTCTCCAAAACTAGCAAATTTTTCATTGGTATTTTGTATGGTAGTTTAGAATAAATCTCTAGTGTTGGTATAGAAGAGACTATATAGGGAAGATCTTATTTCTCACTTTGGGAATTAACCATTTGTTTATTTATCAAATTCATGTGCCATAATGATTTGTGCCCTTAAGCTTATATAGACAGTGTAAGTAGCATGGACAGTGTAAGCAGCATGTTATTTCAGTTTCCAATACTTGGTGGAAGAGAGAAAATGGGGTCAGATCTTTGAAATGACTGATAACCAGACAGAAGTAGTGACTGTCTGTGGGTTATATCAAAATAATGTGAACCCATACCATAGCTGTAGGATGAAGCTGTTCAAGCTTTTATATAATAAAATTTTTTAAAGTTCTAGAGGGGAATGGATTTCTGTATTTCTCCCTTATGATAAATTTCAAAGCCATTTCTAGTGTTCTGGCCATACTATTTTGAACTGCATTTTTGGTTTGGTTCATTTGTTCTGTTGGAAGATTTGGTAAGATTTGTTGGAAGATTTAGTCCAAGAAAGGTAATTACCACCTACCAGAAGTTACCTTTTATTTCTGAATTTAACTCAGATTTATTTTTATAAAGATTTATTTATTTGACAGACAGAGATCACAAGTAGGCAGAGAGGCAGGCAGAGAGAAGGGGAAGGAGGTCCCCCACTGAGCAGAGAGCCAGATGCAGGGCTTGATCCCAGGACCCTGAGATCATGACTTCAGCCAAAGGCAGAGACTTAACCCGCTGAGCCACCCAGGCGCCCCTGGACTTGACTTACTCGGATTCTAATAAGACTTGACCCCTCTCCCTTCTAGCTGTGCTGTGATGTTTCTGAAGGTACTATTAAAGAGCAGAGGGGTAGGGTACAACAAGGTAGAGTTCCATCTTGTTACCTTTTAGTGAGCCCTTAGTATTTGCTATCCATGCTAGGCACATGACATATATTACAGAATTCTCATGACCTTGTGAAGAAAGTAGAAACCGAGGCCCAAAGAGGTTCATTTATGTAAGTTGCTGTAGGTTATACAGATAAGACATGATGACATAAAACCAAATCTGTTATATAAATCTGTGCTCCTGGGGTGCCTGGATGGCTCAAAAGAGCATGTGACTCTTGATGTCAGGATCATGGGTTCAAGCCCCACGTTGGGCATAGAGATTACTTAAAAATAAAAAAATCTTGGGGCAACTGGGTGGCTCAGTGGGTTGAGCCTCTGCCTTCAGCTCAGGTCATGATCTCGGGGTCTTGGGATCGAGCCCCACATAGGGCTCTCTGCTTGGCAGGGAGCCTGCTTCTCCCCTCTCTCTCTCTGCCTGCCTCTCTGCTTACTTGTGATCTCTGTCAAATAAGTAAATAAAATCTTTTTAAAAATTAAAATAAACTTTTAAAATTCATTAAAAAAAAAATTCTGTGCTCCTAACCAACTTCCTACACTGTTCCCATATTAAACCCATATCAGAAAGATTGCTATAGTCTCAAACTTTAAACTTGGTTTTGCATGTTTAGTAAAAAGAAAAATAGAAACCCCATTGTGAATAAAAAAGCATCTGACTTCTGCATGGGTCTCACGGCTCTGTGCTCAGCCAGGAGTCTACTTATTCCTCTTCTCTCCCTCTGCACCTCCCTCCCACTCATGTTCTTGCACTCGCCCTCTTTCCCTCTCCCTCTCTCCCTCTCCCTCTCTCATATAAATTAAAATCATAAAAAATGTACATGGACAAAGCAGTAGAAATTGGTGAGGAACTTGTTAATTTACAGCTGGTGATCCATATAATGTGGCTAGCTTAGCAATTCCCAGAAATGATTTGACTGAGATTTAAGTGGAAATTTTTGAGCTTGGAAAGGGGATGATGGGAATCCTTGGCCACCCATATGTTAGGCACAACCCCAGTCATCAAACATTGGGATGAAAGTTGGGGAGCATACCCTCTAAATCCCAACAAAGAGTGTGGTCAGCAGTCTACTTCCTCCTGGTCCTAAACTGAAAGTAATTCTGTTAAGTAGGGGTGATGAAATCTGTGGCAAGCATTTGGTGTGCAGTGGGTGTTCTGTCCTGGAAAAGTTGGACCATTCATTGTGGTTGTATTGCTGCTAGGGTAAATGACAGCAGCTTACCTACAGCAGGTGGGCTCAGTTTGTCTTCGGTAAGCTGGGATGAATTCATGGAATCTCTGGCTTCAGCTGGCCAAGAAATCCTGCTAAAAGTCACAGAAAGCAAGCCAGACCCAGTGATTCTCAGCCCTAGTCACACATCAGAATTGATAGAATTGTATTTGAATCAGTCTTTCTAAAAATTGAGGCTCCCTCTTTTTTTTTTTTTTTTAAGATTTTATTTATTTATTTGACAGAGATCACAAGTAGGCAGAGAGGCAGGCAGAGAGAGAAGGGGAAGCAGGCTCCCCGCTGAGCAGAGAGCCCGATGTGGGACTCGATGCCAGGACCCTGAGATCATGACCTGAGCCGAAGGCAGAGTCTTTAACCACTGAGCCACCCAAGCGCCCCGAGGCTCCCTCTTCTAATCACCATGACCTTCACTGTCCCTATTCAACAGCAATTGAATCAGAATAGAGGACGGGGATATCTTTCTGTATATGAGCATTTATTTTTTTGTTTCGCTCTTTTAGAAAACCCCTCAAGGATTCAGGGTTCTCATGCAAATAGTGGTTGTCAGTGGACAACCTTGTGTGAACCATGTTGGTTTTTTCCAGCTACCTTTCTAAACTGTTCGTGAGCATTACTGATGATGAACCTTGATAAAATCTTTACAAGTCAAAGAGTGCCTAGATTTTCTTTGCTTGTTATTTGTCAGAAGGCATGTTGAAATCTAAAGGCTACAACTATGTGAGACCTAAAGTACACACACCCCATAGCCCAAGCTTTGCTCTGAATACCTTGCATTTTCTATCTTAAGGCATTTCAGTCCTGACACTTCAGGTGACCTTATACATGTTTCCCTGTCCATAATGCTTGGGGTACATGAAACCTTGGATGAATAACTGGTGGTACAGTCGTAACCTCCCATGTTAGGTAGAGAAACTTTTCTTCAAAGTTTATTTGAGACTGAAGGAAGGAAAAGCTGTTAGCTCTTTATTTAAAATTCTCTTCCTTCCTGAATTTTGTCTTGTTTTATTTACTTTCCGCATTTAATCTATTTACAACTACTTCCTTCTGTCTCCTCTGTTTTGTTGCTCAGAAGTTAGTTTCATCAGAAGCATTGATGAATCTTGTTTGATAAGGGAAAGTACCCCAGATATGGTGATAACAAGAAGGAATCCAAGAGCAGAGGCCCTGGGAAGCCTTTTATGCCACATTGTTGTATGCTTTGTCTGGCTTTGCCCAGTTTTTACAACCTGCGCATGAATCATTGCTGTACCTCACAATTCACTGACTCTGAGTGTCTTTCAATTTTAGAAAAAAGATATAGGGACAAAGCAGAACAGTAGATAAAAAATGTTAAATTTTAAAAAGGATGTAGTTTGCATATGTGTCCAGCAACTCCTTGGTGAAAGCTTTACTTCACTTCTTCCTGTGGGTTGTTTTGGTTACTTTCAAATGAAATACTCAGCTTCCTTGATTTTATTTTGGTGTTTACAAAAACTGGTCTAACAACCTTGATTGGCTTACCTTGGGGATAAATGAGCATTTATTTTGTTTGGAAACTTTCCTGGAAAAACTTTAATCTCCTTCTATTAAACCCAACATACAAAAAAAAAAAAAAAAAAAAAATCAGGGGCGCCTGGGTAGCTCAGTGTGGTTAAAGCCTCTGCCTTCAGCTCAGGTCATGATCCCAGGTTCCTGGGATGGAGGCCCCCCCCCCCCCCCGCATCTGGGCGCTCTGCTCGGCAGGGAGCCTGCTTCCATTCCTCTCTCTGCCTGCCCCTCTCCCTACTTGTGATCTCTGTCAAATAAATAAATTTTTTAAAAAACCTTTAAAAATCAGGTATTATAAAATAGCCTTTAAGTTTTTAAGGTGGAGGCCATCCACCTAACAATGAATTTAAAAACTGAAGGTGTTTCCACCACCACCATCCCACATGGAATAGAAAGAGGCATAAAGGGGCGCCTGGGTGGCTCAGTGGATTAAGCCGCTGCCTTCGGCTTAGGTCATGATCTCAGGGTCCTGGGATCGAGCCCCGCATCGGGCTCTCTGCTCTGCAGGGAGCCTGCTTCCTCCTCTCTCTCTGCCTGCCTCTCTGCCTACTTGTGACCTCTCTCTCTGTCAAATAAATAAATTAAAAAAAAAAAAATCTTAAAAAAAAAGAGGCATAAAGGCAAACTAATGAAAGGTACTTTTTTAAGTATTAATCAAAATTCAGAAGGAGTAAGAGGCCAAAACTAGCTTTCAAGTAGTGTTTAGATTTAGCAGTTTATCTACCACTTTTTTTTTTTTGGCAGGCCTACATTTCTGAATTGCTTAAGTAGAAACCTGTGGCAAGATACTATTCTCAGGTGTCTTCACTATGCGCTGTCTAGAGTGTTACATGGATGAAAGTGTAGGGTTGATTGTCCCCCTTTGGTGCAGTACAGCAAAGTTGCTTAATGAATACTTATCAGCTTAACCTATCTGCAGTGGAAAGTAAGTAGCTACTTATCTTAAGGTCATTGGTTTGTCCTCTGCATGATTATCTTGCTTTAAGGCTTTCCTTCAGGCATTTTGGGTTTACTGAGTGAATCTGTCCCAACATCCTCGTTATCCTCAAACTTCCATCCTTTGGGGTTTGGTGTCTGTTTGCTTCCTGAGCTAAGTGTGCTTCACCCCTGCTATCCTTGGAGCCCCTTCTCATTCCATTCCCTACTGATTGCCTCTTTGCTAGTTCCATCTCCTAGGAAACTACTCTGTAAATCAGGGCATGTCAGCTTTTAAAAACTGAACCCTTTTGAGAAATAATTCCTTTGGTCCCTAAAGATTCCAGGATCCCATAGGGTAGAGAAATGAGTTCTCTTGATAACTCTTAGTCTGAAACAAGCACAAGATAGTAAGGTCAGTATTAAAATGTGTTGTCTTTTTTCCCCATCTTCTGTATTTTCATATTGTGCATGTGCATAAATTGACAGCCCCTGTGTAGAGACAGGTAGGTGGCAGCTACAAGAGAGTCCATGTTTGAAGTTAAAATGACTTGCCTAATGTTTCCAGTCCCTCCCACAGCAACCTCCTTTTCTCCTCCTTGACCTGTGGAGTTTGACATAACTGCATATAAAATTATCAGAAAGGTTCTTTGGAATTTCCTTTTTAGGAGCCTAGCAAGATAAATTATTGGAAGAATAGCAGTTTGTTACAGGTGGTTGCATAAAAATAGGATCCAGTGAACTCACTGACTGTAAAGAGCATTTTTCTTTTTTTGTAATAGAAGATACCAGTTTGTTTCATTTGGGAATTCTTTTTCCATCTAGTTCAGAAACTGGAACATGGCCACAGGTAGAATAGTATGTAGAATTTTGGATTTCTAGACACCTTGTCCTGATTTAGAAAAGTTCTTTTTGTAGTTACACTGAACATTAAAATGAAAAGCATTTTAGAGAGTGGTACGCCTGACTTAATGTGTGTTTGTGTGTGCATGAGCAAGGGATTGTTTTGAAGCAGCTTTGCTTTGTGGTCATTTTGAATGTGCTTGTAATGCCAAGTGAAGCTGCTCTTTTTAAGTCGGCTTGATTACTTGTTGGCTAGAATACTTGTTCCCCTACTGGGGGTGGCAGCAGAGTACATAGTATCCATCCTTTACCATGTACTGTCTCTCACTGATCAACCTGTATTGAGTAGAGTATCACAAAAGTTATGAACTTGCCTTGTGTTTTTAATAGAAACCCCAACAGAAACAATGCCAGTTTCAAAGATAGAAAATAAGCCAATAACCTGAGAGTAAGTACTTTGATAGTTGGAAGGGCTGAATGAATATAGGCAGCTTGTCTGCTTATAGAGAAAACGTGTCTGACGAGAGAACCTGTGGGATTTACCACTAGGAGAAAACTTTGAAAGGGCAGGGTCTTGTGTAAATGAGGTCCCTTTCTACCACTAATACTGCAGAAAAACAAATTTGTGAAATTAATATTACTATAAATGATAAATATGATATGATATAATATATTGGCTCCGTTTATACAGAAGCTGTTAGATTTGGGACTATTAATTTCCTGTATATGTGTGTTTATAGATTTGAGTCTGTTCATATTGCCACTCATTCTCCTTATAAAACTGATAATCTGGGGGTTTTTTAGCATAATTAACAATTGTTAGAACATTTCTCAAAAAACCTTTGGCTTTTCTAGTAAGCTATCAGGTTAAAAGATGAAAAGATTTTAAAAGGAGTCTCATGGTGCTTGCTTCAGCAGCACATATACTGAAAAGAGTATCATGTTACGTGTCTTTTCCATAGTTTGTTTTTTTAGTAACAGCTTTATAGATACACAATTTTATATACTGTAAAATTACTCATTTTTAAAATAATTTTTATTTTTATAAACATATAATGTATTATTAGCCCCAGGGCTGCAGGTCTGTGAATCGCCACACTAAACTAATCATTTACACACTTCACAGCACTCACCATAGCACATACCCTCCCCAATGTCCATAACCCCATCACCCCATTTTTATTTATAAGATTTTATTTATTTAGATGGGGGAAGGTTAGAGGGAGAAGCAGACTCCCTGCTGAGCAAGGAGCCCAATGTGGGCCTTGATCCCCAGACTCCAGGATCATGACCTGAGCTATGAAGGCAGAGATTTATCCAACTTAGCCACCCAGGAGCCCCTCTTTATCTATTTTTCAAGTAAGCTCTATGCCCAACATGGAGCCCAGACTCAGAACTCTTGAGATCAAGAATCACATGCTCCACCAACTGAGCCTAGCCAGGCACCCCAATTATGCCCCCCTTCACTTGGGGGCAGGTTTGGGTTTTGCTGCTGCTGCTGTTTTGAAGAATTTATTTAAATAATTTCTACACCCACAACCCCAAGATTAAGAGTTGCATGCTCTCCTGAGCCAGCCAGTTACCCTCTTAATTGCCCCCTTTTTAAAGGACACAGTATACTGGTTTTTTGAGAGTTCTGCAGCAATCACTACTATAATTTTAGACCGTTTTTATTGACCCAGAAAGACGCTTCCACCCTTCCCTCCCCCATATGCATTACTAGTCACTCCCCATTCTACCTTGGCAGTCACTCTGCTTTTTCTGCCTCTAGGTTGCCTGTTCTGCACATTTCATATAAATGAAACTATAAAATGTGTGGGTTTTGTGACTGCATTTACTTGGTATAAGGTAAAATATCCATACTCCATTCCTTTTTATTGCTGAATAATATTCCATTATATGAATATACCACATTTTGTTACACGTTCATTAGTTGGACATAGGGTTTTTTTTTCTTTTTGACTGCTGTTACTAATGCCTTGTGAACATGAGTTTTGTGTGTACATATCTTTTCATTTCTCTTGCGCATGTACCTAGAATGGTATGCTATGGATGGATTGGCTGGATCATGTGTTAACTGTTGAACCTTAGATGAATAGCAAATACTTTCTCCCTTTCTGTGAGTTGTCTTTTTACTTTCTTGATGGTGTCCTTTGAAGCACAAAAGTTTTTAATTTTTATGAACTCCGTGATCTAGATAATCTATTACTTTAAATATTTTATTTATTGTCATAGAGCGTACACAAGCAGGAGGAGCAGCAGGCAGAGGCAGAAGCAGGCCCCAGCACACACACACACACAGACACACACCCCTCCCAAGCAAGACCAAGCAAGGAGCCTGATGTGGGACTCCATTGCAGGTCCCCAGGATCACAGCCTGAGCCGAAGGCAGACAGTTAACTCAGTCACCCAGGCATCCCAATAATCTAATATTTTAAATAGTAACTTTTCCATCCTGTTTGGGTATTGAGAGTTGAGTATATTGGCATTTCCTAAAATTGAGAGATGAGAGTAGCATCTGAATTAAGGAATACAACTTAAAGGAACCGTTTTTGAGAAGGGGCCATGTAGAGTGAACTCTCCCTCCCTTCATTTTAATACGTATCCAGGTTGAGAACTGCTCCGTCAAGGAGACAAATGTGTGCTTTAAATTTTTTTTATCGTAAATGAACTTTTTTTTTCCAACCTTCGTATTGTGGCAGAGTACACATGTAAAATTTAACCATCTTAGCCATTTTAAGCATACAGTTTAGTAGTGTCAAAAATACATTCACACTGTTACGCAGCCAGTCTCCAGAACTCTTCATCTTGTAAAACTGAAACCACACTAAACAATAGACACCCTATTTCCCCTTCCCCCCAGCAACCACTGTTCTGTCTTTGAGAATTTGACTATTCTAGATAACTCATATAAGTGGAATTATATTGTATGGTTTTTGTATTTGGCTTATTTCCCTTAGCATAAATTGTTCAAGGCTAATACATATTGTAGCATGTGTCAGAATTTCCTTTACGACTGAATGAGATTCTGAGTGCTTGGATGGCTCAGTGGGTTAAGCCTCTGCCTTCAGCTCAGGTCATGATCTCAGGGTCCTGGGGTCGAGGCTCACATGGGGCTCTCTGCTTAGTGGGGAGCCTGCTTCCCCCCACCCCCACCCCTGCACTGCCTGCCTCTCTGCCTACTTGTGATCTCTCTCTATGTCAAATAAATAAATAAAATCTTAAAAAAAAAAAAAAAAGACTGACTAATATTCCACTCTATCTCTGTGGCACTTTTTGTGTTACTCTTCATGCAAAAGATGGATAGGTGGACATGAGTTCTGTCTGTCTTTTGGCTCTTGTGAATGTTGCTGCTATAAGCATTAGTGCACAAGTATCTGTTTGGTTCCCAGCTTTCACTCTTTGGAGGATAGACCCATAAGTGGAATTGCTAGATCATCTGGTGATTCTCTGTTTAATTATGTGAACAACTGCCATACTGTTATCCATAATGGCTGTATGATTTAACATTACTACCAGCAAGGCATTGGGTTCTCATATCTCCACATCTTTGCCAACATGTTTTGTTTTTTGATAGTAACATTTCAGTGGCTGTGAAGTGGTTTTGTGTTTTGATTTGCATTATCCTAATGATTAGTGATGAGTTGATATCTTTTGGTAATGTAGTTTTGTGTGTGCTTCAGGTAGAACTAGAAATACCGAAATGAGATGTTGTTAATAAGTATCTTCAGATAATGTAGTTAAAAAGATGATGTTGGCATCATAGATAGAGGTTGGTGGCTGCTCAAAAGAGCCTTCCCATATTGGCAAGGACTTGGTAGTAGTACCCTCCATGGTTCAGAATTTGGTCCTCGTTTTTTAGTTCTGGAAGCTGGAATTTGTTTGAGCACCCAGAATTAACCAGGTCCTCAGTGTATGCTGTGTGTGGTGTATAAATCCTCTCAAAATCAACAGTGATGAATATGTAAAGTACATTTAGGGATACACCTAGAGTGAGTGTGTGGTTTCCTAACTGGGATATTCGTGTGAATTCCAAGACTCTCCTTTCCCATTATCACTTTACTTAGGGTGCTAAATTAATGATTGTAAATTTTCATGGTGAGCCTGGAATTTAAAGGGGGCAGGGGCAGACAGGATGATATTCAGTTGTTATTTCATGTAAACTTTGTAAAGACTTGTTGCATCATCCTGTGACCGGAATCTCCCACTGACAGAACCATCAGATTCCAGGCCTTTGCCATGGACTCTTTCAAATTCCAGCCTGTTGTAAACCTCCTTATGAAAACTTCTCTCTTTACCCTTGAAGAATGAGGAGTTCCTGAGCATTCCTTAAAGTGCTGCCTTTTCTTTACATAGCTAAGATTTATTCATATAATTGAGTACTGGAGCGCCTGGGTGGCTTAGTTGGTTAAGTGTCTGACATTGGCTCAAGTTACGATCTCAGGGTCCTGGGATTGAATCTGACATCAGGTTCCCCACTCATTGGGGCATCTGTTTATGTTTCTCCCCCTGCTTGTGCTCTCTCTCTCAAATAAATAAATAAAATCTTTAAATTAAAAACAAATAATGGGGGCACCTGAGTGGCTCAGTGGGTTAAGCTTTGATCACACTGCAGTTCTGCCTTCCTGGTCACCTGGGGAGTGACTGGTTTCTATTTTAGGGGACTATCATCAGCTCACTGTACTAATGATAAGCATGAATTTAAACTCCTCACTCTTCACTTACGTGGTACTTGAACCTCTGATGTTTTTCTTTCTCCCACAGCAATGGCACAAGCATGATATCATTGATCATTCCTCCCAAAGACCAGATTTCACGAGTGGCAAAAATGTTAGCAGATGAGTTTGGAACTGCATCTAACATTAAGTCACGAGTAAACCGCCTTTCAGTCCTGGGAGCCATTACATCTGTACAACAAAGACTCAAACTTTATAACAAAGGTAATCTAGAGCTTGATCATTTTCCTCCTCTACTTTGTCTTGGTTATATTTTCCATTTTGATTCCCTGATGCTCTTGGTTACTAATGGTTTTTTGATGTTTTTGGGGGGGGTTGTTTTGTTTTGTTTTGTTTTCAGATATTTATCAGCAATGTCCCTTTGGTTGGAATTTAAAGCCTTTTTTTTTTTTTTTTAAAGATTCTTTAAAGTAGTAGTTACTTAAAGACATAAATCCTCCCTTTTAAAACGTCTCAATAATTTTTGAAATTATGGAGAGAACTCTCCAGGAGAGATTTGCAAATATTTCTGCTTTATTTAAATTAAGATTTAAAGGAACCAGGGACATGGGGCACCTGGCTGGCTCAGCTGATAGAGCATGTCACTGTTGATCTCCAGGTTGTACATTTGAGCCCCATGCTGTGTATAGGGATTACTGAAAAATAAAATCTTTTTTAAAAATTCAAAATAAGGGAGCAGGGACAGTAGACTGTTGGAATATTTTCTATTAATTGAGGAAAATTAGCTGTGGATTTAAGTAGAGAAATTGTGTTTTTTGCAGTACCTCCAAATGGCCTGGTTGTTTACTGTGGTACAATTGTAACAGAAGAAGGAAAGGAAAAGAAAGTCAACATTGACTTTGAACCTTTCAAACCAATTAATACGTCATTGTATTTGTGTGACAACAAATTCCATACAGAGGTAAGAAGTTCAAGCACAGAATATTGTCACCATTCCAGAAAGAAACCGCATACCCATTAGCAGTCATTACTGATCCTTGCTTCATTCCTGTCCCACAAGATCTCTCTGCTCTGGGCCATGACTGATCTTTACTGTCTCTCTAGATTTGCTTATGTTGGGCATTTCATATAGTGGGTGGCTTTTTGCAACTGGTTTCTTTAAGTACATCAGTACTTCATCCCTTTTTATCACCAAGTGATACTTGGCCCCATTTTATTTTTCTGTTCATCAGTTGATGGGCATGTCTGTTTGGCTATTAGGAATAATGCTGCTCTGAACATACATGTATGGATTTTTGGATGACAGAATGTTTTCATGGGAGAGAGGCGGCTATATGCTTAGGAATGGAATTTCTGGGTAATATGGTAACTGTTTAACCTTTTGAAGAATTGCCAGACTGTTTTCTAAGTCATTGTATCACAAGGCTAGCTGTTTCAAAAAAATAAAAAGACTTTACATTTATCATGACACAGTGACAAAATCATTCAGCATGTTTGAGGAAAGTGCTAAACTGAGTTTAGAGAACTAGTTAGAGGTGAAGATGTAATTGCCTAACCTGATCTCTGTCTCTTCCTATATACCCATGATACTTGGGTATTCTAGCACCCTTAGTTTTCAGCTTACAAATTACAAATCTTGAGGCCTGTAAGAGCTTTTTTCACCCCTATGAGACTTCTGAGTGACAGAGCTGCCATAAGATGAAATTTAAGGATGGAAAGGAAGCCTCATTAGAGTGACCTAAATCAGTCAACAGTAGAACAATCAGGAATTCACAGCTGGCTCCTAGTTCAGTCTTTTGCTTTTCGTCGACCTAGGGAAAAACCTCTACAGTGGAATTAGAACTGACATTTGTCGACACAGTTTACAGTGGATGATTTTTGCTAACTTGACAGAAAGTCCAATTCCAGTTGGATCTTGGTTTGTTGCATTGATGGTTGAGACTTTCTCTTGGCTGTCTTGCCAACCTCCTCTGGCAAAAGCTTCATTGGGAAGATCTTACCTGGTCCTACTTACCTGTATCTAGTAAAATCTCTAGATTCTGAGTCTTGTTAATTTAAATAGTACCTGCTACTCGTGTTATCTAGCTTTAAACTTACTTATTAAGCTAGCTTCATTGGTATTTCTAAACCTTAACTCTTCTAAGGTACTGTTTAATCTTGCTAGCTTTGTTTATTTTGGCTTTTAATCGATATGTTGATAACTAGATATGAATATGACATATTGCACCACACAGTTTATGTCCTGTTTAATCAGGATAATTACACATTCTTACAAAGGGTAAGTATTCCCTGAAGAGCAGAATTACTGAAAGCCTAAAATCAGTCAAGCTACTTAACAGGTTGTGATGTAATGTGCGTAACATTCATGTCTTAATGCTAATTATCAGACATGGTGTAGTTAAAGATTGATTCTTAATGATTAATCTGCTTTCTGGTCAATTCTTAAAAGAAATTTTCTTCCCTAGTTAAAATGGAATGTGTATTTCTTAGCTCCAAAAAAGCCTGGACCCTAGCAATTAGTAATTTAGCAGGTGCACAGACTCCCATCATGAAAACTTGCCCATCTATGTGGGTTCCCAGGACTGTTTAAATATTTGCTCTTTCAGGAGGGAGAACTACAGGGATGTAATGACATGCTAACCCAGAAGGCGGGGTTTCTGCCACAAAACCCAAATCATTTAGCTATATAAATACCTTTAAAATAATATTTTTAAATCCTGGTATCATTATATCATAGGAGTTAAGTAAAATATCTCTGACATAGGTGTTAAGTGAAATATCTCAAAACTAGATCTTTTTATAGACTTTTTTTTCCTGGTATTTTTTTTACTCCTAGAGCCCTACTCTATAGAGTTGATTTATAGGATACTCTTTGCTATAATGAATACTGCCTGTTGATGCTGGGGTTGTACAGAAAGTAGCTTTTGGAGGTTGGTTTTTTGTTGTTGTTGGTTTGGTTTTTTGAGGTTAGACTTTGATTTTGAACGTGATGTTCCATGGCTTGCCATCACTCTAAATCAAATCAAGGACTAGAATGAATCTGAACCCTAGATCTCTGTTGGTTTTTTTTCCTGCATCTGGTTCAAAGTTGTACATATGGGTTAGTTATAACTGAAGTCTAACTTACTCCATAAAATGGCTTTTCTAAGTATTCATACTATCTTGGATGGGGTGAAAGTGCTTGCATATGTCCTTTTAGACTTTGTCTTGACCCTAGAAAAGCTTTGGGATTTATTTTATGGTACTTACGTTTGCTTTCCAGGCTCTTACAGCACTACTTTCAGATGACAGCAAGTTTGGCTTCATTGTAATAGATGGTAGTGGTGCACTTTTTGGCACACTCCAAGGAAACACAAGAGAAGTCCTGCACAAATTCACTGTGGATCTCCCAAAGAAACACGGTAACACAGGAAGAGAACATGAGCCCACTTTCGTTGTGTCTAGCAATAAGGAAATGAATACTACAGTTGACCCTTTAAAAGTGTGGAGGTTAAGGGCACCATCCCAGCTGCACATAACTTTTATTGAATATCTGCATATTTAACTTTTGACTCCCCCAAAACTTACCTACTAATAACCTGTTCCTGGGAAGCCTTAGCATTAACGTAAACAGTCGATTAACATGTTAGTATGTTATATTGTATTTTGTACTGTATTTTTAAAGTTAGAGAAAAGAAAATGTTATTAAAATCATATGGAAGAGAAAATACATAATACAGAACTATTCGGTACTTATCCAAAAAATTTCATGTATAAGTGGACCCACACAATTCAAACCTTTATTATTTAAGGGTCAACTGTGGGGGGTCTGGTGACTGGCTCATTTGGTGGAGCATGCAACTCTTGATCTTTGGGTTATAAATTCAAGGCCCACCTTTGGGAGTAGAGATTGCTTTAAAATTAAAACCTTTTTTTTTTCTTTTTCCTTTTTCTTTTAAAGAGGGGTCAACTGTATAATGGAGGGGAATAAATCCAGAGGATGGGAGAAGCATCATGAAATGACTCCTTGGTGCCTGTGGCTTCTCTTTTGATAAAATAATTAATAGTTACTCTCTAAAAATGTCAGTTTATGCCAAACATTTAGTTAAGGAAGTAGTGATTTTTATTTGTCCTTTTGATGGGTAATGACATGATTATTTAGTTTTTAATTAGCAAATTTTGTACTTTTTTAATAATGGCTCCTTCCCCCCCTCCCCCCTTCTATGTCAAAGGTAGAGGAGGTCAATCAGCCTTGCGTTTTGCTCGTTTAAGAATGGAAAAGCGACATAACTATGTTCGGAAAGTAGCTGAGACTGCTGTACAGCTCTTTATTTCTGGGGACAAAGTGAATGTGGCTGGTCTTGTTTTAGCTGGATCAGCTGACTTTAAAACTGAACTAAGTCAATCTGATATGTTTGATCAGGTAAGTGAGAAAGAAGTTGATGCTCTGTTACGTTGTTGGGTGGGAATAAGTGTGTCCACTGAGTACTGGGATGTGCACATCTGTTTTGGTTTTCAAGTGATATATTTCATGTTTAAAAGCCTAGCGCTGTAAAGGGGCACATGGGTGGCTCAGTGGGTTGAGCCTCTGCATTCGGCTCAGGTCATGATCTCAGGGTCCTGGGATCAAGCCTTGCACTGGGCTCTCTGCTCAGTGGGGAGCCTGCTTCCTCCCCCCACCCCCCCGCCTGCCTCTCTGCCTTCCTGTGATAGATCTCTCTCTCTCTGCCAAATAAATAAATAAAGTTTAAAAAAAAAAACAAAACGGGCACCTGGGTGGCTCAGTTAGTTAAGCATCTGTCTTCAGCTCAGGTCATGATTCTGGGGTCCTGGGATCGGGCCCCACATTGGGCTCCTTGCTCAGTGGGGAGCCTGCTTCTCCCTCACCCACTCCCCCTGCTTGTGCACCCTCTCTCTCTTTGTCAAATAAATCTTAAAAAAAAAAAAAACTTAGCTCTAAAAAACAAACAGAAAACAACCTACTTCAGAACAGGCAGAATTCCAGGTGTTTAAAAAACATTTCCCCAGGGGTGCCTGGGTGGCTCAGTGGGTTAAGTGTCTGCCTTCAACTCAGTTCATGATCCTGGAGTTGGTTTTTTTTTTTTTAAAGAAAGAAAGAGTCCCCCATACTTTCCTGGGTCTTTTCTATCTTTGAAAACCAACCATTTTTATTTCTTTTTTTTAAAGGATTTTATTTATTTGAGAGCGAGCACAAGAGCAGGGTGAGGTTCAGAGGAAGAAGCAGACTCCCCACCGAGCAGGGAGCCTGATGCAAGGCTCAGTTCCGGGACCCCAGGATCAGACTCTTAACCAACCAAGATGTGCCCTAAACAAACCATTTTTATATAGAATCATTCTGGTCCTGTGCCAGCTTCTAGTTTAGTGGATTGCCATAATTGGCTTCCAAATGGGAGTGTGATGTCAAACTAGGGGATAAAAGTTTTTCTGCTCTTTTTCTGATTTATGCCTGGAGGTAAATAAAGCAGTGAAAGTCAACAGTATGACAGAGCTGATTAGCCTGAAGCATTTAATCCAGAAAGATCTTTTGGTTTGGTTTATAACTTGGCCCTGACATAACACTATTCCCAAAGTACTCTACTGGAGAGGGAGTAGCATTACGGTAGAAGTCTCAACCAAAGAAGTGGTATTGTACTCTACAAATTTAATATGGCAGGGACTAACAGTCCCCGTTTTCCTTAACAAGAAACTTAGTCTTATTGGTGATTAATGAGTTGGCCTCTTAAGGTCTGACTGAATGGTGATTTAATTAGCTGGGGAAGTTAACTTTGACAGTGTTGCTCACTGAGACCTGCTCGTGAGTAAATTAGGTTCTTTCCCTGTAACTTCCCCTTAGACTTCAGTGTTCGTAATGCTGAGCTTTGCATGCCATTAAGAGGTAGTGGTCTCAGTAAAGGTGTTTTCAAGTACTAACGATTTTTTTTTAATGTGTGTGTGTATGTCAGAGGTTGCAATCAAAAGTTTTAAAATTAGTTGATATTTCCTATGGTGGCGAAAATGGATTCAACCAAGCTATTGAGTTATCTACTGAAGTCCTCTCCAACGTGAAATTCATTCAAGAGAAGAAATTAATAGGTATCAGTGAAATGCAATTTATTTACTTATTCTCTGAAATGTTTTTGTGTGTCTGTTTGTATGTACATGATAATATGTATGTAACAAGATGCTGAGAAGGTAAAAGAGGAAGATTTAACAGTTGTATTAAAAAACTTCCTCAGTGGAATCATTAATCTTCCTTTAGTTGTGAATTCTAATAAATGTGCTTATATGTCTGTTTTTACCCTTTGGCAATAGGAGCCAAACTTCAGTCTTATTTTGCATATTTTCCTTTGTAATAGAGTGATGAATAAAGAGCCCAAATAGAGATTAATCTGACCATTATTTGTTTTGTTTCTGATTTAACGGAGCACACATACTTTTCCAAATGGCTTTGTATTTGGCCCAGCCCCTTAACCTCTTGAGTGGAATTCTGGACCCTCAACTAGAGTGGTAATTGTTTTTCACTGACTTTTGGCACTTAACTCGTTTTTTAGTTGATTTTTTTCCTCTCTTGGATTTTGAGCAAGAAAGTCTGTACCTACAAAGGAAACTTTAATATATGTACTTACTGACCTGTTCCTAATCACAGGACGATACTTTGATGAAATCAGCCAGGACACGGGCAAGTACTGTTTTGGAGTTGAAGATACACTAAAGGCTTTAGAAATGGGAGCTGTAGAGATTCTAATAGTCTATGAAAATCTGGATATAATGAGATACGTTCTTCATTGCCAAGGCACAGAAGGTATGAGAATTAAAAAATAAAGTAAGATTGCTTTTTGTTAGTGAGCTCTTTGTTCTGGAACTTGAGGTGGAGATGTGGGGGAGGTGGCTTCAGTCTTCATAAATTGTTTTGCTTTAACTGATAAATGTCTGCTTAAGACTGTTAAATTTCCCGAGGAAAAGAACTGTATCTTGAATGTCTTTGGTATTTATGTATGGTAAGAGCACTGTACCTGGTAGACGCACAGTGCATGCAGACTAATATGTTTATGAAAAGAAGGTTGATAGGAGTTCAGAAACCCTTTTATCTAGCCTCACTTACCTCATGAGACTTCTGTTTGTATACGAAAACCAGGTTAACACATTTTTTTCCTAATACTGCAGAGGAGAAAATTCTCTATCTAACTCCAGAACAAGAGAAGGATAAATCTCATTTCACAGACAAAGAGGTATGTGGTGGTTTTCCTAGTTTGCTGGTACATGCAAGGAAACATAAATCCATGTTAGAGCACTGGCAACATAGAGTATCCACCTTGGGAAACCAAATTCCATGTTGTTGGCACTTGGGGGTTGGGGGCAGCAGGAGGTAATCTTATCTGCTACATACCAGTCTGACTCCAAGGAAGGAGGCCATGGCATGGTTATGGTGGTTCCTTATTTTTATAGTTAAGCATTCTCGAAGGAGTAGAGAAGATTTGACCTACTAGTGCCTCCTCTGTGAATCTGTATTGCTTTCTTCACTTACTTGGTCAGCTCTTAAACTGAAATACCTTCTGCAAGTTTAGTCTAAATGCATCACTGTAGTAAAGTGTCCCCTGCCTGGCACAGATCCCTTAAGGATAGTAGCTTCCTCAAATTGGGAGTTAAAGGACTTTGTTTTTTGACAAGGCTACTCCTAAACCAGTTCTGGTGCATCTCTTCTGGGTTGTTAAATGAGTGCTGCCTGGAGACACTTTATAACAGCCTGACTTTAGAAACAACAACAGGAACCACCAGAAGTTTGTGTTGACATTTCATCACTGAAACAGAGCCTGAGGAGGAATGTTATTTAAAATAGAATGTTATTTAAAATAGAACTTCTGTGCTATTAGAATTATGTCAGTAGAAACCACAATTCATAGAGAAAGTTGTATATCATCCACTTAATGAGAGGAAGAATGATAGTAATGATGGATGGGGAGAATAGGGCTGCTAAATCTTGGTATAACCTGATCCATTTTTTTGGTATCTCATGGTCACCCTTACAGACAGGACAAGAACATGAGCTGATTGAGAGCATGCCCCTGCTGGAATGGTTTGCTAACAACTATAAAAAATTTGGAGCTACGTTGGAAATTGTCACAGATAAGTCACAAGAAGGATCCCAATTTGTGAAAGGATTTGGTGGAATTGGAGGTGAGTAGCAAGTAAGGAAAATAAACTTAAGGCCAGGGTCTCAAGCCAGAGCTTTCCTGGCTATTGCAAAGTCAAGTTACTTCAGGCAGAGTGGCTTATCATCGACCATGGCAGGAGATTGAGGCAACAAATGATTGCATGTTCCTTGGTTAGGATCCTTTTTTAAAGATTTGAGAGAGAGGAGAGTACATGTGCATGGTGAGGAGGGACGGGGAAATGGAGAGACAAACCCAAACAGACTCTATGCTGAGCACAAGCCTGACATAGGGCTTGATCCACCACCCGGACATCACAACCTGACCCGAGCCTAAACCAAGAGTCAAACACCCAACTGACGGTGCCACCACCCAGGCACCCCATGGTTAGGACCATTTTTTATTATCATCTGTTTTCTATAATTCTACAAATGCCTTTTTTTTTTTTTTTAAGATTTTATTTATTTGAGAGGGGGAGAGAGAGAGAGAGCACAAGAGGGGTAAAGTCAGAGGGAGAAGCAGACTCCTGGGACTCCAGGATCATGACCAGAGCCAAAGGCCGTCGCTTAACCAACTGAGCCACCTAGGTGCCCCTACAAATTCCTTATTGAAGTGAGCCTTCACCAACCCGTAAACATAGATGATTTACTCTTTGATTTGCTTCCCCAGGTATCTTGCGGTACCGAGTAGATTTCCAGGGAATGGAATACCAAGGAGGAGATGATGAATTTTTTGACCTTGATGACTACTAGGTAGTCGACATGGGTCCGGCAAAACGTGCCTCACCCTCCAGCATCCAACCCAAGGAGCATACCCGTGGTGGAATCCAAACAGATCCCTGCCTTACAATTGGAACATTTCCAGAACTTAATCCATGAGCATTGGATATTGAAAAGAAAACCGAAACAAAACCAGACCCAACCCTACACTTTGGTTTGTCATGGTGTCAGCGCAGCAGCATATAACTAAGTTCCTAAAATGCCACTTTGGACTAATTTAAAAAAGAATCCCAGTTTTTACTTTTACTCGATGGTGAAATTGGTTGCTCTTGTATTTTATGAAAAAAAAAAAAAAAAAAAGATTTTTTTAACCTTCATACATAGAATCAAAAATACTTTAACTGCTGTAAACCTTCAAAAGTTAATAGAAATGAGATCATACTGGTTTGTTTATTTTGATTGGAGAAAAATTAAATTGCTGCATTTCGCAGTGACCCATTTACATGGCATTCTCAGCTTAGACTGCATAAGAAGAAATACACGCGGTGAAATGTTGGAACCATACTCTCTTGGTCTCTGTTTAATGTTGAAAGGGTGAGCTAATAGGAGGCAATTTGAACTTCACTCCCTCACACTACTCTTCCCCCTCCAGACTGTCAGTTTCAAGGATGCAAACTGCATTGCAAAGTCAAACTGACATATATGAAGCATTTGGGCCAAGTGCACTGTTTCCTTCCACCTGTTCTGCAGGCGCATTTGTGCCTGGGGTTTGGGAACCCTTAGCATCAGTTGCATTGACAAGGGTTCCCATAATAGCCTACTAGAAACCAGTTTCGGATGGATATGATGGGGCTTCTGTGCTATTGCTGGGATTGGGAGAAATAAAACATGCAATTTAAGTGGATACAAAGAAATTTAAAGAATATTTTATTTTGCTTGGGTCTGTCCTTGGTAAGAGGGAGGTGGTTGTGTTTTCCTTGTGTTGGATGGCATGAGATTATGTGAATGTTTTGATTTTTTAAAAATGAACTGCAAGGTTTTTCACAGGAACGATTGACAAGACATGTATGACTGTGCATGTAATTACAAACCCCTGACCTCCTGGTGGGGTTGGAGCATCTGTTTCAAATATGGGAGTTAACAGGTACCTCTCATATGAGAAATTATGGGAGGGGGTGGGGAGGGCAGGGGTGGGACGGGATGGGACACAGCTTCTGGCACCAACGACTTAACTATGGTGGATCCAAAAGTGGGCCTGAAAACCTGAAGCTTATGCTTCACAGCTGGCCTCTAAGTGGGACTTGACCCCAGCTGATGTGTAAGGTCATGGTGTGCCCGAGGTGGTGACAGTGAATAAAGTGTATAGGATGTGCCCAGTGGTAGCAATGAAAAAAAGTATACCAAATGGACTTTGAAGGACCAAAGGTTTTAAAAGTCAATTGGTATCATTCCCACACTGATAGGATAGTGGGGTGCATTTGGTTTTCATATTGGGTACTTTTAACACTTTAGTGCCTGACTGCTGTTCTTCACTGACTTGACTCAGTCACTCGTAGCTTTATTGGTCTGAACCAGCTCCTTGTTCCCAGGTTGCAGACCTGCCTATCGTTCCAATAATCCTGTTTCACTTGAATGAAGGGAGTATGTCTTAACTGTAAAGCTTCTGGTTCTCACACTGTACTCTGAAGTCCAAATGACTGTCTTTCAATGTATAACCTGATGTCTAAACCCCCAGTGAGAAGAGTCAATTCTTTGGTATTCACCAACGTGGGAGGCTTCACCGGAACAGGCTTTTGCTTTGGGCTCTGCTGTTTGTTTGCAGAACACCCAAGAGCAAGCAAACATGCTCTCTTCACAGCAGTACCTTAGGGTTTTGCCATTGTAAATGGGTCTAATGTGATATGACAAGACCAGAAAAATTGGATGTAAATTTACATTTTTGAATATGCTTGTTGTTTCACATGATACATTTAGGGTATGCAGCTCCTTTTGTAGTTTTTATTTTTACTATTTAAGTTTGGAAATGATGCCAAATTTTTGTATTTCTTTAATCAATGTGTTCTCTTTGGTGATATATATTGCATTATATATTGATGTGTGTATCAATATATACTGATATGTATTACACTTACACATACAAACACGTAAATAAGAGGGGGTGAAAACCGTAGCCTTTGCATTCTCTATAGCCTCTACAGAAAGATTCTAAGCAGCGAAATCTTGGTGTTGTGATGTACAGAAATGGAGAAGAGTATTAAACCATATTTAAGAATACACTTTGTGTGCCTGAGATTCTTTAGGATTGTTCCCTGGTGAGGTCTGAGCCACAGAGATATATTATGAGTGAGCTCTCCAAGGCGTAGTAATAGCTAATAACTTTTCAAGCCTTAGATTTTAGTTTTCTTTGTTACGTTTGCCTATGGAAAGGTATATAACAAAAGATGCCTGGGGTCATGATCCCAAAGTTAACATCAGAAGGAGGTGCTGGGGCAAATCTAGTTTGTAGCTTCTCTGATTCACACGTGCACCAAAGGAAAACCTGCCTCTTCTTTAAAAAGCTCTTTCAAGTATGTTATCCCGTATAACTTGAGATTTCATGGAGGTAGATGGTGTGTCCATTCTACAAGTGATGAAACAGGCCTGCAGTGGTGAAGCCAGGTTTTACCCCAGGCCTAATTCCAGAGTTATTCCTTTTTCTACATCTGGTTACCTTGGGATGGTCCAGATTTGAACAGCAGAAGCTAAGTAAGTTTCTTTGTTCTTCCAGACCTGGTTTACTAGGTAGGAGAGTAATAACCTCATGTAAGCCTTTCAGGTTGGGTCAAGAGAATTTCATTTGCAGATTTTCATTTGCTTTTCCCAAAAATAGAAGTGCTTAGGGTTCCTATTTGGTGTTTTAGGGAGCCTAGTTAAAAAACCAACCTAGTGATGCAGGATTTCCTTTCTCCCTATTTAAAGAAATACATTTCACAAAACTGACCAGTAGTGCTGCCAGATTTAGATGATAGTCTTGATGAAACCCAGTCACCTTCTGGTAAGGGGTAGACTTGCTTGTGCATGGTGGAGGTATATAATTTTCCTCCTATTGGCATCCCTAGGTGCTGTTTGAAGTCAAAAGTTGGAAGGCAGCACACTAGTGCTGGGTACGTGGGGCTGTTGTATTTGCCCGTCTGGGCCTGTAGCGTTTGCCATCTTTTGTTCTCTGGCTCCGGTTCTCATGCTGTGACGCTCCCAGACAGGCACACTCGATTCAGGGCTGAGTGCCAAGGTGGAATTTAAGCCTCATGCCAGCTTCTCCCTTGTTGCCAATTTGTGCAAGCGCCTGCTGGGACTCCCACCTGCCAAGTCCCACCCTGGTGGGACTCTGCCTCCAGGGACATAGGAAATGACCAGCCAAAGGGTATGGAAGCACTGGATGCCAAAGTTGCTGAGGACATGGCTGAATAACAGGAACTAGAGGTACACATGGAAACAATTCACCTCCAGGGTTCTTTGATAATCAACTCTAAACCCTGTCTGGGAATGCTGTTTCAGGTATAATCTGAAATTGCTTGGCAGGCTCATCATGGGGCTTAGTTAAGAGTCCAGGTCAGGGGCGCCTGGGTGGCTCAATGGGTTAAAGCCTCTGCCTTCAGCTCAGGTCATGATCTCAGGGTCCTGGGATCGAGCCCCACATCAGGCTCTCTGCTCTACAGGGAGCCTGCTTCCTCCTCTCTTTCTGCCTGCCTCTACTGCCTACTTGTGGTCCCTGTCAAATAAATAAATAAAATGTTAAAAAAAAAAAAAAAGTCCAGGTCAAAGAGTCACCTCTTAGGACAAACACCTTTGGTTCTGGCTCTCCATGAGTTGGCCTTGTGATTTCAGCTAAGTCCCCATTCCTTAGTTTCCCCACCAGGGTAAGGAAGTCCGATTCTAAAGAGACTTTCCAGCCTTAATGCTATCAAGTGTAGCATCATGGTGAGCAAATCTGTCAGTGACACTTTGGCTAGTTATTTTAATTTCTCTGAACAGCAATTTTCCCACCTGTAATAATGCCTATTCCATAAGGACTGTTAAGGATTATACGTAGTAAGCATGTGAAATGCATAGTACGGTGCCTGGCATTTTGCAAGGGTTCAGATCAGAGCTGCCTCCGATGGTCCTGTACTACCAACCCTGGTCCTCTGGAAGTAGCCAGGGTGAGTCTGCACTGGCAACCACGAGGTGGTGCTAGAGTTAAGGATACCGGCTGTGGAATGAATTTGTTGCTTCTGGTGGGGAGATTTCTGACCGGCATTAAGAGGTACCTGGGACAGCTTGCTTACCTTAATTTTTGAGAAATGGAGAGGGCAAACTACTAAAAGATGAAGGGGTGACCAAACATCAGGGAGAACCCAGGAGTCTCAATCTGGGCTTTGAGCTACCCATTTGTAAAATAACTACAATCACCAACATTGGTTGAACTGTTACCAGATACAAGTACTGTGTCATGAGCATCATCTCATTTAATCCTTAGAAAAACAATGAGGTGGATATTGTTTTATATCTGCCCATCCAAGTTCATAAGCTACTAAGTGACAAAATCTGGAACTCAAAGACAAGTCTATGTGGTTACAAAGCCAATGTAAATGTAGATCATTCCTTAAGAAAGAAAACAGTCGGCCGGTACTGCTAAGAAGATATGTGGACTCACTTCACCAGCCCTTGTGCTTTCAGGGAAAACCAACAGCTCAGATTCATCTGGAAGGTACCCATGGCGGGGGTATAGCTCAGTGGTAGAGCATTTGACTGCATCTGGAAGGTACCCATCTAGCAATTCTATCCTTCCCCCAACACATACAAGTTTTGACTGGTCAACCCAGCACAACCACAGTTGATGGATAAAAGGAGCTTCCTTGGACTCTAGAAGATCCCTATAATTGATTGAACATCTTCAGAGAAGAATGTACACACAAAATGGAATTCCTCAGAGACTAGAGCATCTGCCCCTGCTCTTAATATGTCATCAGCAGGACAATTAAAGAAACTGGAATGTGGACTCTAGACAAAAAGTACTGTATCAATGTTAAATCTCCTGAATTTGATAACTCTACTGTGGTTATGTAAGAGGATACCCTTTTTCTTAGAAAATACACATTGAAGTATCAAGGGTTTATAATAAGACCTATTAAGAAAAACTGTGAAATTTCAGAAATATAGAAAAAGCATTATTTAACTATCTTTAACAGTTTAGAATCATCATGAACATCCATTATAAAACTGTGATGATGAGTATTTAGATTCAAACTGGTTCACAAGGTTTTTAAAACAACTTTGGTTTAGTTCTTCATTCAAGTTTGGTTTTTACTCAGGATTTGGGTTTGACTCAAATGTCATCATTTAGAAGTTCTGCCATAGGGTTTACAGCCCAGGAGAAATCCTTATCCAGTCTTTGCAACGTGGCCCAGGTTACAAAGAAGAGAGAAGAGGCAGGACCATGAGAGGAGATGCTGTCACATGCCTCAGAGATAAAATCACTGTGGGGTTGGGGGCAACTGACTGGCTCAGTCAGTAGAGCATGTGACTCTTGATCTCTGGGCTGAGTTCAAGCCCCACATTAGGTACAATCTCTACAGATTACTTTAAAAATATATTAAAAGAAAATCACTTTGGGGATGAGATAAGGCCATGTAAAGTACAGGGCTTCTTGGGGGGCCCTTGACCCCTAGCTAGTGAGCAACCCTAGGGATGATGGGAAAGAGGCAGAGGTGTACCTGGGACCCTAGAGCCCATTCTCAGGACACCAGTGCCATTAGATATTCTAGTCCTTTGTCTACAGTCACACCCTTGTACAGCTCTTCTGTTGCCCCATACTTTCACTTCTTAAAGAATCAAAATTTTAGTATTTGAAGGGGACCTTGCTACTTCAATCCCCTCATTAAAAAGAGAAGAAAGCTGGGGCACCTGAGTGGCTCAGTCGGTTAAGCGACTGCCTTTGGCTCAGGTCCTAATCCTAGGGTCCTGGGATCAAGCCCCACATCGGGTTCCCAGCTCAGCGGAGAGCCTGCTTCTCCTCCTCCCTCTGCCTGCCGCTCTCCCTACTTGTGTTATCTCTGTCAAATCAAGAGAGAGAGAAGAAAGCTGAATCCCAGAGACAACATAATGACCTGTCATGCTTGTGCAGCAAATGAGCAAAGCCAACATGAACACCTGATGTTCTAGCTCCAGATTCTTTGCTCTTAACACGGGGATGATCTTGTTATTCTTCATCAAAATTCCATTCTCCCCCTTGTCAGGGATGAGAAGAGGGAAGATGAGAGAGTAAATGGCTTGATGCCAAAGACAGAGCTGGGAGGGGAAATGTGGCCAACATCCAGGTGGGGTTATGAAAGCTGTTTTGAAGTCACTTCCCTGTGAGTCAGGGTTGGCTTGAGTGGGTAGATTAACTTGCTTCTCCAGCCCCCAGGGTTCCAGATTAGCCCAATCTAGGTTTCCCTGTCAGACTTCCAGCTTTTCCATTCTGCTGAAATACCCTGGGCTCAGCCCCTTCTGCTCAGTTCTCCATCCCCAAACAAAGGAAACCTGGAGGGCAAGCCCATTTCCCAGGGGAGGCTGCAGATCAAGAAAGGGTGGAAACCTCAGACAGAGGTTCTCCAAGGAATGTCAAGGATCTTCAAAGGTAAAGGCAAAGAAGCAGGGACAATCTGCCACATGGGGGAAAGCAGGTGGGAGATCGGAGCTGGGTTTAAGGAGGAGGAATAACCAGTGTGATGTGGGGACACCTGCCCCATGTTACACGGCCATCTAGAGCCACATACATTCTCAGCATAGACTGTCCAAGGGATGGGATGGACCAACCATCTCATGATACAATCCCCACTGAAAGGCCTCCAGAAAAGGTCTCTATCAGTAATAGGGCAGGATGTCATCTAGGGAAGAGGAAGTGAAGTTCCTTTAGATAATGTTGTATTCCTGTACTCAGGGCTGGAGGCCCTCCCTTACACCCCTATCAAACTCTAATTTTGAAGATAGGTAGCACAGAAGGAAGGGGTTTGCCCTTCCCTTGGCAGCTGAGCCACAGACACAGTCCACTGCCACACCATTCCTTAAATTAGATTTGGGTTAACCTGGTCCTATTCTTTCATTTAAGCATTTAGAGACCTAGCTTGTGTGCTGGGCGTGTGCAAGATGCTGGGATACAGTGGTGAACAGCGCAGGCACTATCCCTGCCCTTCAGGAGCAGAGGCAGGTAGCAAGGAATGACAGAGTGAGGAGTGTTAGAGGAGAAGGGATGGGCAGAATGGCTCCCACTTCATCTGGGACTACCTGACCTGCCTGGTAAGCAAGGGGGCAGCCTGGAAAGATAGTAGGTTTGGAGAGGCAGAGGGGTTGGTCCTGTCTTGATCCAAAGACCAGGATGCCACTCAGATTTCAGGACACTGATTATCTTCACCCAGCTATCATTTTTTGCTATTGTTTTTTATAGCTTTATTGAGGTATAATTTAAAAACTTTAAAGTTCACCCACTGTAAATATAGTTTAGTAATTCTTTGGAATAAATCTGTACAATTGCACAAACACAATCCAGCGTCCATTGCCCCAAAAGGGTTTTGTGCCCTTCTGCAGTCAATCCTGCTCCCACTCCCAGCCCTACCCAACCACTGATCTGCTTTGTCTCCCTAGTTTGCCTTTCCTAGAAACTCTGTATTACTAGACAAGTATAACACGTAGTCTTTTACATGGTTACACTTTTTTGATTTAGCTCCTTTTAAATGAACTTTTTAGAAACATCCATGTTATTACATGTTTACTCCTTTTTATTGTTGAGGAGTGTGATACATTAAGAAATATATATTTGGTCTCTTTCCCCAGGTACTGGCACATAGCTCCTAAAACCCTTGAAATCTCCACAGTGACGAGTGCATTTCATATGCTAATGAGATGACTGGTGGCAGGGTCCCCCTAGATAGCTTCAGGATGGAGCCAGGTTGCCAGAAAGGCCCAATCAGGTTTTGGAATGTTCAGCCCCACTTAGAGGAAGGGAGGTCTGGAGATTAAGTTAATCACCAGTGGTCAAGGATTTAATCAATAATGTCTGTGTAATGGTGCTTCCATTAAAACCCTTTCTAAATTATGGGGTTCAAAGAGCTTCCAGGTTGGTGAACAAACTGAGGCACTGGGAGGTCTCCTTGTAATTCCATATAAATTTGAGGATCAGCTTTTTCATTTCTGCAAAAAAGACGACTGAAATTTTGACACAGATTGTACTGACTCTGTAGATTGTTTTGGGTAGTATTGCCATATTAAAGATATTAAGTCTTCCAATCCACAAATACGGTATGTCTTTCCATTTATTTAGGTCTTTAGTTTCCTTCAACTATGTACAAATCTTTCACTTCTTTGGTTAAGGTTATTCCTGGGTATTTTATTCTTCTGAATGCTACTATAAATAGAATTGTTTTCTTGATTTCCTTTTTGGATTGTTCATTGCTGGAGTCATTCTGGTTTTCATTTGCATTTCCCTGATGACTAATGATGTTGAGTATATTTTCATGTGCTTATTAGCCATTTCTACAGCTTTTTTGATAGAATGTAATCTTTCATTCTTTTTTTTCCTCTAGACTTCTAATGTTTTGTTTTAACTGAAACACAGTTGACACAATGTTACATTAGCTTCAGATGTACAACATAGTGATTGGACAACTCTATAATTATACTATGCTCACTACAAGCACAGCTAGCATCCTAATCTTTCATTCTTCTTCCAAAGAGAGAAGAAGGGGAGGGGGTGGAGAGAGGGTGTGAGGGAGAGAAAAAATCATAAGCAGACCTCATGCCAAGCACAGAGCCTGATGCAGGGCTCAATCTCACCACCCTAAAACTATGACCTGAACTGAAATCAAGAATTGAATGCTTAACCTACTGAGCCACACAAACTCCCCTAATCTTTCATTCTTAATCTCCAACTCTGCCATTTCCATGAGTGGAGACAGCAGGAGTCTCTTTGTTTCTCAGATACCCTTCTTCTTCCCTTCTTCCATTCTCTTTATTTTCAAAAAGTACTTAACAGGTAGAGAGGCAGCACAGGTCAGGGAGTTAAGAACACAGGGACTGGAACCAGACCACTATGTCCCACTCTGCCACTTACTAACTACATGACCTTGTACATAATTTAACTTAACCTTACTCAACTTCTCTTTCACCTCCTTCAAATTAAACATAGGGTGTTTTGTTAAATAAATTGTTTCTTCCATTTGTTACATAAAATGACTACCCCCAGCCAAACATTGTCCTAGACCCTACAATACAGTAAGGAGCAAAAGACCACAACTGCCTTCCCAGTGGGCTTTCAGGCTAGTGGATCAGTCCAAGCAATGTGAAATTCCTATTACAATGAACACATATGAAGTCTGTTGCACAGGACTCTGACCCAGCCAGAGAGCCCAGAGAAAACTTTTCTAAGAACAATACTGCTTGGGGCACCTGGGTGGCTCAGTGCGTTGGGCCTCTGCCTTCGGCTTGGGTCATGATCTCGGGGTCCTGGGATCGAGCCCCAAATCGGGCTCTCTCCTCTGTGGGGAGCCTGCTTCCCCTCTCTCTGCCTGCCTCTCTGCCTACTTGTGATCTCTGTCAAAAAAATAAATAAAATCTCTTAAAATTTTTTTTAAAAATAAAAAAAAAAGAACAATGACTCTTGAACTAAGCACAAAGGTGTTAACTAGGCAAAGATGAAGAACATTCCAACACTTGGGAAGGAGGGGGATAATACAGTTGAGGAGGTAGGTGAAGACCAGTGTGGAGGAAGCTCAGAGAATGAAGGAGGAGTGCAACAGAAGATGAAAGTAGAAGAGAGGCCAGCAAGCACAGAACAGGCTAAGCTTCGAGGCCTTGCTGAGAACTTGAAACTTTATTCTGAAAATTATGAAAAGTCATTCAGGTGTTTTAAGCAGGAGGATGACAATGCAGATTTTTGAAATTTGTTTCATATTTGAGAAGACAGTGTGGAGCTGAGTCTTTTCTTTTTTTTTAATATTTTATTTACTTATTCGAGAGGTAGAGAGAGACAATGAAAGAGAGAGAGCACGAGAGGAGAGAGGTCATCGGGAGAAGCAGACTTCCTGCTGAGCAGGGAGCCCAATGTGGGACTCGATCCCAGGACTCTAGGATCATGACCTGAGCCGAAGGCAGCTGCCCAACCAGCTGAGCCACCCAGGCGCCCCTGGAGCTGAGTCCTGAAGCACTGGAACACTTAACATCCAAGTAGAACACTGTTTATCAAGCCATGAAAAAGAGGGCTTCAAGAAGAGATGATCACATACAAGTCAAATGCTGCTGAAAATTACTGAAGTAAGATGAGGACTAAAAAAAATCCACTGGATTCAGAAATAAGAGGTCCCTGGTAATATCTGAGGAGTCCCCAAACACTACTGCTCAGCCTCCAGAGCCCGTCTGTCATCTCCAGCCCCCATGGCCACTGCCTCAGGACTTACCCTCTAGCAGATCAGAATTCTGTCTCATTAAGTTTCTTAGGAGGATTCCCTGGCAGCTCTCCTGGCTGGCTACACTAGCTGTGTCATGGGGTGAGGCCAGTTCAAACATGTCTGTTCACCTCATCTAACCATCTCCCATCTTGCTATTTGGGAGCCAGATGTTCCTGCTGGGTACCAACATAAGGGCAGCCTCTTACAACAGTTAAGCACTACTCTGAAGTCAGATACCAATTCCTACCACAGTTCTAACACCTATCAAGATCTCGGTGAAAGATAGTTACATGGCTGGAGCTGTTTTCCAATCTGTAAAACACTGTGATTAAAGGTGAGAGTGAAGCATGTACCAAGTACTCCACAAACAGTATTGGCTATAATAAGCTCATATTCATCCAATAATTATTTATGATGCCAGGCAATGGGTGCTACTGTAGTCAACAAGAGAGACACAATCCATGTCAGCAAGGAGTGCCCAATCTAGTGAGGAATCCAGTCAAGTTAAAACTTTTATGCTTTGATGAGAAAGGCACAGGGCACTGGAAGGACCGGGCAGTGGGGGGACTAAAAATCGCATCCAACCCAGTCTTGGTAAGGGAGGGTTTGGTTTTGCTTTTGGCAAGATCACCTATTACTGAATGAAGAGGGGATTGATGACAAGAAAAGGTTTAGTTCCTGTGCTTAAAGATAATATAACTTAGTTGAGAAAGCAAGCAGACGAAAACATAACAAAAATGCATAGAAATACCAGGCAACCATTATACTGGGTGTCACACTGGCTTTTTCTGCAAAAAGTCTCACCTTACCAATTCTCAGGTTCCAAATATTCCCACCTTAGAGAGGCCCAAAAGCCAGGTCCAAGGGCCACCGTAGTAATCTACTTCTCTCAAAGCAGGGAGCAGCCCAGGACCCCTACAGCTTCACAGGACTTTCTGAAGCTCAAAGCTCTTTCACCCAGAATAGAACACAAGGCCTGCCCAGCAGAGGCCTGGGGTTCCTGCAAATTCTGTAGCTAGAGAGAAGTCTGCTGGAGCTCCCTGGCTTCTCTCAGGCCTTCCCCCTCCGCTAGGCTCAGCTATAAATAGATTGCTGGTTTCCAGCAGGGGATCTCCCAGGCTTGCAAGGAGAAAGCTCCGCCTTCTCACCCGGTGCTGCCCTCAGCCTGGAGCAGAGGGGGTGTTGGCTGGCAGGGGGAAGGAGAGGAGGGGAAGGCAGGAACTAGCATCACAGAGAGGCTGGCCTCTGGACTACATTACCCATAATCCTAGACAGTGGCTGGGAAGAGGAGGCGGCTGGGCCCCTGCGGCCTTAGATGGAAAAACAAGGCCAGAGGCATCAAAGGCCCTGGGTATGCAGTCTGGGCCCTGAAACCCAGTTTGTTGTTTTGGGGTATTCCTCCCCCAAAAATCTAAGCCCTAAACCCTCAGTCCTAAACCGTAGTAGAGTTCATCTCCTCTCCATTCAATTCACAGGCACTCAGACTACCTGGAGTCAGGGAGACCAACAAAGCTCATTATCCTTCACCCTTATTCAAAGTGCGTGTGTGTATGTGTGTGAGAGTGAGCAAGTGAGTGTGAACAAGAATAAGCATGTGTGTAAGGGCAAGTGTGCACACGCTCATATACACAAATGAGCACAACCAAGAAAGTGGAAGCCTGTGAGGGATCAAGCCCAAAGACTGCTTGACACTAGAAGCCCTTTCCAGGGCATATTCCCTGCCTGACTCAGCCCCAAGCTCTGAGCTTTTCTTTCCCTGCCTCACCTGAGGCACAACAATCAGGCGCTCACCGGTCCAGCAGAAAGCCTGCATGCTGATGACGTGTTGCACTTCTGGAAGAGCTGGGGGGTAGGGGTTCAGGAGAGACTGCTGGTTTGGTGTGCTGAGGTCGGGTCCCTCTCTCTGACCTTTGCTCATCTCCAGGCAGACAGATCAGGGTAACCACGTGGCAGGGCCAGGTTTAAGTCCCTGGAGGTGCTGCAGGGAAGGCCTGTAAGGACTTGCTGGTTCCTGCAGTGGATAAACCAGAGTTGTAAGACTGAACAACCGGGACCTTCCAGTGTGCACTGCTCCAGGCCTCAGACCCACAGAAGATGTACACCTGCCCCAGCTCTGGCTCCCCCACATCATCCCTCCAACCTTCCCTACAGAGTCAAACTATTTATGCAGAGTTCTGGGGCTGAAGAAACCACTGGGAGCACAGGGTGGTAGGGGCCAGACCTAAAGTCAGGTACCCCTCCCCGTCCATGGTGAAACGGCACTGGGGTCTAAAGAGAGTCTTTTCCCTCTTTCTCCTTACCCAGATAAAACTCTCACTGAGCTAGGCATCAGGAATGCAATGATGAGTGAGATCAAATAGCAGCCTCAATAAACAAACGGTGTACAATACTGTTATTACACATAACATGCCTAGGAGTTGGGGGTGGGAAGGATTTCCAGATGGCCAACATGTCTCAACCAAGTAAAGGATGAGTACCAGTTCTCCCAGAATGGTGTGAGAAGGGCATTCCTGCCAGAGCCGACAGCTGGAGTAAAGGCAGGAAGACTAGCAAGAAACAGCAAGGAGGGCGGAAAGGACAAACACCAAACAGCCACTTGCAACAAGAGGAGCAGCAAGGGACGAGCGTCAGGCCCTCACACCAGTTGGTTGTTTGGGCTTCTGGCCCTAGGCTGGGAGCCGCGGAGGGTTCTGCAGCAAAGTGTGCTGTGTTGAGAAATGGAGGAGGGCAGGGAGGTAAAAAAATGAAACCTGTGGGGCTGGTGGGAACCTGAGCCCTTCTGGGGACGAAAGAAAGCACGTTGCCTGCACGTAGACTCCCAAGTCCGCCTGTCCGCGTTTACCTCAGCCAGGCCCGGCCGCGAGGAGGCCAGGCCGCGCGTTCCCAGCGCCGCCGGCCGCCCCCTCCTTGGCAGCGGGTCTCCTGGCCGCTGGCTCCCGCCCACAGCCGCCCGCCGGCCGTCTGCCAGACGCCCCGGGAAGGAAACGCCTTGTATGGGCCTCGGACAGGGAGGAAGCGCCATGTAGGGACCGGAGAGGAAGCGCCAAACATGGCGAGGGGCGGGAGGGGGTGGGCCGGGGGCGGGCCGTGCGCCCGGAATGGAGGCCGCTTCCGGCGCCGCGCCGCGCCACCCCCACAGAGCGCTGGACCGCCGGGCCCCTCCCTGGCCGCGGCCGGCGCCCCCCAGCGGTCCCCTCCTCCTCCACCCTTTCCTCGGGCGGGGGCCACAGGAATGGGGGCGCAGCAGGGGGCTCTCGGGGGCCGGCGCGGCTGGGGATCCAGCCCGGCTTAGACGCCTGGCCTAGCGGAGTTGGATTCCCAGCTCCGCCAAGCACTCGCTCTGTGACCTTGGGTACAGCGGCTTCGCCTCTGAGCCTCAGTTTCCTCTTCGAAAATGAGAGGATTCCCGTTAAGCACGTCCTCGAGCGAGTAAGGCCCTCCTTGGAGGTTCTGTCACCCTAACAACTGAAAGGGGCGGGGGAGGTGGGCTGGTTTTTCCAGTCACCTGATGCCTGTGTCCCTTAAGCCTCTCCCCAGGCAACTCCTGGGAACCTGGATGAAGGGCTATATGGGAGGCGACGGGTTCAGAAGAGATCTTTCCAGAAGAAAATAGGGCAACTTTAATGTCTAGTTTTCCTTTCGAGTCTGTGAGATTCACATAGAGAAGGTTCCAATTCCAGCTTCTCCCCATACCAGCTGGTTGATGCTGGGAAGGTACTTACCTTCCCTGAATCTCAGTTTCCTCATAGGTGAAATTGAGATAATAATTCCTGATTTGTGAGGTTGTAGTGATAAGCAAATGCAATGGAGTGTGTGTGTGTGTGTGTGTGTCCGTGTGTCCCTAATACTCCCTTTTCTTAGTTCCACTAAGGTGGAACCTGAGTGTGTTAGTTCCACTGGTGGAACCACTAAGGTGACCTGTCCTCCCTGCTGCTACTCTACTCTACCTACCCTGGAGCATAGGTGACCTGGACCATCCGGCAAGGGCAAAAAGAATGTATAGGAAGTTGAAGTTCCCATCACAGCCAGAATCTGGTATCTAGGACACCATCCCCTCCTACACCTGCTGTCAGTACCACACCCACACATTTCAACAAGAGATGGGTATCAATCTCAGAAATATATTTCCCAATCTTCCCTTGTTGTTCCTGCCCTGCCCTTGTCAGTTCTGCCTGTCCTGGAGTCCCACTTATATCTAACCTGAATCTTCCTGCCTTTCAGTCCAAGCCCCATGCTGCTGAGCTGCAGTTAGCAGCCCCTAAGAGGTTTCAGGCAAGTTTGTGGACACACACAATAGATGTGTGTCACCCACGGCCTTGTTTCCTTTCATCCTTGTTGGGCAAGGAGGCTGTTGTTGGCATGGTAACCTTTCCTATAAAAGTTGCAGCCCTCAAGGATGTTTTTCAGTTCCAGCAGGGACATAGCTCCTTCCCTGCACTGTCGATCATCGGGTAACATGTAGCTGTGTCATTCTGGCTACCCCAGAATGGGAACATGGTGCTGGTGGCGCAAAAGAGGGTCTGGTTCATGGAGGGCAGCAAAGGGCTTAAGGGAGATGCTGATTGGATCTCTGAGGAACAGGTTCCTTCTGCCCTACATGTTGATCCTCCACCACCCAGAGAAACCAGTTCTGAGGCCCAGAATATTTAGGGAGTCTCTCCAGATCTTGTGGTGAATGATAAACACATATCTTCACGAAAACAAGGCACCCAACAAATGGCATGATGCCCAGTGCTTAATTCTGTAGAATAAGCTGATAAACCATAAAGCCTCCAGAATCCAGTGATTTCCTTTCTCCTCAGTCCCTCTGTGGAATACATGAATATTTATTAACCATATCCTGTTTTGTAGTTTCCCACACATTATTTCAACTGATTCTTCCCAGTCCCTATGAGAAAGGTATTAGGACACTAATTTTACAAATGGGAAAACTAAAATTTGGACAAAGATCTTATGCAGATTGAACAAAAATCACAAGGTCATGAAGTGGTAGCATTGGGACCTGAACCCAGAGTCTCCAGATTCCCAGTGGGAGAGAGAGAACCAGGCTTCCCGCTGAGCTGGGAGCCCAATGTGGGGCTTGATATGGGGCTCGATGTGGGGCTCAATGTTGGGCTTGATCACAGGACCCTGGGATCATGACCTGAGCCTGAAGGCAGATGCTTAATAACTGAGCCACCCAGGCACCCCCCAATCTCATATTCTTTATGCTAGGTCTTGTGTTTCTTTGTATTCGTTACCTTGCTACTGAAAAAGAATACCTTTCCCACCTGGGTCCCAAGCCACTGCCCTTCTAGGAGGTGCTCGGGAACAAAATGGACATTGGCATCGGTCTCCATGGCCACAGGGTCCTGTGTGGCTATATGTGGCAATGCAGCAGCAGCAGCGTCCTCAAACTTGTGGCAACCCCTGCCAGCTGCCTTGTCTCCATCATGGAGTTTCCCCGGCAGAGGGCAAGCTGAGGGAAAGTGGTTCCCAGCTGCCAGCTTCGTCTAGGCAAAATTGCATGAGAGCCAGCCCCGGCTTCCCTCAGTCCCTCCAGAGTGAGCACATTCAGCTCCTCCGCAAAAAGGAGGGGGGGGAGAGACACTGAATAAAAAAGGAAACTTCCATTTCTTTCCCCGGCTGGGAAGCACTGGGCTTTAAGCTGTCACTCATCTTGTAGGTGGGGAAGATTAATACTGATCCTCTTGAGATTATAGAAGTCTCTAAAATGAACCCTTGGGCAAGAGCTTTGCCCAGGAGAGACATTAGTAGTAAAGCCCTGGATTTGACTGTGATGGGAGGGGAGGAGAGGCAGTTCTCAGGAAGGAGAGAGACTCCTGGATCATTTTTCTTTCTGCAAGTCTTCTGTCCAAAAAGATGAGAAGACTCCTGGCAACCAGAACAGGGTGAGGAAGAAAAGGATAGGAGAAGGGCACTATCAGGTAGTGACCTCAAGCAAAACAAAGGAAGTATTAATAGTATTAATGGTTAATATTTATGTATAAATATTGTGTCAGCCATGCTACATTTATTATCTTATCAAATCGCTGCCCTCAGGTAGATCCTACTGTTATCTCTGTTTTAGAGATAAGGAAGCTAAAGTTTGTGGGCTCCTCAATAACACGAGTTCCCAGTTAATGGGAGTGGGCCAGGTACTCTGTAGACATTATCTTATATAATCCTCACCAGCAACGAATGAGATGGAACCATTATGTCCATTTTCTATAGGTGAAAACTGAGGCTCACAAAGTAGGGAACTTGTCTGTGATCACTAAGTAATGTGAACAACAGACTGAAGGATTAGAACTTGACTCTGTGGCTCCAGAGTACCTGGGCTTGACCACTTGGCCTTGCTGCCACCAAGGCTTCTCCATGTCCTCAGGAGCTCCTGCTCACATAGGCTGAGACCACAAAAATCTGACCACACCTACATTTCTGTAGTGCTTGCCACACAAGCGAGAACCTGGCCAAGAGTGTTCCCTTGTTTTAGTTCAGACTTGCCACCAGACTATTTCTAGGGTTTCGACGGATGGGCCTGGGTCACATGGGCTCTGTGTCTTCGGGCTCTGGTCATCTCCAGTCCAGATTCCCAAGGCAAGAGGAAACCTTGACAGGGCTTCACTACCCCACTACCCCCCCCCCCCCATGCTTTGCCATTTCCCTAAGAGATGCAAAAACATATAAACGCAACAGCCCTTAAGGAGGTCTCCTTAATGTCCAACAGGGGTCCTTTTTGGAGAAGAGGCTGGAGAACACGGTGATCAATCAGGGAGACCACAGAGTGGCAACCTCTCCCCTGGCAGGCTTCTAGTGGCCTCTCCCAGAGGCTCCTGTACCTTGCTACAGTAGCAGACTCCACTGCTCCCACCCCTGCTGCAGGGCTGTGGGGGTGGGAAACACTTGGAATCCTGAGTCAGAGGAAAGGTTCCACTTCACTTTCCCTGGAATAGCAAGTCAAGGATGCAGCAGTCTATGTAGAGAGAAAAGGGAACTGGAAAGCGAAAGAGTGTAGTGCTCCTTTCTTTCTTTCCCTACCATCCCTTTGATGTTTAAAAACATTTTATTTGGGGCAACTGGGTGGATCAGTGGGTTAAAGCCTCTGCCTTCGGCTTAGGTTATGATCCCAGGACCCTGGGATGGAGCCCCATCCCCCACCCCCCAGGGTTGCATTGGGCTCTCTGCTCCGCAGGGGGCCTGCTTCCCTGCCTCCCCCTCTGCCTGCCTCTCTGCCTACTTGTGATCTCTGTCAAATAAATAAATAAAATCTTTTTTAAAAAATTGAAAAAACATTTTATTTATGTATTTTCTATTCCATTCATGTATTTTTTATGCATGTTCATTGCAGAAAGTACATAGGATGGTAAGATTTATTAGTGTGAATGTCCTTCCATTTTTTATCTCCTTTTACCTATCCATCAAAAGTTTTCCAGCTTAGGGACACCTGGGTGGCTCAGTCAGTTAAGCCACTGCCTTCAGCTCAGGTCTAATGATCTAATTCAGATAATTAGACCTAATTCAGATCATTAGATCTAATGAATGATCCCAGGGTCCTAGGATCTAGGCTTGTGCGCGCTCGCTCTTTCTCTCTAACAAATAAATAAATAACATCTTTTTTAATTCTTTTTAAAGATTTTTTATTTATTTATTTCAAAGACAGAAATTACAAGTAGGCGGAGAGGCAGGCAGAGAGAGGAGGAAGCAGGCTCCCTGCTGAGCAGAGAGCCCAATGCAACCCTGGGGGGTGGGGGGTGGGGCTCCATCCCAGGGTCCTGGGATCATTACCTAAGCCGAAGGCAGAGGCTTTAACCCACTGATCCACCCAGGTGCCCCAAACATCTTTTTTAAAAAAGTTTTCCAGCTTAGAATCCAATCCCACTCTCTAGTAAGAGTCTCATGCTCTACTGACTGAGCTAGCTGGGTGCTCCCACTTTCTAGTATAAAGAGTTTGGTCTTGGATGCCTGGGTGGCTCAGTGGGTTAAGCCTCTGCTTTCTGCTCAGGTTATGATCTCAGGGTCCTGGGATGGAGCCCCAGATCGGGCTCT